>NC_092729.1:58224917-58524917 GCF_047496885.1 Scyliorhinus torazame | reverse complement strand
TCACCCGGGAACCACTATAAATAAAGATAAACCACCCAGGGTCCACTGTAAATTAAGATAAACCACCCAGGGACCACTGTAAATAAAGATAAACCACCCGGGAACCACTGTAAATAAAGATAAACAACCCAGAGTCCAGTGTAAATAAAGATGAACCACCCAGGGACCACTGTAAATAAAGATAAACCACCCGAGGACCACTGGAAATAAAAATAAACCTCCCAGGGACCACTGTAAATAAAGATAAACCACCGGGGACCACTTTAAATAAAGATAAACCACCCAGAGACCACTGTAAATAAAGAAAAAACCACCCACGGACCACTGTAAATAAAGATAAACCACCCAGAGACCACTGTAAATAAAGATAAACCACCCAGGGACCATTGTAAATAAAGATAAACCACGCAGGGACCACTGTAAATAAAGATAAACCATCCGGGGACTACTGTAAATAAAGATAAACCACCCAGGGACTATTGTAAATAAAGATAAACCACCCGGGGACCACTGTAAATAAAGATAAACCACCCAGGGACTATTGTAAATAAAGATAAACCTCCCAGGGACCACTGCAAATAAAGATAAACCACCCGGGAACCACTGTATATAAAGATAAACCACCCAGAGACCACTGTAAATAAAGATAAACCACCCAGGGACAACTGAAAATAAAGATAAACCACCCGGGGACCATTGTAAATAAAAATAAACCATCCAGGGACCACTGAAAATAAAGGTAAACCAACCAGGGACCATTGTAAATAAAGATAAACCACCCAGGAACCACTGCAAGTATAGATAAACCACCCAGGGATCACTGTAAGTAAAGATAAACCACCCAGGGACCACTGTAAATAAAGATAAACCATCCGGGGACTACTGAAATAAAGATAAACCACCCAGGGACTATTGTAAATAAAGATAAACCACCCGGGGACCACTGTAAATAAAGATAAAACACCCAGAGACAACTGTAAATAAAGAAAAACCACCCAGGAACCATTGTAAATAAAGATAAACCACCCAGGAACCTCTGTAAATAAAGATAAACCACACAGGAACCACTGTAAATAAAGATAAACCACCCAGGGACTTTTGTAAATAAAGATAAACCACCCGGGGACCACTGTAAATAAAGATAAACCACCCAGAGACCACTGTAAATAAAGATAAACTACCCAGGAACCACTGTAAATAAAGATAAACCACCAAGAGACCACTGTAAGTAAAGATAAACCACCCAGGCACCACTGTAAATGAAGATAAACTATCCAGGGAACACTGTAAATAAAGATAAACCAACCAGAGAACGACTGTAAATAAAGATAAACCACCCGGGACCACTGTAAATAAAGATAAACCACCCAGGGACCACTGTAAATAAAGATAAACCACCCGGGGACCTCTGTAAATAAAGATAAACCATCCAGGGTCCACTGTAAATAAAGATAAACTACCCAGGGACCACTGTAAACAAAGACAAACTACCCAGGGACCACTGTAAATAAAGATAAACCTCCCAGGGACCACTGTAAATAAAGATAAACCACCCAGAGTCCACTGTAAATAAAGAGAAACCACACAGAGACCACTGTAAATATAGATAAACCACCCAGGGACCACTGTAAATAAAGATAAACCACCCGGGACCACTGTAAATAAAGATAAACCACCCAGGGACAACTGTAAATAAAGATAAACCGCCCAGGGACCACTTTGAATAAAGATAAACCACTCAGGGACCACTGTAAATAAAGATTAACCACCCAGAGACCACTGTAAATAAAGAAAAACCACCCAAGGACCACTGTAAATAAAGATAAACCACCCGGGGACAACTGTAAATAAAGATAAACCACTCAGGGACCACTTTAAATAAAGATAAACCACGCAGGGACCACTGTAAATAAAGATAAACCACCCAGAGACCACTGTAAATAAAGATAAATCACCCGGGAACCACTGTAAATAAAGATAAACCACCCAGGGTCCACTGTAAATTAAGATAAACCACCCAGGGACCACTGTAAATAAAGATAAACCACCAGGGAACCACTGTAAATAAAGATAAACCACCCAGAGTCCAGTGTAAATAAAGATAAACCACCCAGGGACCACTGAAAATAAAGATAAACCACCCGAGGACCACTGTAAATAAAAATAAACCTCCTGTGACCACTGTAAATAAAGATAAACCACCGGGGACCACTTTAAATAAAGATAAACCACCCAGAGACCACTGTAAATAAAGAAAAAACCACCCAGGGACCACTGTAAATAAAGATAAACCACCCAGAGACCACTGTAAATAAAGATAAACCACCCAGGGACCATTGTAAATAAAGATAAACCACCCAGGGACCACTGTAAATAAAGATAAACCATCCGGGGACTACTGTAAATAAAGATAAACCACCCAGGGACTATTGTAAATAAAGATAAACCACCCGGGGACCACTGTAAATAAAGATAAATCACACAGGGACTATTGTAAATAAAGATAAACCTCCCAGGGACCACTGTAAATAAAGATTAACCACCCAGGGACCACTGTAAATAAAGATAAACCACCCGGGAACCACTGTAAATAAAGATAAACCACCCAGAGACCACTGTAAATAAAGATAAACCACGCAGGGACCATTGTAAATAAAGATAAACCACCCAGGAACCACTGCAAGTAAAGATAAACCACCCAGGGACCACTGTAAATAAAGATAAACCAGCGGGGACCACTGTAAGTAAAGATAAACCACCCAGGGACCACTGTAAATAAAGATAAACCATCCGCGGACTACTGTAAATAAAGATAAACCACCCAGGGACTATTGTAAATAAAGATAAACCACCCGGGGCCACTGTAAATAAAGATAAACCACCCAGAGACAACTGTAAATAAAGATAAACCACCCAGGAACCATTGTAAATAAAGATAAACCACCCAGGAACCTCTGTAAATAAAGATAAACCACACAGGAACCACTGTAAATAAAGATAAACCACCCAGGGCCTTTTGTAAATAAAGATAAACCACGCAGGGACCATTGTAAATAAAGATAAACCACCCAGAGACCACTGTAAATAAAGATAAACTACCCAGGAACCACTGTAAATAAAGATAAACCACAAAGAGACCACTGTAAGTCAAGTTAAACCACCCAGGCACCACTGTAAATAAAGATAAACCACCCGGGTACACTGTAAATAAAGATAAATCCAGAGACCACTGTAAATAAATATAAACGATCCAGGGACCAGTGTAAATAAAAATAAACCACCCAGGGACCACTGTAAATAAAGATAAACAACCCAGGGACCACGGTAAATAAAGATAAACCACCCAGAGACCACTGAAAATAAAGATAAACCACCCGGGACCACTGTAAATAAAGATAAACCACCCAGGAACCACTGTAAATAAAGATAAACCACCCAGGGACCACTGTAAATAAAGTTAAACCACCCAGGGACCACTGTAAATAAAGATAAACAACCCAGGGACCACGGTAAATAAAGATAAACCACCCAGAGACCACTGTAAATAAAGATAAACCACCCGGGACCACTGTAAATAAAGATAAACCACCCAGGAACCACTGTAAATAAAGATAAACCACCCAGGGACCACTGTAAATAAAGTTAAACCACCGGGGACCACTGTAAATAAAGATAAACCACCCGGGAACCACTGTAAATAAAGATATACGACCCGGGGACCACTGTAAATAAAGATGAACCACTCAGGGACCACTGTAAATAAAGATAAACCTCCCAGGGACCACTGTAAATAAAGTTAAACCACCGGGGACCACTGTAAATAAAGATAAACCACCCAGGGACCAGTGTAAATAAAGATAAACCACCCAGGGACCAGTGTAAATAAAGAAAAACCACCCAAGGACCACTGTAAATAAAGATAAACCACCCGGGGACAACTGTAAATAAAGATATACCACCCGGGGACCACTTTAAATAAAGATAAACCACGCAGGGACCACTGTAAATAAAGATAAACCACCCAGGGACCACTGTAAGTAAAGATAAGCCACCCAGCGACCACTGTAAACAAAGACAAACTACCCAGGGACCACTGTAAATAAAGATAAACCACCCAGAGACCACTGTAAATAAAGATAAATCACCCGGGAACCACTGTAAATAAAGATAAACCACCCAGGGTCCACTGTAAATTAAGATAAACCACCCAGGGACCACTGTAAATAAAGATAAACCGCCCAGGGACCACTTTGAATAAAGATAAACCACTCAGGGACCACTGTAAATAAAGATAAACCACCCAGAGACCACTGTAAATAAAGAAAAACCACCCAAGGACCACTGGAAATAAAAATAATCCTCCCAGGGACCACTGTAAATAAAGATAAACCACCGGGGACCACTTTAAATAAAGATAAACCACCCAGAGACCACTGTAAATAAAGAAAACACCACCCAGGGACCACTGTAAATAAAGATAAACCACCCAGAGACCACTGTAAATAAAGATAAACCACCCAGGGACCATTGTAAATAAAGATAAGCCACGCAGGGACCACTGTAAATAAAGATAAACCATCCGGGGACCTCTGTAAATAAAGATAAACCACACCGGGACCTCTGTAAATAAAGATAAACCACCCAGGGACCACTGTAAATAAAGATAAACCACCCAGGGACCACTGTAAATAAAGATAAACCACCCAGGGTCCACTGTAAATTAAGACAAACCACCCAGAGATCACTGTAAATAAAGATAAACCACCCAGGGACCACTGTAAATAAAGGTAAACCACGCAGGGACCACTGTAAATTAAGATAAACCACACGGGGACCACTGTAAATAAAGATAAACCACCCAGGGACCACTGTAAATAAATATAAACCACCCAGGGACCACTGTAAATAAAGATAAACCACCCAGAGACCACTGTAAATAAAGATAAACCACCCGGGACCACTGTAAATAAAGATAAACCACCCAGGGACCACGGTAAATAAAGATAAACCACCCAGAGACCACTGTAAATGAAGATAAACCACCCGGGGACCTCTGTAAATAAAGATAAACCACCCCGGGACCTCTGTAAATAAAGATAAACCACACAGGGACCACTGTAAATAAAGATAAACCACCCAGGGACCACTGTAAATAAAGATAAACCACCCAGGGCCCACTGTAAATTAAGATAAACCACCCAGAGATCACTGTAAATAAAGATAAACCACCCAGTGACCACTGTAAATAAAGATAAACCACCCAGGGACCACTGTAAATGAAGTTAAACCACCCAGGGACCAGTGTAAATAAAGATAAACCACCCGGGACCACTGTAAATAAAGATAAACCACCCAGAGACCACTGTAAATAAAGATAAACCACGCAGAGACCACTGTAAATAAAGATAAACCACACAGGGACCACTGTAAATAAAGATAAACCACCTAGGGACCACTGTAAATAAAGATAAACCACCCAGGGACCACTGTAAATAAAAATAAACCACCCAGGGACCACTGTAAATAAAGATAAACCACCCAGAGACCACTGTAAATAAAGATAAATCACCCGGGAACCACTGTAAATAAAGATAAACCACCCAGGGTCCACTGTAAATAAAGATAAACCACCCAGGGACCACTGTAAATAAAGATAAACCACCCAGGGTCCACTGTAAATTAAGACAAACCACCCAGAGATCACTGTAAATAAAGATAAACCACCCAGGGACCACTGTAAATAAAGGTAAACCACGCAGGGACCACTGTAAATTAAGATAAACCACACGGGGACCACTGTAAATAAAGATAAACCACCCAGGGACGACTGTAAATAAATATAAACCACCCAGGGACCACTGTAAATAAAGATAAACCACCCAGAGACCACTGTAAATAAAGATAAACCACCCGGGACCACTGTAAATAAAGATAAACCACCCAGGGACCACGGTAAATAAAGATAAACCACCCAGAGACCACTGTAAATGAAGATAAACCACCCGGGGACCTCTGTAAATAAAGATAAACCACCCCGGGACCTCTGTAAATAAAGATAAACCACACAGGGACCACTGTAAATAAAGATAAACCACCCAGGGACCACTGTAAATAAAGATAAACCACCCAGGGCCCACTGTAAATTAAGATAAACCACCCAGAGATCACTGTAAATAAAGATAAACCACCCAGTGACCACTGTAAATAAAGATAAACCACCCAGGGACCACTGTAAATAAAGTTAAACCACCCAGGGACCAGTGTAAATAAAGATAAACCACCCAGGGACCACTGTAAATAAAGGTAAACCACCCAGGGACCACTGTAAATAAAGATAAACC
The DNA here is from genome assembly GCF_047496885.1 of Scyliorhinus torazame. Classification (NCBI taxonomy): domain Eukaryota; kingdom Metazoa; phylum Chordata; class Chondrichthyes; order Carcharhiniformes; family Scyliorhinidae; genus Scyliorhinus; species Scyliorhinus torazame. The sequence goes on along the minus strand of NC_092729.1, from coordinate 58,518,576 downwards.
ACACGGGGACCACTGTAAATAAAGATAAACCACCCAGGGACCACTGTAAATAAATATAAACCACCCAGGGACCACTGTAAATAAAGATAAACCACACGGGGACCACTGTAAATAAAGACAAACCACTCAGGGGCCACTGTAAATAAAGATAAACCATCCAGAGACCACTGTAAATAAAGGTAAACCACCCAGGGACCACTGTAAATAAAGATAAACCACTCAGAGTCCACTGTAAATAAGGATAAACCACCCAGAGACCACTGTAAATGAAGATAAACCACCCAGGTACCACTGTAAATAAAGATAAACCACCCGGGACCACTGTAAATAAAGATAAACCACCCAGAGACCACTGTAAATAAAGATAAACCACGCAGAGACCACTGTAAATAAAGATAAACCACACAGGGACCACTGTAAATAAAGATAAACCACCTAGGGACCACTGTAAATAAAGATAAACCACCCAGGGACCACTGTAAATAAAAATAAACCACCCAGGGACCACTGTAAATAAAGATAAACCACCCAGAGACCACTGTAAATAAAGATAAATCACCCAGACACCACTGTAAATAAAGATAAACCACCCAGAGACCACTGTACATAAAGATAAACCTCCCAGAGACCACTGTAAATAAAGATAAACCACCCGGGGACCACTGTAAATAAAGATAAACCACCCGGGAACCACTGTAAATAAAGATAAACCACACATGGAACACTCTAAATAAAGGTAAACCACACAGAGACCACTCTAGATAAAGATAAACCACCCAGGGACCACTGTAAATAAAGTTAAACCACCCAGAGACCACTGTAAATAAAGATATACCACCCAGAGACCACTGTAAATAAAGATAAACCACCCAGGGACCACAGTAAATAAAGATAAACCCCCCAGAGACCACTGTAAATAATGTTAAACCACCCGGGGACCACTGTAAATAAAGATAAACCACCCGGGAACCATTGTAAATAAAGATAAACCACCCGGGGTCCACTGTAAATAAAGATAAACCACCCAGGGACCACTGTAAATAAAGGTAAACCACCCAGGGACCACTGTAAATAAAGATAAACCACACGGGGACCACTGTAAATAAAGATAAACCACCCAGGGACCACTGTAAATAAATATAAACCACCCAGGGACCACTGTAAATAAAGATAAACCACACGGGGACCACTGTAAATAAAGACAAACCACTCAGGGGCCACTGTAAATAAAGATAAACCACCCAGAGACCACTGTAAATAAAGGTAAACCACCCAGGGACCACTGTAAATAAAGATAAACCACTCAGAGTCCTCTGTAAATAAGGATAAACCACCCAGAGACCACTGTAAATGAAGATAAACCACCCAGGGACCACTGTAAATAAAGATAAACCACCCGGAACCACTGCAAATAAAGATAAACCACCCAGAGACCACTGTAAATAAAGATAAACCACGCAGAGACCACTGTAAATAAAGATAAACCACACAGGGACCACTGTAAATAAAGATAAACCACCTAGGGACCACTGTAAATAAAGATAAACCACACAGGGACCACTGTAAATAAAAATAAACCACCCAGGGACCACTGTAAATAAAGATAAACCACCCAGAGACCACTGTAAATAAAGATAAATCACCCAGACACCACTGTAAATAAAGATAAACCACCCAGAGACCACTGTACATAAAGATAAACCTCCCAGAGACAACTGTAAATAAAGATAAACCACCCGGGGACCACTGTAAATAAAGATAAACCACCCGGGAACCACTGTAAATAAAGATAAACCACACATGGAACACTCTAAATAAAGGTAAACCACACAGAGACCACTCTAGATAAAGATAAACCACCCAGGGACCACTGTAAATAAAGTTAAACCACCCAGAGACCACTGTAAAAAAAGATATACCACCCAGAGACCACTGTAAATAAAGATAAACCACCCAGGGACCACAGTAAATAAAGATAAACCCCCCAGAGACCACTGTAAATAATGTTAAACCACCCGGGGACCACTGTAAATAAAGATAAACCACCCGGGAACCATTGTAAATAAAGATAAACCACCCGGGGTCCACTGTAAATAAAGATAAACCACCCAGGGACCACTGCAAATAAAGATAAACCACCCAGGGACCACTGTAAATAAAGATAAACCACCCAGAGACCACTGTAAGTAAAGATAAACCACCCGGGACCACTGTAAATAAAGATAAACCACCCAGGGAACACTGTAAATAAAGATAAACCACCCAGAGACCACTGTAAATGAAGATAAACCACCCGGGATCCTCTGTAAATAAAGATAAACCACCCCGGGACCTCTGTAAATAAAGATAAACCACCCAGGGACCACTGCAAATAAAGATAAACCACCCAGGGACCACTGTAAATAAAGATAAACCACCCAGGGTCCACTGTAAATTAAGATAAACCACCCAGAGATCACTGTAAATAAAGATAAACCACCCAGTGACCACTGTAAAGAAAGATAAACCACCCAGGGACCACTGTAAATAAAGATAAACCACCCAGGGACCAGTGTAAATAAAGATAAACCACCCAGGGACCACTGTAAATAAAGGTAAACCACCCAGGGACCACTGTAAATTAAGATAAACCACACGGGGACCACTGTAAATAAAGATAAACCACCCAGGAACCACTGTAAATAAATATAAACCACCCAGGGACCACTGTAAATAAAGATAAACCACCCAGAGACCACTGTAAATAAAGATAAACCACCCGGGACCACTGTAAATAAAGATAAACCACCCAGGGACCACTGTAAATAAAGATAAACCACCCAGAGACCACTGTAAATGAAGATAAACCACCCGGGGACCTCTGTAAATAAAGATAAACCACCCCGGGACCTCTGTAAATAAAGATAAACCACCCAGGGACCACTGTAAATAAAGATAAACCACCCAGGGACCACTGTAAATAAAGATAAACCACCCAGGGCCCACTGTAAATTAAGATAAACCACCCAGAGATCACTGTAAATAAAGATAAACCACCCAGTGACCACTGTAAATAAAGATAAACCACCCAGGGACCACTGTAAATAAAGATAAACCACCCAGGGACCAGTGTAAATAAAGATAAACCACCCAGGGACCACTGTAAATAAAGGTAAACCACCCAGGGACCACTGTAAATAAAGGTAAACCACCCAGGGACCACTGTAAATAAAGATAAACCACCAGGGAATCACTGTAAATAACGATAAACCACCCAGGGACCATTGTAAATGAAGATAAACCAACCAGAGACCACTGTCAATAAAGATAAACCACCAGGGAACCACTGTAAATAAAGATAAACCACCCAGGGACCACTGTAAATAAAGATAAACAGCCCAGGGAACACTGTAAATAAAGATGAACCACCCGGGACCACTGTAAATAAAGATAAACCCCCCGGGAACCACTGTAAATAAAGATAAACCACCCAGGGACCACTGTAAATAAAGATAAACCACCCAGGGACCACTGTAAATAAAGAGAAACCACCCAGGGACCACTGTAAATAAAGATAAAACACCCAGAGACCACTGTAAATAAAGATAAACCACCCAGGGACCACTGGAAATAAAGATAAACCACCCAGAGACCACAGTAAATAAAGATAAACCACCCGGGGACCACTGTAAATAACGATAAACCACCCAGAGACCATTGTAAATAAAGATAAACCAGCCAGGGACCACTGTAAATAAAGATAAACCACCCAGAGACCATTGTAAATAAAGATACACCACCCAGGGACCACTGCAAATAAAGATAAACCTCCCAGGGACCACTGTAAATAAAGATAAACCACCCAGGGATCACTGTAAATAAAGATAAACCACCCAGGGACCACTGTACATAAAGATAAACCACCCAGGGACCACTGTAAACAAAGATAAACCACCCGGGGACCACTGTAAATCAAGATAAACCACTCGGGAACCACTGTAAATAAAGATAAACCACCCAGAGACCACTGTAAATAAAGATAAACCACTCAGGGACCACTGTAAATAAAGATTAACCACCCAGGGACCACTGTAAATAAAGATAAATCACCCAGAGACCACTGTAAATAAAGATAAACCACCCAGGGACCACTGTAAATAAAGATAAACCACCCGGGACCACTGTAAATAAAGATAAACTACCCAGAGACCACTGTAAATAAAGATAAACCACGCAGAGACCACTGTAAATAAAGATAAACAACCCAGGGACCACTGTAAATAAAGATAAACCACCCAGGGACCACTGTAAATAAAGATAAACCACCCAGGGACCACTGTAAATAAAAATAAACCACCCAGGGACCACTGTAAATAAAGATAAACCACCCAGAGACCACTGTAAATAAAGATAAACCACCCAGGGACCACTGTAAATAAAGAAAAACCACCCAGACACCACTGTAAATAAAGATAAACCTCCCAGAGACCACTGTAAATAAAGATAAACCACCCGGGGACCACTGTAAATAAAGATAAACGACCCAGAGACCACTGTAAATAAAGATAAACCACACATGGAACACTCTAAATAAAGATAAACCACCCAGAGACCACTGTAAATAAAGATAAACCACCCAGGGACCACTGTAAATAAAGATAAACCACCCAGAGACCACTGTAAATAAAGATATACCACCCAGAGACCACTGTAAATAAAGATAAACCACACAGGGACCACAGTAAATAAAGATAAACCACCCAGAGACCACTGTAAATAATGTTAAACCACCCGGGAACCTCTGTAAATAAAGATAAACCACCCGGGGTCCACTGTTAATAAAGATAAACCACCCAGGGACCACTGTAAATAAAGATAAACCACCCAGGGACCACTGTAAATAAAGATAAACCACCCAGAGACCACTGTAAATAAAGACAAACCACCCAGAGACCACTGTAAATAAAGATAAACCACCCAGGGACCACTGTAAATAAAGATAAACCACCCAGGGACCACTGTAAATAAAGATAAATCACCAGAGACCACTGTAAATAAAGATAAACCACCCGGGACCACTGTAAATAAAGATAAACCACCCAGGGACCAATGTAAATAAAGATAAACCACCCAGAGACCACTGTAAATGAAGATAAACCACCCGGGGACCTCTGTAAATAAAGGTAAACCACCCCGGGACCTCTGTAAATAAAGATAAACCACCCAGGGACCACTGTAAATAAAGATAAACCACACAGGGACCACTATAAATAAAGATAAACCACCCAGGGTCCACTGTAAATTAAGATAAACCACCCAGAGATCACTGTAAATAAAGATAAACCACCCAGTGAACACTGTAAATAAAGAAAAACCACACAGGGACCACTGTAAATAAAGATAAACCACCCAGGGACCAGTGTAAATAAAGATAAACCACCCAGGGACCACTGTAAATAAAGATAAACCACCCAGGGACCACTGTAAATAAAGATAAACCACACGGGGACCACTATAAATTATGATAAACCACCCAGGGACCACTGTAAATAAATATAAAGCACCCAGGGACCACTGTAAATAATGATAAACCACACGGGGACCACTGTAAATAAAGACAAACCACTCAGGGGCCACTGTAAATAAAGATAAACCACCCAGAGACCACTGTAAATAAAGGTAAACCACCCAGGGACCACTGTAAATAAAGATAAACCACCAGGGAACCACTGTAAATAACGATAAACCACCCAGGGACCATTGTAAATGAAGATAAACCACCCAGGGACCACTGTAAATAAAGATAAACCACCAGGGAACCACTGTAAATAAAGATAAACCACACAGGGACAACTGTAAATAAAGATAAACAGCCCAGGGAACACTGTAAATAAAGATGAACCACCCGGGACCACTGTAAATAAATATAAACCACCCGGGACCCACTGTAAATAAAGATTAACCACCAAGGGACCACTGTAAATAAAGATAAACCACCCAGGGACCACTGTAAATAAAGATAAACCACCCGGGGACCACTGTAAATAAAGATAAACCACCCAGGCACCAGTGTAAATAAAGATAAACCACCCAGGGACGACTGTAAATAAAGATAAACCACCCAGGGACCACTGGAAATAAAGATAAACCACCCAGGGACCACTGTAAATAAAGATAAACCACCCAGGGACCACTGTAAATAAAGATAAACCACCCGGGGACCACTGTAAATAAAGATAAACTACACAGGGAACCACTGTAAATTAAGATAAACCACCCGGGGACCACTGTAAATAAAGATAAACCACCCAGGGACCAGTGTAAATAAAGATAAACCACCCAGGGACCACTGTAAATAAAGATAAACCACCCGGGAACCACTGTAAATAAAGATAAACCACCCAGGGACCATTGAAAATAAAGATAAACTACACAGGGAACCACTGTAAATTAAGATAAACCACCCGGGGACCACTGTAAATAAATATAAACCACCCAGAGACCACTGTAAATAAAGAGAAACCACCCAGGAACCACTGTAAATAAAGATAAACCACCCGGGGACCACTGTAAATAAAGATAAACAACCCAGGAACCACTGTAAATAAAGATAAACCACCCGGGGACCACTGTAAATAAAGATAAACCACCCAGAGATCACTGTAAATAAAGATAAACCAACCAGTGACCACTGTAAATAAAGATAAACCACCCAGGGACCACTGTAAATAAAGATAAACCATCCAGGGACCACTGTAAATAAAGATAAACCACCCGGGGACCACTGTAAATAAAGATAAACCACCCAGGGACCACTGTAAATAAAGATAAACAGCCCAGGGGCCACTGCAAATAAAGATAAACCATCCGGGGACCACTGTAAATAAAGATAAACCACCCGGGAACCACAGTAAATAAAGATAAACCACCCAGGGAACACTTTAAATAAAGATAAACCACCTAGGGACCACTGAAAATAAAGATAAACCACCCAGGGACCATTGTAAATGAAGATAAACCAACCAGAGACCACTGTCAATAAAGATAAACCACCAGGGAACCACTGTAAATAAAGATAAACCACCCAGGGACCACTGTAAATAAAGATAAACAGCCCAGGGAACACTGTAAATAAAGATGAACCTCCTGGGACCACTGTAAATAAAGATAAACCACCCAGGGACCACTGTAAATAAAGATAAACAGCCCAGGGACCACTGTACATAAAGATAAACCACCCAGGGGCCACTGCAAATAAAGATAAACCAACAGGGGACCACTGTAAATAAAGATAAACCACCCGGGAACCACAGTAAATAAAGACAAACGACCCAGGGACCACTTTAAATAAAGATAAACCACCCAGAGACCACTGTAAATAAAGATAAACCACCCAGGGACCACTTTAAATAAAGATAAACCACCCAGGGACCACTGAAAATAAAGATAAACCAGCCAGGGACCACTGTAAATAAAGATAAAATACACAGGGAACCACTGTAAATTAAGATAAACCACCCGGGGACCACTGTAAATAAAGATAAACCACCCAGGGACCAGTGTAAATAAAGATAAACCACCCAGGGACCACTGTAAATAAAGATAAACCACCCGGGAACCACTGTAAATAAAGATAAACCATCCAGGGACCACTGTAAATAAAGATAAACCACACGGGGACCACTGTAAATAAAGATAAACCACCCAGAGATCACTGTAAATAAAGATAAACCACCCAGTGACCACTGTAAATAAAGATAAACCACCCAGGGACCACTGTAAATAAAGATAAACCATCCAGGGACCACTGTAAATAAAGATAAACCACCCAGGGACCACTGAAAATAAAGATAAACCACCCAGGGACCATTGTAAATGAAGATAAACCAACCAGAGACCACTGTCAATAAAGATAAACCACCAGGGAACCACTGTAAATAAAGATAAACCCCCCAGGGACCACTGTAAATAAAGATAAACAGCCCAGGGAACACTGTAAATAAAGATGAACCTCCCGGGACCACTGTTAATAAAGATAAACCACCCAGGGACCACTGTAAATAAAGATAAACAGCCCAGGGACCACTGTAAATAAAGATAAACCACCCAGGGGCCACTGCAAATAAAGATAAACCAACCGGGGACCACTGTAAATAAAGATAAACCACCCGGGAACCACAGTAAATAAAGACAAACCACCCAGGGACCACTTTAAATAAAGATAAACCACCTAGGGACCACTGAAAATAAAGATAAACCAGCCAGGGACCACTGTAAATAAAGAAAATCCACCCAGGGACCACTGTAAATAAAGATAAACTACACAGGGAACCACTGTAAATTAAGATAAACCACCCGGGGACCACTGTAAATAAAGATAAACCACCCAGGGACCAGTGTAAATAAAGATAAACCACCCAGGGACCACTGTAAATAAAGATAAACCACCCGGGAACCACTGTAAATAAAGATAAACCACCCAGGGACCATTGTAAATAAAGATAAACTACACAGGGAACCACTGTAAACTAAGATAAACCACCCGGGGACCACTGTAAATAAATATAAACCACCCAGGGACCACTGTAAATAAAGATAAACAACCCAGGAACCACTGTAAATAAAGATAAACCACCCGGGGACCACTGTAAATAAAGATAAACCACACAGAGATCACTGTAAATAAAGATAAACCACCCAGTGACCACTGTAAATAAAGATAAACAACCCAGGGACCACTGTAAATAAAGATAAACCATCCAGGGACCACTGTAAATAAAGATAAACCACCCAGGGACCACTGTAAATAAAGATAAACCACTCAGAGACCAGTGTAAATAAAGATAAACCACCCAGGGACCCCTGTAAATAAAGATAAACCACACAGGGACCAGTGTAAATAAAGATAAACCACCCAGGGACCACTGTAAATTAAGATAAACCATCCAGGGACCACTGTAAATAAAGATAAACCACCCGGGGACCACTGTAAATAAAGATAAACCACCCAGGGACCACTGTAAATAAATATAAACCACCCAGGGACCACTGTAAATAAAGATAAACCACACGGGGACCACTGTAAATAAAGATAAACAACTCAGGGGCCACTGTAAATAAAGATAAACCACCCAAAGACCACTGTAAATAAAGGTAAACCACCCAGGGACCACTGTAAATAAAGATAAACCACCCAGGGACCATTGTAAATAAAGATAAACCACCCAGAGACCACTGTAAATAAAGAGAAACCACCCAGGGACCATTGTAAATAAAGATAAACCACCCAGAGACGACTGTCAATAAAGATAAACCACCAGGGACCATTGTAAATAAAGATAAACCACCCAGAGACCACTGTAAATAAAGAGAAACCACCCAGGGACCATTGTAAATGAAGACAAACCACCCGGGACCACTGTAAATAAAGATAAACCACCCAGGGACGACTGTAAATAAAGATAAACCACCCAGGGACCACTGGAAATAAAGATAAACCACCCAGGGACCACTGTAAATAAAGATAAACCACCCAGGGACCACTGTAAATAAAGATAAACCACCCGGGGACCACTGTAAATAAAGATAAACTACACAGGGAACCACTGTAAATTAAGATAAACCACCCGGGGACCACTGTAAATAAAGATAAACCACCCAGGGACCAGTGTAAATAAAGATAAACCACCCAGGGACCACTGTAAATAAAGATAAACCACCCGGGAACCACTGTAAATAAAGATAAACCACCCAGGGACCATTGAAAATAAAGATAAACTACACAGGGAACCACTGTAAACTAAGATAAACCACCCGGGGACCACTGTAAATAAATATAAACCACCCAGAGACCACTGTAAATAAAGAGAAACCACCCAGGAACCACTGTAAATAAAGATAAACCACCCGGGGACCACTGTAAATAAAGATAAACAACCCAGGAACCACTGTAAATAAAGATAAACCACCCGGGGACCACTGTAAATAAAGATAAACCACCCAGAGATCACTGTAAATAAAGATAAACCAACCAGTGACCACTGTAAATAAAGATAAACCACCCAGGGACCACTGTAAATAAAGATAAACCATCCAGGGACCACTGTAAATAAAGATAAACCACCCGGGGACCACTGTAAATAAAGATAAACCACCCAGGGACCACTGTAAATAAAGATAAACAGCCCAGGGGCCACTGCAAATAAAGATAAACCATCCGGGGACCACTGTAAATAAAGATAAACCACCCGGGAACCACAGTAAATAAAGATAAACCACCCAGGGAACACTTTAAATAAAGATAAACCACCTAGGGACCACTGAAAATAAAGATAAACCACCCAGGGACCATTGTAAATGAAGATAAACCAACCAGAGACCACTGTCAATAAAGATAAACCACCAGGGAACCACTGTAAATAAAGATAAACCACCCAGGGACCACTGTAAATAAAGATAAACAGCCCAGGGAACACTGTAAATAAAGATGAACCTCCTGGGACCACTGTAAATAAAGATAAACCACCCAGGGACCACTGTAAATAAAGATAAACAGCCCAGGGGCCACTGCAAATAAAGATAAACCAACAGGGGACCACTGTAAATAAAGATAAACCACCCGGGAACCACAGTAAATAAAGACAAACGACCCAGGGACCACTTTAAATAAAGATAAACCACCCAGAGACCACTGTAAATAAAGATAAACCACCCAGGGACCACTTTAAATAAAGATAAACCACGCAGGGACCACTGAAAATAAAGATAAACCAGCCAGGGACCACTGTAAATAAAGATAAAATACACAGGGAACCACTGTAAATTAAGATAAACCACCCGGGGACCACTGTAAATAAAGATAAACCACCCAGGGACCATTGTAAATGAAGATAAACCAACCAGAGACCACTGTCAATAAAGATAAACCACCAGGGAACCACTGTAAATAAAGATAAACCACCCAGGGACCACTGTAAATAAAGATAAACAGCCCAGGGAACACTGTAAATAAAGATGAACCTCCTGGGACCACTGTAAATAAAGATAAACCACCCAGGGACCACTGTAAATAAAGATAAACAGCCCAGGGACCACTGTACATAAAGATAAACCACCCAGGGGCCACTGCAAATAAAGATAAACCAACAGGGGACCACTGTAAATAAAGATAAACCACCCGGGAACCACAGTAAATAAAGACAAACGACCCAGGGACCACTTTAAATAAAGATAAACCACCCAGAGACCACTGTAAATAAAGATAAACCACCCAGGGACCACTTTAAATAAAGATAAACCACCCAGGGACCACTGAAAATAAAGATAAACCAGCCAGGGACCACTGTAAATAAAGATAAAATACACAGGGAACCACTGTAAATTAAGATAAACCACCCGGGGACCACTGTAAATAAAGATAAACCACCCAGGGACCAGTGTAAATAAAGATAAACCACCCAGGGACCACTGTAAATAAAGATAAACCACCCGGGAACCACTGTAAATAAAGATAAACCATCCAGGGACCACTGTAAATAAAGATAAACCACACGGGGACCACTGTAAATAAAGATAAACCACCCAGAGATCACTGTAAATAAAGATAAACCACCCAGTGACCACTGTAAATAAAGATAAACCACCCAGGGACCACTGTAAATAAAGATAAACCATCCAGGGACCACTGTAAATAAAGATAAACCACCCAGGGACCACTGAAAATAAAGATAAACCACCCAGGGACCATTGTAAATGAAGATAAACCAACCAGAGACCACTGTCAATAAAGATAAACCACCAGGGAACCACTGTAAATAAAGATAAACCACCCAGGGACCACTGTAAATAAAGATAAACAGCCCAGGGAACACTGTAAATAAAGATGAACCTCCCGGGACCACTGTTAATAAAGATAAACCACCCAGGGACCACTGTAAATAAAGATAAACAGCCCAGGGACCACTGTAAATAAAGATAAACCACCCAGGGGCCACTGCAAATAAAGATAAACCAACCGGGGACCACTGTAAATAAAGATAAACCACCCGGGAACCACAGTAAATAAAGACAAACCACCCAGGGACCACTTTAAATAAAGATAAACCACCTAGGGACCACTGAAAATAAAGATAAACCAGCCAGGGACCACTGTAAATAAAGAAAATCCACCCAGGGACCACTGTAAATAAAGATAAACTACACAGGGAACCACTGTAAATTAAGATAAACCACCCGGGGACCACTGTAAATAAAGATAAACCACCCAGGGACCAGTGTAAATAAAGATAAACCACCCAGGGACCACTGTAAATAAAGATAAACCACCCGGGAACCACTGTAAATAAAGATAAACCACCCAGGGACCATTGTAAATAAAGATAAACTACACAGGGAACCACTGTAAACTAAGATAAACCACCCGGGGACCACTGTAAATAAATATAAACCACCCAGGGACCACTGTAAATAAAGATAAACAACCCAGGAACCACTGTAAATAAAGATAAACCACCCGGGGACCACTGTAAATAAAGATAAACCACACAGAGATCACTGTAAATAAAGATAAACCACCCAGTGACCACTGTAAATAAAGATAAACAACCCAGGGACCACTGTAAATAAAGATAAACCATCCAGGGACCACTGTAAATAAAGATAAACCACCCAGGGACCACTGTAAATAAAGATAAACCACTCAGAGACCAGTGTAAATAAAGATAAACCACCCAGGGACCCCTGTAAATAAAGATAAACCACACAGGGACCAGTGTAAATAAAGATAAACCACCCAGGGACCACTGTAAATAAAGATAAACCACCCAGGGACCACTGTAAATAAAGATAAACCACCCGGGGACCACTGTAAATAAAGATAAACCACCCAGGGACCACTGTAAATAAATATAAACCACCCAGGGACCACTGTAAATAAAGATAAACCACACGGGGACCACTGTAAATAAAGATAAACAACTCAGGGGCCACTGTAAATAAAGATAAACCACCCAAAGACCACTGTAAATAAAGGTAAACCACCCAGGGACCACTGTAAATAAAGATAAACCACCCAGGGGCCATTGTAAATAAAGATAAACCACACAGAGACCACTGTAAATAAAGAGAAACCACCCAGGGACCATTGTAAATAAAGATAAACCACCCAGAGACGACTGTCAATAAAGATAAACCACCAGGGACCATTGTAAATAAAGATAAACCACCCAGAGACCACTGTAAATAAAGAGAAACCACCCAGGGACCATTGTAAATGAAGACAAACCACCCGGGACCACTGTAAATAAAGATAAACCACCCAGGGACGACTGTAAATAAAGATAAACCACCCAGGGACCACTGGAAATAAAGATAAACCACCCAGGGACCACTGTAAATAAAGATAAACCACCCAGGGACCACTGTAAATAAAGATAAACCACCCGGGGACCACTGTAAATAAAGATAAACTACACAGGGAACCACTGTAAATTAAGATAAACCACCCGGGGACCACTGTAAATAAAGATAAACCACCCAGGGACCAGTGTAAATAAAGATAAACCACCCAGGGACCACTGTAAATAAAGATAAACCACCCGGGAACCACTGTAAATAAAGATAAACCACCCAGGGACCATTGAAAATAAAGATAAACTACACAGGGAACCACTGTAAACTAAGATAAACCACCCGGGGACCACTGTAAATAAATATAAACCACCCAGAGACCACTGTAAATAAAGAGAAACCACCCAGGAACCACTGTAAATAAAGATAAACCACCCGGGGACCACTGTAAATAAAGATAAACAACCCAGGAACCACTGTAAATAAAGATAAACCACCCGGGGACCACTGTAAATAAAGATAAACCACCCAGAGATCACTGTAAATAAAGATAAACCAACCAGTGACCACTGTAAATAAAGATAAACCACCCAGGGACCACTGTAAATAAAGATAAACCATCCAGGGACCACTGTAAATAAAGATAAACCACCCGGGGACCACTGTAAATAAAGATAAACCACCCAGGGACCACTGTAAATAAAGATAAACAGCCCAGGGGCCACTGCAAATAAAGATAAACCATCCGGGGACCACTGTAAATAAAGATAAACCACCCGGGAACCACAGTAAATAAAGATAAACCACCCAGGGAACACTTTAAATAAAGATAAACCACCTAGGGACCACTGAAAATAAAGATAAACCACCCAGGGACCATTGTAAATGAAGATAAACCAACCAGAGACCACTGTCAATAAAGATAAACCACCAGGGAACCACTGTAAATAAAGATAAACCACCCAGGGACCACTGTAAATAAAGATAAACAGCCCAGGGAACACTGTAAATAAAGATGAACCTCCTGGGACCACTGTAAATAAAGATAAACCACCCAGGGACCACTGTAAATAAAGATAAACAGCCCAGGGACCACTGTACATAAAGATAAACCACCCAGGGGCCACTGCAAATAAAGATAAACCAACAGGGGACCACTGTAAATAAAGATAAACCACCCGGGAACCACAGTAAATAAAGACAAACGACCCAGGGACCACTTTAAATAAAGATAAACCACCCAGAGACCACTGTAAATAAAGATAAACCACCCAGGGACCACTTTAAATAAAGATAAACCACGCAGGGACCACTGAAAATAAAGATAAACCAGCCAGGGACCACTGTAAATAAAGATAAAATACACAGGGAACCACTGTAAATTAAGATAAACCACCCGGGGACCACTGTAAATAAAGATAAACCACCCAGGGACCAGTGTAAATAAAGATAAACCACCCAGGGACCACTGTAAATAAAGATAAACCACCCGGGAACCACTGTAAATAAAGATAAACCATCCAGGGACCACTGTAAATAAAGATAAACCACACGGGGACCACTGTAAATAAAGATAAACCACCCAGAGATCACTGTAAATAAAGATAAACCACCCAGTGACCACTGTAAATAAAGATAAACCACCCAGGGACCACTGTAAATAAAGATAAACCATCCAGGGACCACTGTAAATAAAGATAAACCACCCAGGGACCACTGAAAATAAAGATAAACCACCCAGGGACCATTGTAAATGAAGATAAACCAACCAGAGACCACTGTCAATAAAGATAAACCACCAGGGAACCACTGTAAATAAAGATAAACCACCCAGGGACCACTGTAAATAAAGATAAACAGCCCAGGGAACACTGTAAATAAAGATGAACCTCCCGGGACCACTGTTAATAAAGATAAACCACCCAGGGACCACTGTAAATAAAGATAAACAGCCCAGGGACCACTGTAAATAAAGATAAACCACCCAGGGGCCACTGCAAATAAAGATAAACCAACCGGGGACCACTGTAAATAAAGATAAACCACCCGGGAACCACAGTAAATAAAGACAAACCACCCAGGGACCACTTTAAATAAAGATAAACCACCTAGGGACCACTGAAAATAAAGATAAACCAGCCAGGGACCATTGTAAATAAAGAAAATCCACCCAGGGACCACTGTAAATAAAGATAAACTACACAGGGAACCACTGTAAATTAAGATAAACCACCCGGGGACCACTGTAAATAAAGATAAACCACCCAGGGACCAGTGTAAATAAAGATAAACCACCCAGGGACCACTGTAAATAAAGATAAACCACCCGGGAACCACTGTAAATAAAGATAAACCACCCAGGGACCATTGTAAATAAAGATAAACTACACAGGGAACCACTGTAAACTAAGATAAACCACCCGGGGACCATTGTAAATAAATATAAACCACCCAGGGACCACTGTAAATAAAGATAAACAACCCAGGAACCACTGTAAATAAAGATAAACCACCCGGGGACCACTGTAAATAAAGATAAACCACACAGAGATCACTGTAAATAAAGATAAACCACCCAGTGACCACTGTAAATAAAGATAAACCACCCAGGGACCACTGTAAATAAAGATAAACCATCCAGGGACCACTGTAAATAAAGATAAACCACCCAGGGACCACTGTAAATAAAGATAAACCACTCAGAGACCAGTGTAAATAAAGATAAACCACCCAGGGACCCCTGTAAATAAAGATAAACCACACAGGGACCAGTGTAAATAAAGATAAACCACCCAGGGACCACTGTAAATAAAGATAAACCACCCAGGGACCACTGTAAATAAAGATAAACCACCCGGGGACCACTGTAAATAAAGATAAACCACCCAGGGACCACTGTAAATAAATATAAACCACCCAGGGACCACTGTAAATAAAGATAAACCACACGGGGACCACTGTAAATAAAGATAAACAACTCAGGGGCCACTGTAAATAAAGATAAACTACCCAAAGACCACTGTAAATAAAGGTAAACCACCCAGGGACCACTGTAAATAAAGATAAACCACCCAGGGACCATTGTAAATAAAGATAAACCACCCAGAGACCACTGTAAATAAAGATAAACCACCCAGGGACCATTGTAAATAAAGATAAACCACCCAGAGACGACTGTCAATAAAGATAAACCACAAGGGACCATTGTAAATAAAGATAAACCACCCAGAGACCACTGTAAATAAAGAGAAACCACCCAGGGACCATTGTAAATGAAGACAAACCACCCGGGACCACTGTAAATAAAGATAAACCACCCGGGAACCACTGTAAATAAAGATAAACCACCAAGGGACCACTGTAAATAAAGATAAACCACCCAGGGACTACTGTAAATAAAGATAAACCACCCATGGACCACTGTAAATAAAGATAAACCACCCAGGGACCACTGTAAGTAAAGATAAACCACCCACGGACCACTGTAAATAAAGATAAACCACCCAGGGACCAGTGTAAATAAAAATAAACCACCCAGGGACCACTGTAAATAAAGATAAACAGCCCAGGGACCACTGTAAATAAAGATAAACCAACCGGGGACCTCTGTAAATAAAGATAAACCACCCAGGGACCACTGTAAATAAAGATAAACCACCCAGGGACCAGTGTAAATAAAAATAAACCACCCAGGGACCACTGTAAATAGAGATAAACCACCCAGGGACCACTGTAAATAAAGATAAACCAACCGGGGACCACTGTAAATAAAGAGAAACCACCCAGGGACCACTGTAAATAAAGATAAACCACCCAGGGACCACTGAAAATAAAGATAAACCACCCAGGGACACACTGTAAATAAAGATAAACAGCCCAGGGACCACTGTAAATAAAGATAAACCACCCAGGGACCACTGTAAATAAAAATAAACCACCCAGGGACCACTGTAAATAAAGATAAACCACCCAGAGACCACTGTAAATAAAGATAAACCACCCGGGACCACTGTAAATAAAGATAAACCACCCAGGGACCACTGTAAATAAAGATAAACCACCCAGAGACCACTGTAAATGAAGATAAACCACCCGGGGACCTCTGTAAATAAAGATAAACCACCCCGGGACCTCTGTAAATAAAGATAAACCACCCAGGGACCACTGTAAATAAAGATAAACCACCCAGGGACCACTGTAAATAAAGATAAACCACCCAGGGCCCACTGTAAATTAAGATAAACCACCCAGAGATCACTGTAAATAAAGATAAACCACCCAGTGACAACTGTAAATAAAGATAAACCACCCAGGGACCACTGTAAATAAAGATAAACCACCCAGGGACCAGTGTAAATAAAGATAAACCACCCAGGGACCACTGTAAATAAAGGTAAACCACCCAGGGACCACTGTAAATAAAGATAAACCACACGGGGACCACTGTAAATAAAGATAAACCACCCAGGGACCACTGTAAATAAATATAAACCACCCAGGGACCACTGTAAATAAAGATAAACCACACGGGGACCACTGTAAATAAAGACAAACCACTCAGGGGCCACTGTAAATAAAGATAAACCACCCAGAGACCACTGTAAATAAAGGTAAACCACCGAGGGACCACTGTAAATAAAGATAAACCACCAGGGAATCACTGTAAATAACGATAAACCACCCAGGGACCATTGTAAATGAAGATAAACCACCCAGAGACCATTGTAAATAATGATAAACCAGCCAGGGACCACTGTAAATAAAGATAAACCACCCAGAGACCATTGTAAATAAAGATACAGCACCCAGGGACCACTGAAAATAAAGATAAACCACCCAGGGACACACTGTAAATAAAGATAAACAGCCCAGGGACCACTGTAAATAAAGATAAACCACCCAGGGACCACTGTAAATAAAAATAAACCACCCAGGGACCACTGTAAATAAAGATAAACCACCCAGAGACCACTGTAAATAAAGATAAACCACCCGGGACCACTGTAAATAAAGATAAACCACCCAGGGGCCACTGTAAATAAAGATAAACCACCCAGAGACCACTGTAAATGAAGATAAACCACCCGGGGACCTCTGTAAATAAAGATAAACCACCCCGGGACCTCTGTAAATAAAGATAAACCACCCAGGGACCACTGTAAATAAAGATAAACCACCCAGGGACCACTGTAAATAAAGATAAACCACCCAGGGCCCACTGTAAATTAAGATAAACCACCCAGAGATCACTGTAAATAAAGATAAACCACCCAGTGACCACTGTAAATAAAGATAAACCACCCAGGGACCACTGTAAATAAAGATAAACCACCCAGGGACCACTGTAAATAAAGATAAACCACCCAGGGCCCACTGTAAATTAAGATAAACCACCCAGAGATCACTGTAAATAAAGATAAACCACCCAGTGACCACTGTAAATAAAGATAAACCACCCAGGGACCACTGTAAATAAAGATAAACCACCCAGGGACCAGTGTAAATAAAGATAAACCACCCAGGGACCACTGTAAATAAAGGTAAGCCACCCAGGGACCACTGTAAATAAAGATAAACCACACGGGGACCACTGTAAATAAAGATAAACCACCCAGGGACCACTGTAAATAAATATAAACCACCCAGGGACCACTGTAAATAAAGATAAACCACACGGGGACCACTGTAAATAAAGACAAACCACTCAGGGGCCACTGTAAATAAAGATAAACCACCCAGAGACCACTGTAAATAAAGGTAAACCACCCAGGGACCACTGTAAATAAAGATAAACCACCAGGGAATCACTGTAAATAAAGATAAACCACCCAGGGACCACTGTAAATGAAGATAAACCACCCAGAGACCATTGTAAATAATGAGAAACCAGCCAGGGACCACTGTAAATAAAGATAAACCACCCAGAGACCATTGTAAATAAAGATACACCACCCAGGGACCACTGTAAATAAAGATAAACCAACCAGAGACCATTGTAAATAAAAATACACCACCCAGAGACCACTGTAAATAAAGATAAACCACCCAGGGACCATTGTAAATGAAGATAAACCACCCAGAGACCATTGTAAATAATGAGAAACCAGCCAGGGACCACTGTAAATAAAGATAAACCACCCAGAGACCATTGTAAATAAAGATACAACACCCAGGGACCACTGCAAATAAAGATAAACCTCCCAGGGACCACTGTAAATAAAGATAAACCACCCAGGGACCACTGTAAATAAAGATAAACCACCCAGGGACCACTGTACATAAAGATAAACCACCCAGGGACCACTGTAAATAAAGATAAACCACCCGGGGACCACTGTAAATCAAGATAAACCACTCGGGAACCACTGGAAATAAAGATAAACCACCCAGAGACCACTGTAAATAAAGATAAACCACTCAGGGACCACTGTAAATAAAGATTAACCACCCAGGGACCACTGTAAATAAAGATAAATCACCCAGAGACCACTGTAAATAAAGATAAACTACCCAGAGACCACTGTAAATAAAGATAAACCACGCAGAGACCACTGTAAATAAAGATAAACAACCCAGGGACCACTGTAATAAAGATAAACCACCCAGGGACCACTGTAAATAAAGATAAACCAACCAGGGACCACTGTAAATAAAAATAAACCACCCAGGGACCACTGTAAATAAAGATAAACCACCCAGAGACCACTGTAAATAAAGATAAACCACCCAGACACCACTGTAAATAAAGAAAAACCACCCAGACACCACTGTAAATAAAGATAAACCTCCCAGAGACCACTGTAAATAAAGATAAACCACCCGGGGACCACTGTAAATAAAGATAAACGACCCAGAGACCACTGTAAATAAAGATAAACCACACATGGAACACTCTAAATAAAGATAAACCACCCAGAGACCACTGTAAATAAAGATAAACCACCCAGAGACCACTGTAAATAAAGATAAACCACCCAGAGACCACTATAAATAAAGATATACCACCCAGAGACCACTGTAAATAAAGATAAACAACACAGGGACCACAGTAAATAAAGATAAACCACCCAGAGACCACTGTAAATAATGTTAAACCACCCGGGAACCTCAGTAAATAAAGATAAACCACCCGGGGTCCACTGTTAATAAAGATAAACCACCCAGGGACCACTGTAAATAAAGATAAACCACCCAGGGACCACTGTAAATAAAGATAAACCACCCAGAGACCACTGTAAATAAAGACAAACCACCCAGAGACCACTGTAAATAAAGATAAACCACCCAGGGACCACTGTAAATAAAGATAAACCACCCAGGGACAACTGTAAATAAAGATAAATCACCAGAGACAACTGTAAATAAAGATAAACCACCCGGGACCACTGTAAATAAAGATAAACCACCCAGGGACCACTGTAAATAAAGATAAACCACCCAGAGACCACTGTAAATGAAGATAAACCACCCGGGGACCTCTGTAAATAAAGGTAAACCACCCAGGGACCTCTGTAAATAAAGATAAACCACCCAGGGACCACTGTAAATAAAGATAAACCACACAGGGACCACTATAAATAAAGATAAACCACCCAGGGCCCACTGTAAATTAAGATAAACAACCCAGAGATCACTGTAAATAAAGATAAACCACCCAGTGACCACTGTAAATAAAGATAAACCACACAGGGACCACTGTAAATAAAGATAAACCACCCAGGGACCAGTGTAAATAAAGATAAACCACCCAGGGACCACTGTAAATAAAGATAAACCACCCAGGGACCACTGTAAATAAAGATAAACCACACGGGGACCACTATAAATAAAGATAAACCACCCAGGGACCACTGTAAATAAATATAAAGCACCCAGGGACCACTGTAAATAAAGATAAACCACACGGGGACCACTGTAAATAAAGACAAACCACTCAGGGGCCACTGTAAATAAATATAAACAACCCAGGGACCACGGTAAATAAAGATAAACCACCCAGGGACCATTGTAAATGAAGATAAACCACCCAGGGACCATTGTAAATGAAGATAAACCACCCAGGGACCACTGTAAATAAAGATAAACCACCCAGGGACCACTGTAAATAAAGATAAACAGCCCAGGGAACACTGTAAATAAAGATGAACCACCCGGGACCGCTGTAAATAAATATAAACCACCCGGGACCCACTGTAAATAAAGATTAACCACCAAGGGACCACTGTAAATAAAGATAAACCACCCAGGGATCACTGTAAATAAAGATAAACCACCCGGGGACCACTGTAAATAAAGATAAACCACCCAGGCACCAGTGTAAATATAGATAAACCACCCAGGGACGACTGTAAATAAAGATAAACCACCCAGGGACCACTGTAAATAAAGATAAACCACCCAGGGACCACTGTAAATAAAGATAAACCACCCAGGGACCACTGTAAATAAAGATAAACCACCCGGGGACCACTGTAAATAAAGATAAACCACCCAGGGACCACTGTAAATAAAGATAAACAGCCCAGGGGCCACTGCAAATAAAGATAAACCATCCGGGGACCACTGTAAATAAAGATAAACCACCCGGGAACCACAGTAAATAAAGATAAACCACCCAGGGAACACTTTAAATAAAGATAAACCACCTAGGGACCACTGAAAATAAAGATAAACCACCCAGGGACCATTGTAAATGAAGATAAACCAACCAGAGACCACTGTCAATAAAGATAAACCACCAGGGAACCACTGTAAATAAAGATAAACCACCCAGGGACCACTGTAAATAAAGATAAACAGCCCAGGGAACACTGTAAATAAAGATGAACCTCCCGGGACCACTGTAAATAAAGATAAACCACCCAGGGACCACTGTAAATAAAGATAAACAGCCCAGGGACCACTGTAAATAAAGATAAACCACCCAGGGGCCACTGCAAATAAAGATAAACCAACCGGGGACCACTGTAAATAAAGATAAACCACCCGGGAACCACAGTAAATAAAGACAAACCACCCAGGGACCACTTTAAATAAAGATAAACCACCCAGGGACCACTGTAAATAAAGATAAACCAACCGGGGACCACTGAAAATAAAGATAAACCAGCCAGGGACCACTGTAAATAAAGAAAATCCACCCAGTGACCACTGTAAAGAAAGATAAACTACACAGGGAACCACTGTAAATTAAGATAAACCACCCGGGGACCACTGTAAATAAAGATAAACCACCCAGGGACCAGTGTAAATAAAGATAAACCACCCAGGGACCACTGTAAATAAAGATAAACCACCCGGGAACCACTGTAAATAAAGATAAACCACCCAGGGACCATTGTAAATAAAGATAAACTACACAGGGAACCACTGTAAACTAAGATAAACCACCCGGGGACCACTGTAAATAAATATAAACCACCCAGGGACCACTGTAAATAAAGATAAACAACCCAGGAACCACTGTAAATAAAGATAAACCACCCGGGGACCACTGTAAATAAAGATAAACCACCCAGAGATCACTGTAAATAAAGATAAACCACACAGTGACCACTGTAAATAAAGATAAACCACCCAGGGACCACTGTAAATAAAGATAAACCATCCAGGGACCACTGTAAATAAAGATAAACCACCCAGGGACCACTGAAAATAAAGATAAACCACCCAGGGACCATTGTAAATGAAGATAAACCAACCAGAGACCACTGTCAATAAAGATAAACCACCAGGGAACCACTGTAAATAAAGATAAACCACCCAGGGACCACTGTAAATAAAGATAAACAGCCCAGGGAACACTGTAAATAAAGATGAACCTCCCGGGACCACTGTAAATAAAGATAAACCACCCAGGGACCACTGTAAATAAAGATAAACAGCCCAGGGACCACTGTAAATAAAGATAAACCACCCAGGGGCCACTGCAAATAAAGATAAACCAACCGGGGACGAATCTAAATAAAGATAAACCACCCGGGAACCACAGTAAATAAAGACAAACCACCCAGGGACCACTTTAAATAAAGATAAACCACCTAGGGCCCATTGAAAATAAAGATAAACCAGCCAGGGACCACTGTAAATAAAGAAAATCCACCCAGGGACCACTGTAAATAAAGATAAACTACACAGGGAACCACTGTAAATTAAGATAAACCACCCGGGGACCACTGTAAATAAAGATAAACCACCCAGGGACCAGTGTAAATAAAGATAAACAACTCAGGGACCACTGTAAATAAAGATAAACCACCCGGGAACCACTGTAAATAAAGATAAACCACCCAGGGACCATTGTAAATAAAGATAAACTACACAGGGAACCACTGTAAACTAAGATAAACCACCCGGGGACCACTGTAAATAAATATAAACCACCCAGGGACCACTGTAAATAAAGATAAACAACCCAGGAACCACTGTAAATAAAGATAAACCACCCGGGGACCACTGTAAATAAAGATAAACCACCCAGAGATCACTGTAAATAAAGATAAACCACCCAGGGACCCCTGTAAATAAAGATAAACCACACAGGGACCAGTGTAAATAAAGATAAACCACCCAGGGACCACTGTAAATAAAGATAAACCACCCAGGGACCACTGTAAATAAAGATAAACCACCCGGGGACCACTGTAAATAAAGATAAACCACCCAGGGACCACTGTAAGTAAAGATAAACCACCCAGGGACCACTGTAAATGAAGATAAACCACCCAGGGACCAGTGTAAATAAAAATAAACCACCCAGGGACCACTGTAAATAAAGATAAACAGCCCAGGGGCCACTGTAAATAAAGATAAACCAACCGGGGACCTCTGTAAATAAAGATAAACCACCCAGGGACCACTGTAAATAAAGATAAACCACCCAGGGACCAGTGTCAATAAAAATAAACCACCCAGGGACCACTGTAAATAGAGATAAACCACCCATGGACCACTGTAAATAAAGATAAACCAACCGGGGACCACTGTAAATAAAGATAAACCACCCAGGCACCACTGTAAATAAAGATAAACCACCCAGGGACCACTGAAAATAAAGATAAACCACCCAGGGACACACTGTAAATAAAGATAAACAGCCCAGGGACCACTGTAAATAAAGATAAACCACCCAGGGACCACTGTAAATAAAGATAAACCACCCAGGGGCCACTGTAAATAAAGATAAACCACCCAGAGACCACTGTAAATAAAGATAAACCACCCGGGGACCACTGTAAATAAAGATAAACCACCCAGGGGCCACTGTAAATAAAGATAAACCACCCAGGGACCACTGTAAATAAAGAATAACCACCCAGGAACCACTATAAATAAAGATAAACCACCCAGGAACCACTGTAAATAAAGATAAACCACCCGGGGACCACTGTAAATAAAGATAAACCACCCAGGGACCACTGTAAATAAATATAAACCACCCAGGGACCACTGTAAATAAAGATAAACCACACGGGGACCACTGTAAATAAAGATAAACCACCCAGAGACCACTGTAAATAAAGATAAACCACCCAGGGACCACTGTAAATAAAGATAAACTACCCAGAGACCACTGTAAATAAAGATAAACCACACGGGGACCACTGTAAATAAAGATAAACCACCCAGAGACCACTGTAAATAAAGATAAACCACACGGGGACCACTGTAAATAAAGATAAACCACCCAGGGACCACTGTAAATAAAGATAAACCACACGGGGACCACTGTAAATAAAGATAAACCACCCAGAGACCACTGTAAATAAAGATAAACCACTCAGGGGCCACTGTAAATAAAGATAAACCACCCAGAGACCACTGTAAATAAAGGTAAACCACCCAGGGACCACTGTAAATAAAGATAAACCACCCAGGGACCATTGAAAATAAAGATAAACCACCCAGAGACCACTGTAAATAAAGAGAAACCACCCAGGGACCATTGTAAATAAAGATAAACCACCCAGAGACGACTGTCAATAAAGATAAACCACCAGGGACCATTTTAAATAAAGATAAACCACCCAGAGACCACTGTAAATAAAGAGAAACCACCCAGGGACCATTGTAAATGAAGACAAACCACCCGGGACCACTGTAAATAAAGATAAACCACCCGGGAACCACTGTAAATAAAGATAAACCACCCAGGGACCACTGTAAATAAAGATAAACCACCCAGGGACTACTGTAAATAAAGATAAACCACCCATGGACCACAGTAAATAAAGATAAACCACCCAGGGACCACTGTAAATAAAGATAAACCAACCGGGGACCTCTGTAAATAAATATAAACCACCCAGGGACCACTGTAAATAGAGATAAACCACCCAGGGACCACTGTAAATAAAGATAAACCACCCAGGGACCACTGTAAATAAAGATAAACAGCCCAGGGACCACTGTAAATAAAGAATAACCACCCAGGGACCACAGTAAATAAAGATAAACCACCCAGGGACCACAGTAAATAAAGATAAACCCCCCAGAGACCACTGTAAATAATGTTAAACCACCCGGGGACCACTGTAAATAAAGATAAACCACCCAGGGACCACTGTAAATAAATATAAACCACCCAGGGACCACTGTAAATAAAGATAAACCACACGGGGACCACTGTAAATAAAGATAAACCACTCAGGGGCCACTGTAAATAAAGATAAACCACCCAGAGACCACTGTAAATAAAGGTAAACCACCCAGGGACCACTGTAAATAAAGATAAACCACCCAGGGACCATTGTAAATAATAATAAACCACCCAGAGACCACTGTAAATAAAGAGAAACCACCCAGGGACCATTGTAAATAAAGATAAACCACCCAGAGACGACTGTCAATAAAGATAAACCACCAGGGACCATTTTAAATAAAGATAAACCACCCAGAGACCACTGTAAATAAAGAGAAACCACCCAGGGACCATTGTAAATGAAGACAAACCACCCGGGACCACTGTAAATAAAGATAAACCACCCGGGAACCACTGTAAATAAAGATAAACCACCCAGGGACCACTGTAAATAAAGATAAACCACCCAGGGACTACTGTAAATAAAGATAAACCACCCATGGACCACAGTAAATAAAGATAAACCACCCAGGGACCACTGTAAATAAAGATAAACCAACCGGGGACCTCTGTAAATAAATATAAACCACCCAGGGACCACTGTAAATAGAGATAAACCACCCAGGGACCACTGTAAATAAAGATAAACCACCCAGGTACCACTGTAAATAAAGATAAACAGCCCAGGGACCACTGTAAATAAAGAATAACCACCCAGGGACCACAGTAAATAAAGATAAACCACCCAGGGACCACAGTAAATAAAGATAAACCCCCCAGAGACCACTGTAAATAATGTTAAACCACCCGGGGACCACTGTAAATAAAGATAAACCACCCAGGGACCACTGTAAATAAATATAAACCACCCAGGGACCACTGTAAATAAAGATAAACCACACGGGGACCACTGTAAATAAAGATAAACCACTCAGGGGCCACTGTAAATAAAGATAAACCACCCAGAGACCACTGTAAATAAAGGTAAACCACCCAGGGACCACTGTAAATAAAGATAAACCACCCAGGGACCATTGTAAATAATAATAAACCACCCAGAGACCACTGTAAATAAAGAGAAACCACCCAGGGACCATTGTAAATAAAGATAAACCACCCAGAGACGACTGTCAATAAAGAGAAACCACCAGGGACCATTGTAAATAAAGATAAACCACCCAGAGACCACTGTAAATAAAGAGAAACCACCCAGGGACCATTGTAAATGAAGACAAACCACCCGGGACCACTGTAAATAAAGATAAACCACCCGGGAACCACTGTAAATAAAGATAAACCACCCAGGGACCACTGTAAATAAAGATAAACCACCCAGGGACTACTGTAAATAAAGATAAACCACCCATGGACCACAGTAAATAAAGATAAACCACCCAGGGACCACTGTAAGTAAAGATAAACCACCCAGGGACCACTGTAAATAAAGATAAACCACCCAGGGACCAGTGTAAATAAAAATAAACCACCCAGGGACCACTGTAAATAAAGATAAACAGCCCAGGGACCACTGTAAATAAAGATAAACCAACCGGGGACCTCTGTAAATAAAAATAAACCACCCAAGGACCACTGTAAATAGAGATAAACCACCCAGGGACCACTGTAAATAAATATAAACCACCCAGGGACCACTGTAAATAAAGATAAACAGCCCAGGGACCACTGTAAATAAAGAATAACCACCCAGGGACCACAGTAAATAAAGATAAACCACCCAGGGACCACTGTAAATAGAGATAAACCACCCAGGGACCACTGTAAATAAAGATAAACCACTCAGGGACCAGTGTAAATAAAAATAAACCACACAGGGACCACTGTAAATAGAGATAAACCACCCAGGGACCACTGTAAATAAAGATAAACCACACGGGGACCACTGTAAATAAAGATAAACCACCCGGGGACCACTGTAAATAAAGATAAACCATCCAGGGACCACTGTAAATAAAGATAAACCACACGGGGACCACTGTAAATAAAGATAAACCACACGGGGACCACTGTAAATAAAGATAAACAACCCGGGGACCACTGTAAATAAAGATAAACCACCCAGGGACCACTGTAAATAAAGATAAACCACCCAGGGACCAGTGTAAATAAAAATAAACCACCCAGGGACCACTGTAAATAAAGATAAACAGCCCAGGGACCACTGTAAATAAAGATAAACCAACCGGGGACCTCTGTAAATAAAAATAAACCACCCAGGGACCACTGTAAATAGAGATAAACCACCCAGGGACCACTGTAAATAAAGATAAACCACCCAGGGACCACTGTAAATAAAGATAAACAGCCCAGGGACCACTGTAAATAAAGAATAACCACCCAGGGACCACAGTAAATAAAGATAAACCACCCAGGGACCACTGTAAATAAAGATAAACCACCCAGGGACCACTGTAAATAAAGATAAACCACCCAGGGACCAGTGTAAATAAAAATAAACCACCCAGGGACCACCGTAAATAGAGATAAACCACCCAGGGACCACTGTAAATAAAGATAAACCACCCAGAGACCACTGTAAATAAAGATAAACCACCCAGGGACCACTGTAAATAAAGATAAACCACCCAGGAACCACTGTAAATAAAGATAAACCACCCGGGGACCACTGTAAATAAAGATAAACCACCCAGGGACCACTGTAAATAAAAATAAACCACCCAGGGACCACTGTAAATAAAGATAAACAGCCCAGGGACCACTGTAAATAAAGAATAACCACCCAGGGACCACAGTAAATAAAGATAAACCACCCAGGGACCACAGTAAATAAAGATAAACCCCCCAGAGACCACTGTAAATAATGTTAAACCACCCGGGGACCACTGTAAATAAAGATAAACCACCCAGGGACCACTGTAAATAAATATAAACCACCCAGGGACCACTGTAAATAAAGATAAACCACACGGGGACCACTGTAAATAAAGATAAACCACTCAGGGGCCACTGTAAATAAAGATAAACCACCCAGAGACCACTGTAAATAAAGGTAAACCACCCAGGGACCACTGTAAATAAAGATAAACCACCCAGGGACCATTGTAAATAATAATAAACCACCCAGAGACCACTGTAAATAAAGAGAAACCACCCAGGGACCATTGTAAATAAAGATAAACCACCCAGAGACGACTGTCAATAAAGAGAAACCACCAGGGACCATTGTAAATAAAGATAAACCACCCAGAGACCACTGTAAATAAAGAGAAACCACCCAGGGACCATTGTAAATGAAGACAAACCACCCGGGACCACTGTAAATAAAGATAAACCACCCGGGAACCACTGTAAATAAAGATAAACCACCCAGGGACCACTGTAAATAAAGATAAACCACCCAGGGACTACTGTAAATAAAGATAAACCACCCATGGACCACAGTAAATAAAGATAAACCACCCAGGGACCACTGTAAGTAAAGATAAACCACCCAGGGACCACTGTAAATAAAGATAAACCACCCAGGGACCAGTGTAAATAAAAATAAACCACCCAGGGACCACTGTAAATAAAGATAAACAGCCCAGGGACCACTGTAAATAAAGATAAACCAACCGGGGACCTCTGTAAATAAAAATAAACCACCCAAGGACCACTGTAAATAGAGATAAACCACCCAGGGACCACTGTAAATAAATATAAACCACCCAGGGACCACTGTAAATAAAGATAAACAGCCCAGGGACCACTGTAAATAAAGAATAACCACCCAGGGACCACAGTAAATAAAGATAAACCACCCAGGGACCACTGTAAATAAAGATAAACCACCCAGGGACCACTGTAAATAAAGATAAACCACTCAGGGACCAGTGTAAATAAAAATAAACCACACAGGGACCACTGTAAATAGAGATAAACCACCCAGGGACCACTGTAAATAAAGATAAACCACACGGGGACCACTGTAAATAAAGATAAACCACCCGGGGACCACTGTAAATAAAGATAAACCATCCAGGGACCACTGTAAATAAAGATAAACCACACGGGGACCACTGTAAATAAAGATAAACCACACGGGGACCACTGTAAATAAAGATAAACAACCCGGGGACCACTGTAAATAAAGATAAACCACCCAGGGACCACTGTAAATAAAGATAAACCACCCAGGGACCAGTGTAAATAAAAATAAACCACCCAGGGACCACTGTAAATAAAGATAAACAGCCCAGGGACCACTGTAAATAAAGATAAACCAACCGGGGACCTCTGTAAATAAAAATAAACCACCCAGGGACCACTGTAAATAGAGATAAACCACCCAGGGACCACTGTAAATAAAGATAAACCACCCAGGGACCACTGTAAATAAAGATAAACAGCCCAGGGACCACTGTAAATAAAGAATAACCACCCAGGGACCACAGTAAATAAAGATAAACCACCCAGGGACCACTGTAAATAAAGATAAACCACCCAGGGACCACTGTAAATAAAGATAAACCACCCAGGGACCAGTGTAAATAAAAATAAACCACCCAGGGACCACCGTAAATAGAGATAAACCACCCAGGGACCACTGTAAATAAAGATTAACCACCCAGAGACCACTGTAAATAAAGATAAACCACCCAGGGACCACTGTAAATAAAGATAAACCACCCAGGAACCACTGTAAATAAAGATAAACCACCCGGGGACCACTGTAAATAAAGACAAACAGCCCAGGGACCACTGTAAATAAAGATAAACCACCCAGGGACACACTGTAAATAAAGATAAACAGCCCAGGGACCACTGTAAATAAAGATAAACCACCCAGGGACCACTGTAAATAAAGATAAACCACCCAGGGGCCACTGTAAATAAAGATAAACCACCCAGGGACACACTGTAAATAAAGATAAACAGCCCAGGGACCACTGTAAATAAAGATAAACCACCCAGGGACCACTGTAAATTAAGATAAACCACCCAGGGACCACTGTAAATAAAGATAAACCGCTCAGGGACCAGTGTAAATAAAAATAAACCACCCAGGGACCACTGTAAATAGAGATAAACCACCCAGGGACCACTGTAAATAAAGATAAACCACACGGGGACCACTGTAAATAAAGATAAACCACCCAGGGACCACTGTATATAAAGATAAACCACACGGGGACCACTGTAAATAAAGATAAACCACCCAGGGACCACTGTAAATAAAGATAAACCACCCAGGGACCAGTGTAAATAAAAATAAACCACCCAGGGACCACTGTAAATAAAGATAAACAGCCCAGGGACCACTGTAAATAAAGATAAACCAACCGGGGACCTCTGTAAATAAAAATAAACCACCCAGGGACCACTGTAAATAAAGAATAACCACCCAGGGACCACAGTAAATAAAGATAAACCACCCAGGGACCACTGTAAATAAAGATAAACCACCCAAGGACCACTGTACATAAAGATAAACAACACGGGGACCACTGTAAATAAAGATAAACCACCCAGAGACCACTGTAAATAAAGATAAACCACCCAGGGACCACTGTAAATAAAGATAAACCACCCAGGGACCACTGTAAATAAAGATAAACCACCCAGAGACCACTGTAAATAAAGATAAACCACCCAGGGACCACTGTAAATAAAGATAAACCACCCAGGGACCACTGTAAATAAAGGTAAACCACCCAGGGACCACTGTAAATAAAGATAAACCACCCAGGGACCACGGTAAATAAAGATAAACCACCCAGAGACCACTGTACATAAAGATAAACAACACGGGGACCACTGTAAATAAAGATAAACCACCCGCGGACCACTGTAAATAAAGATAAACCACCCAGGGACCACTGTAAATAAAGATAAACCACCCAGGGACCAGTGTAAATAAAAATAAACCACCCAGGGACCACTGTAAATAAAGATAAACCAACCGGGGACCACTGTAAATAAAGATAAACCACCCGGGGACCACTGTAAATAAAGATAAACCACCCAGGAACCACTGTAAATAAAGATAAACCACCCAGGGACCACAGTAAATAAAGATAAACCACCCAGGGACCACAGTAAATAAAGATAAACCCCCCAGAGACCACTGTAAATAATGTTAAACCACCCGGGGACCACTGTAAATAAAGATAAACCACCCAGGGACCACTGTAAATAAATATAAACCACCCAGGGACCACTGTAAATAAAGATAAACCACACGGGGACCACTGTAAATAAAGATAAACCACTCAGGGGCCACTGTAAATAAAGATAAACCACCCAGAGACCACTGTAAATAAAGGTAAACCACCCAGGGACCACTGTAAATGAAGATAAACCACCCAGGGACCATTGTAAATAATGATAAACCACCCAGAGACCACTGTAAATAAAGAGAAACCACCCAGGGACCATTGTA
Organism: Scyliorhinus torazame; assembly: GCF_047496885.1. Lineage (NCBI taxonomy): Eukaryota > Metazoa > Chordata > Chondrichthyes > Carcharhiniformes > Scyliorhinidae > Scyliorhinus > Scyliorhinus torazame. The sequence continues at coordinate 58,486,270 of NC_092729.1, read as the reverse complement.
AATAAAGATAAACCACCCAGAGACGACTGTCAATAAAGATAAACCACCAGGGACCATTGTAAATAAAGATAAACCACCCAGAGACCACTGTAAATAAACAGAAACCACCCAGGGACCATTGTAAATGAAGACAAACCACCCGGGACCACTGTAAATAAAGATAAACCACCCGGGAACCACTGTAAATAAAGATAAACAACCCAGGGACTACTGTAAATAAAGATAAACCACCCATGGACCACAGTAAATAAAGATAAACCACCCAGGGACCACTGTAAGTAAAGATAAACCACCCAGGGACCACTGTAAATAAAGATGAACCACCCAGGGACCAGTGTAAATAAAAATAAACCACCCAGGGACCACTGTAAATAAAGATAAACAGCCCAGGGACCACTGTAAATAAAGATAAACCAACCGGGGACCTCTGTAAATAAAAATAAACCACCCAGGGACCACTGTAAATAGAGATAAACCACCCAGGGACCACTGTAAATAAAGATAAACCACCCAGGGACCACTGTAAATAAAGATAAACAGCCCAGGGACCACTGTAAATAAAGAATAACCACCCAGGGACCACAGTAAATAAAGATAAACCACCCAGGGACCACTGTAAATAAAGATAAACCACCCAGGGACCACTGTAAATAAAGATAAACCACTCAGGGACCAGTGTAAATAAAAATAAACCACCCAGGGACCACTGTAAATAGAGATAAACCACACAGGGACAACTGTAAATAAAGATAAACCACACGGGGACCACTGTAAATAAAGATAAACCACCCAGGGACCACTGTAAGTAAAGATAAACCACCCAGGGACCACTGTAAATAAAGATAAACCACCAAGGGACCAGTGTAAATAAAAATAAATCACCCAGGGACCACTGTAAATAAAGATAAACAGCCCAGGGACCACTGTAAATAAAGATAAACCAACCGGGGACCTCTGTAAATAAAAATAAACCACCCAGGGACCACTGTAAATAAAGATAAACCACCCAGGGACCACAGTAAATAAAGATAAACCACCCAGGGACCACTGTAAATAAAGATAAACCACCCAGGGACCAGTGTAAATAAAGATAAACCACCCAGGGACCAGTGTAAATAAAAATAAACCACCCAGGGACCACTGTAAATAGAGATAAACCACCCAGGGACCACTGTAAATAAAGATAAACCACCCAGAGACCACTGTAAATGAAGAATAACCACCCAGGGACCACTGTAAATAAAGATAAACAGCCCAGGGACCACTGTAAATAAAGATAAACCACCCAGGGACACACTGTAAATAAAGATAAACAGCCCAGGGACCACTGTAAATAAAGATAAACCACCCAGGGACCACTGTAAATAAAGATAAACCACCCAGGGGCCACTGTAAATAAAGATAAACCACCCAGGGACACACTGTAAATAAAGATAAACAGCCCAGGGACCACTGTAAATAAAGATAAACCACCCAGGGACCACTGTAAATTAAGATAAACCACCCAGGGACCACTGTAAATAAAGATAAACCACTCAGGGACCAGTGTAAATAAAAATAAACCACCCAGGGACCACTGTAAATAGAGATAAACCACCCAGGGACCACTGTAAATAAAGATAAACCACACGGGGACCACTGTAAATAAAGATAAACCACCCAGGGACCACTGTAAATAAAGATAAACCACACGGGGACCACTGTAAATAAAGATAAACCACCCAGGGACCACTGTAAATAAAGATAAACCACCCAGGGACCAGTGTAAATAAAAATAAACCACCCAGGGACCACTGTAAATAAAGATAAACAGCCCAGGGACCACTGTAAATAAAGATAAACCAACCGGGGACCTCTGTAACTAAAAATAAACCACCCAGGGACCACTGTAAATAAAGAATAACCACCCAGGGACCACAGTAAATAAAGATAAACCACCCAGGGACCACTGTAAATAAAGATAAACCACCCAAGGACCACTGTACATAAAGATAAACAACACGGGGACCACTGTAAATAAAGATAAACCACCCAGAGACCACTGTAAATAAAGATAAACCACCCAGGGACCACTGTAAATAAAGATAAACCACCCAGGGACCACTGTAAATAAAGATAAACCACCCAGGGACCACTGTAAATAAAGATAAACCACCCAGGGACCACTGTAAATAAAGGTAAACCACCCAGGGACCACGGTAAATAAAGATAAACCACCCAGGGACCACTGTAAATAAAGATAAACCACCCAGAGACCACTGTACATAAAGATAAACAACACGGGGACCACTGTAAATAAAGATAAACCACCCGCGGACCACTGTAAATAAAGATAAACCACCCAGGGACCACTGTAAATAAAGATAAACCACCCAGGGACCAGTGTAAATAAAAATAAACCACCCAGGGACCACTGTAAATAAAGATAAACCAACCGGGGACCACTGTAAATAAAGATAAACCACCCGGGGACCACTGTAAATAAAGATAAACCACCCAGGAACCACTGTAAATAAAGATAAACCACCCAGAGGCCACTGTAAATTAAGATAAACCACCCAGGGACCACTGTAAATTAAGATAAACCACCCAGGGACACACTGTAAATAAAGATAAACCACCCGGGAACCACTGTCAATAAAGATAAACCAGACAGGGACCACTGTAAATAAAGATAAACCACCCAGGGACACTGTAAATAAAGATAAACCACCCAGGGACCACTGTAAATAAAGATAAACCAACCGGGGACCACTGTAAATAAAGATAAACCACCCAGGGACTACTGTAAATAAAGATAAACAGCCCAGGGACCACTGTAAATAAATATAAACCACCCAGGGACCACTGTAAATAAAGATAAACCACCCAGGGACCACTGTAAATAAAGATAAACCACCCAGGGACCACTGAAAATAAAGATAAACCACCCAGGGAGCATTGTAAATGAAGATACACCAACCAGAGACCACTGTCAATAAAGATAAACCACCAGGGAACCACTGTAAATAAAGATAAATCACCCAGGGACCACTGTAAATAAAGATAAACCACCCAGGGACCACTGTAAATAAAGATAAACCACTCAGGGACCAGTGTAAATAAAAATAAACCACCCAGGGACCACTGTAAATAGAGATAAACCACCCAGGGACAACTGTAAATAAAGATAAACCACACGGGGACCACTGTAAATAAAGATAAACCACCCAGGGACCACTGTAAGTAAAGATAAACCACCCAGGGACCACTGTAAATAAAGATAAACCACCCAGGGACCAGTGTAAATAAAAATAAACCACCCAGGGACCACTGTAAATAAAGATAAACAGCCCAGGGACCACTGTAAATAAAGATAAACCAACCGGGGACCTCTGTAAATAAAAATAAACCACCCAGGGACCACTGTAAGTAAAGATAAACCACCCAGGGACCACAGTAAATAAAGATAAACCACCCAGGGACCACTGTAAATAAAGATAAACCACCCAGGGACCACTGTAAATAAAGATAAACCACCCAGGGACCAGTGTAAATAAAAATAAACCACCCAGGGACCACTGTAAATAGAGATAAACCACCCAGGGACCACTGTAAATAAAGATAAACCACCCAGAGACCACTGTAAATAAAGAATAACCACCCAGGGACCACTGTAAATAAAGATAAACAGCCCAGGGACCACTGTAAATAAAGATAAACCACCCAGGGACACACTGTAAATAAAGATAAACAGCCCAGGGACCACTGTAAATAAAGATAAACCACCCAGGGACCACTGTAAATAAAGATAAACCACCCAGGGGCCACTGTAAATAAAGACAAACCACCCAGGGACACACTGTAAATAAAGATAAACAGCCCAGGGACCACTGTAAATAAAGATAAACCACCCAGGGACCACTGTAAATTAAGATAAACCACCCAGGGACCACTGTAAATAAAGATAAACCACTCAGGGACCAGTGTAAATAAAAATAAACCACCCAGGGACCACTGTAGATAGAGATAAACCACCCAGGGACCACTGTAAATAAAGATAAACCACACGGGGACCACTGTAAATAAAGATAAACCACCCAGGGACCACTGTAAATAAAGATAAACCACACGGGGACCACTGTAAATAAAGATAAACCACCCAGGGACCACTGTAAATAAAGATAAACCACCCAGGGACCAGTGTAAATAAAAATAAACCACCCAGGGACCACTGTAAATAAAGATAAACAGCCCAGGGACCACTGTAAATAAAGATAAACCAACCGGGGACCTCTGTAAATAAAAATAAACCACCCAGGGACCACTGTAAATAAAGAATAACCACCCAGGGACCACAGTAAATAAAGATAAACCACCCAGGGACCACTGTAAATAAAGATAAACCACCCAAGGACCACTGTACATAAAGATAAACAACACGGGGACCACTGTAAATAAAGATAAACCACCCAGAGACCACTGTAAATAAAGATAAACCACCCAGGGACCACTGTAAATAAAGATAAACCACCCAGGGACCACTGTAAATAAAGATAAACCACCCAGGAACCACTGTAAATAAAGATAAACCACCCAGGGACCACTGTAAATAAAGGTAAACCACCCAGGGACCACTGTAAATAAAGATAAACCACCCAGGGACCACTGTAAATAAAGATAAACCACCCAGAGACCACTGTACATAAAGATAAACAACACGGGGACCACTGTAAATAAAGATAAACCACCCGCGGACCACTGTAAATAAAGATAAACCACCCAGGGACCACTGTAAATAAAGATAAACCACCCAGGGACCAGTGTAAATAAAAATAAACCACCCAGGGACCACTGTAAATAAAGATAAACCAACCGGGGACCACTGTAAATAAAGATAAACCACCCGGGGACCACTGTAAATAAAGATAAACCACCCAGGAACCACTGTAAATAAAGATAAACCACCCAGAGACCACTGTAAATTAAGATAAACCACCCAGGGACCACTGTAAATAAAGATAAACCACCCAGGGACACACTGTAAATAAAGATAAACCACCCGGGAACCACTGTCAATAAAGATAAACCAGACAGGGACCACTGTAAATAAAGATAAACCACCCAGGGACACTGTAAATAAAGATAAACCACCCAGGGACCACTGTAAATAAAGATAAACCAACCGGGGACCACTGTAAATAAAGATAAACCACCCAGGGACCACTGTAAATAAAGATAAACAGCCCAGGGACCACTGTAAATAAATATAAACCACCCAGGGACCACTGTAAATAAAGATAAACCACCCAGGGACCACTGTAAATAAAGATAAACCACCCAGGGACCACTGAAAATAAAGATAAACCACCCAGGGACCATTGTAAATGAAGATAAACCAACCAGAGACCACTGTCAATAAAGATAAACCACCAGGGAACCACTGTAAATAAAGATAAACCACCCAGGGACCACTGTAAATAAAGATAAACAGCCCAGGGAACACTGTAAATAAAGATGAACCTCCCGGGACCACTGTAAATAAAGATAAACCACCCAGGGACCACTGTAAATAAAGATAAACAGCCCAGGGACCACTGTAAATAAAGATAAACCACCCAGGGGCCACTGCAAATAAAGATAAACCAACCGGGGACCACTGTAAATAAAGATAAACCACCCGGGAACCACAGTAAATAAAGACAAGCCACCCAGGGACCACTTTAAATAAAGATAAACCACCTAGGGACCACTGAAAATAAAGATAAACCAGCCAGGGACCACTGTAAATAAAGAAAATCCACCCAGGGACCACTGTAAATAAAGATAAACTACACAGGGAACCACTGTAAATTAAGATAAACCACCCGGGGACCACTGTAAATAAAGATAAACCACCCAGGGACCAGTGTAAATAAAGATAAACCACCCAGGGACCACTGTAAATAAAGATAAACCACACGGGAACCACTGTAAATAAAGATAAACCACCCAGGGACCATTGTAAATAAAGATAAACTACACAGGGAACCAATGTCAACTAAGATAAACCACCCGGGGACCACTGTAAATAAATATAAACCACCCAGGGACCACTGTAAATAAAGATAAACAACCCAGGAACCACTGTAAATAAAGATAAACCACCCGGGGACCACTGTAAATAAAGATAAACCACCCAGAGATCACTGTAAATAAAGATAAACCACCCAATGACCACTGTAAATAAAGATAAACCACCCAGGGACCACTGTAAATAAAGATAAACCATCCAGGGACCACTGTAAATAAAGATAAACCACCCAGGGACCACTGTAAATAAAGATAAACCACTCAGAGATCAGTGTAAATAAAGATAAACCACCCAGGGACCCCTGTAAATAAAGATAAACCACACAGGGACCAGTGTAAATAAAGATAAACCACCCAGGGACCACTGTAAATAAAGATAAACCACCCAGGGACCACTGTAAATAAAGATAAACCACCCGGGGACCACTGTAAATAAAGATAAACCACCCAGGGACCACTGTAAATAAATATAAACCACCCAGGGACCACTGTAAATAAAGATAAACCACACGGGGACCACTGTAAATAAAGATAAACCACTCAGGGGCCACTGTAAATAAAGATAAACCACCCAGGGACCATTGTAAATAAAGATAAACCACCCGGAGACCACTGTAAATAAAGTGAAACCACCCAGGGACCATTGTAAATAAAGATAAACCACCCAGAGACGACTGTCAATAAAGATAAACCACCAGGGACCATTGTAAATAAAGATAAACCACCCAGAGACCACTGTAAATAAAGAGAAACCACCCAGGGACCATTGTAAATGAAGACAAACCACCCGGGACCACTGTAAATAAAGATAAACCACCCGGGAACCACTGTAAATAAAGATAAACCACCCATGGACCACAGTAAATAAAGATAAACCACCCAGGGACCACTGTAAGTAAAGATAAACCACCCAGGGACCACTGTAAATAAAGATAAACCAACCAGGGACCAGTGTAAATAAAAATAAACCACCCAGGGACCACTGTAAATAAAGATCAACAGCCCAGGGACCACTGTAAATAAAGATAAACCAACCGGGGACCTCTGTAAATAAAGATAAACCACCCAGGGACCACTGTAAATAAAGATAAACCACCCAGGGACCAGTGTAAATAAAAATAAACCACACAGGGACCACTGTAAATAGAGATAAACCAACCAGGGACCACTGTAAATAAAGATAAACCAACCGGGGACCACTGTAAATAAAGATAAACCACCCAGGGACCACAGTAAATAAAGATAAACCACCCAGGGACCACTGAAAATAAAGATAAACCACCCAGGGACACACTGTAAATAAAGATAAACAGCCCAGGGACCACTGAAAATAAAGATAAACCAGCCAGGGACCACTGTAAATATAGAAAATCCACCCAGGGACCACTGTAAATAAAGATAAACTACACAGGGAACCACTGTAAATTAAGATAAACCACCCGGGGACCACTGTAAATAAAGATAAACCACCCAGGGACCAGTGTAAATAAAGATAAACCACCCAGGGACCACTGTAAATAAAGATAAACCACACGGGAACCACTGTAAATAAAGATAAACCACCCAGGGACCATTGTAAATAAAGATAAACTACACAGGGAACCAATGTCAACTAAGATAAACCACTCGGGGACCACTGTAAATAAATATAAACCACCCAGGGACCACTGTAAATAAAGATAAACAACCCAGGAACCACTGTAAATAAAGATAAACCACCCGGGGACCACTGTAATTAAAGTTAAACCACCAAGAGATCACTGTAAATAAAGATAAACCACCCAGTGACCACTGTAAATAAAGATAAACCATCCAGGGACCACTGTAAATAAAGATAAACCACCCAGGGACCACTGTAAATAAAGATAAACCACTCAGAGACCAGTGTAAATAAAGATAAACCACCCAGGGACCCCTGTAAATAAAGATAAACCACACAGGGACCAGTGTAAATAAAGATAAACCACCCAGGGACCACTGTAAATAAAGATAAACCACCCAGGGACCACTGTAAATAAAGATAAACCACCCGGGGACCACTGTAAATAAAGATAAACCACCCAGGGACCACTGTAAATAAATATAAACCACCCAGGGACCACTGTAAATAAAGATAAACCACACGGGGACCACTGTAAATAAAGATAAACCACCCAGGGGCCACTGTAAATAAAGATAAACCACCCAGAGACCACTGTAAATAAAGGTAAACCACCCAGGGACCACTGTAAATAAAGATAAACCACCCAGGGACCATTGTAAATAAAGATAAAGCACCCAGAGAACACTGTAAATAAAGAGAAACCACCCAGGGACCATTGTAAATAAAGATAAACCACCCAGAGACGACTGTCAATAAAGATAAACCACCAGGGACCATTGTAAATAAAGATAAACCACCCAGAGACCACTGTAAATAAAGTGAAACCACCCAGGGACCATTGTAAATGAAGACAAACCACCCGGGACCACTGTAAATAAAGATAAACCACCCGGGAACCACTGTAAATAAAGATAAACCACCCAGGGACCACTGTAAATAAAGATAAACCACCCAGGGACTACTGTAAATAAAGATAAACCACCCATGGACCACAGTAAATAAAGATAAACCACCCAGGGACCAGTGTAAATAAAAATAAACCACACAGGGACCACTGTAAATAGAGATAAACCACCCAGGGACCACTGTAAATAAAGATAAACCAACCGGGGACCACTGTAAATAAAGATAAACCACCCAGGGACCACTGTAAATAAAGATAAACCACCCAGGGACCACTGAAAATAAAGATAAACCACCCAGGGACACACTGTAAATAAAGATAAACAGCCCAGGGACCACTGTAAATAAAGATAAACCACCCAGGGACCACTGTAAATAAAGATAAACCACCCAGGGGCCACTGTAAATAAAGATAAACCACCCAGAGACCACTGTAAATAAAGATAAACCACCCGGGGACCACTGTAAATAAAGATAAACCACCCAGGGGCCACTGTAAATAAAGATAAACCACCCAGGGACCACTGTAAATAAAGAATAACCACCCAGGGACCACTGTAAATAAAGATAAACTACCCAGGGACCACTGTAAATAAAGATAAACCACCCGGGGACCACTGTAAATAAAGATAAACCACCCAGGGACCACTTTAAATAAATATAAACCACCCAGGGACTACTGTAAATAAAGATAAACCACACGGGGACCACTGTAAATAAAGATAAACCACTCAGGGGCCACTGTAAATAAAGATAAACCACCCAGAGACCACTGTAAATAAAGGTAAACCACCCAGGGACCACTGTAAATAAAGATAAACAACCCAGGGACCATTGTAAATAAAGATAAACCACCCAGAGACCACTGTAAATAAAGAGAAACCACCCAGGGACCATTGTAAATAAAGATAAACCACCCAGAGACGACTGTCAATAAAGATAAACCACCAGGGACCATTGTAAATAAAGATAAACCACCCAGAGACCACTGTAAATAAAGAGAAACCACCCAGGGACCATTGTAAATGAAGACAAACCGCTGTAAATAAAGATAAACCACCCGGGAACCACTGTAAATAAAGATAAACCACCCAGGGACCACTGTAAATAAAGATAAACCACCCAGGGACTACTGTAAATAAAGATAAACCACCCATGGACCACAGTAAATAAAGATAAACCACCCAGGGACCACTGTAAGTAAAGATAAACCACCCAGGGACCACTGTAAATAAAGATAAACCACCCAGGGACCAGTGTAAATAAAAATAAACCACCCAGGGACCACTGTAAATAAAGATAAACAGCCCAGGGACCACTGTAAATAAAGATAAACCAACCGGGGACCTCTGTAAATAAAAAGAAACCACCCAGGGACCACTGTAAATAGAGATAAACCACCCAGGGACCACTGTAAATAAAGATAAACCACCCAGGGACCACTGTAAATAAAGATAAACAGCCCAGGGACCACTGTAAATAAAGAATAACCACCCAGGGACCACAGTAAATAAACATAAACCACCCAGGGACCACAGTAAATAAAGATAAAACCCCCTGAGACCACTGTAAATAATGTTAAACCACCCGGGGACCACTGTAAATAAAGATAAACCACCCAGGGACCAGTGTAAATAAAAATAAACCACCCAGGGACCACTGTAAATAGAGATAAACCACCCAGGGACCACTGTAAATAAAGATAAACCACCCAGAGACCACTGTAAATAAAGATAAACCACCCAGGGACCACTGTAAATAAAGATAAACCACCCAGGAACCACTGTAAATAAAGATAAACCACCCGGGGACCACTGTAAATAAAGATAAACAGCCCAGGGACCACTGTAAATAAAGATAAACCACCCAGGGACACACTGTAAATAAAGATAAACAGCCCAGGGACCACTGTAAATAAAGATAAACCACCCAGGGACCACTGTAAATAAAGATAAACCACCCAGGGGCCACTGTAAATAAAGATAAACCACCCAGGGACACACTGTAAATAAAGATAAACAGCCCAGGGACCACTGTAAATAAAGATAAACCACCCAGGGACCACTGTAAATTAAGATAAACCACCCAGGGACCACTGTAAATAAAGATAAACCACTCACGGACCAGTGTAAATAAAAATAAACCACCCAGGGACCACTGTAAATAGAGATAAACCACCCAGGTACCACAGTAAATAAAGATAAACCACCCAGGGACCACTGTAAATAAAGATAAACCACCCAAGGACCACTGTACATAAAGATAAACAACACGGGGACCACTGTAAATAAAGATAAACCACCCAGAGACCACTGTAAATAAAGATAAACCACCCAGGGACCACTGTAAAAAAAGATAAACCACCCAGGGACCACTGTAAATAAAGATAAACCACCCAGAGACCACTGTAAATAAAGATAAACCACCCAGGGACCACTGTAAATAAAGATAAAACACCCAGGGACCACTGTAAATAAAGGTAAACCACCAAGGGACCACTGTAAATAAAGATAAACCACCCAGGGACCACTGTAAATAAAGATAAACCACCCAGAGACCACTGTACATAAAGATAAACAACACGGGGACCACTGTAAATAAAGATAAACCACCCGCGGACCACTGTAAATAAAGATAAACCACCCAGGGACCACTGTAAATAAAGAAAACCACCCAGGGACCAGTGTAAATAAAAATAAACCACCCAGGGACCACTGTAAATAAAGATAAACCAACCAGGGACCACTGTAAATAAAGATAAACCACCCGGGGACCACTGTAAATAAAGATAAACCACCCAGGAACCACTGTAAATAAAGATAAACCACCCAGGGACCACAGTAAATAAAGATAAACCACCCAGGGACCACAGTAAATAAAGATAAACCCCCCAGGGACCACTGTAAATAAATATAAACCACCCAGGGACCACTGTAAATAAAGATAAACCACACGGGGACCACTGTAAATAAAGATAAACCACTCAGGGGCCACTGTAAATAAAGATAAACCACCCAGAGACCACTGTAAATAAAGGTAAATCACCCAGGGACCACTGTAAATAAAGATAAACCACCCAGGGACCATTGTAAATAATGATAAACCACCCAGAGACCACTGTAAATAAAGAGAAACCACCCAGGGACCACTGTAAATAAAGATAAACAGCCCAGGGACCACTGTAAATAAAGAATAACCACCCAGGGACCACAGTAAATAAACATAAACCACCCAGGGACCACAGTAAATAAAGATAAACCCCCCTGAGACCACTGTAAATAATGTTAAACCACCCGGGGACCACTGTAAATAAAGATAAACCACCCAGGGACCAGTGTAAATAAAAATAAACCACCCAGGGACCACTGTAAATAGAGATAAACCACCCAGGGACCACTGTAAATAAAGATAAACCACCCAGAGACCACTGTAAATAAAGATAAACCACCCAGGGACCACTGTAAATAAAGATAAACCACCCAGGAACCACTGTAAATAAAGATAAACCACCCGGGGACCACTGTAAATAAAGATAAACAGCCCAGGGACCACTGTAAATAAAGATAAACCACCCAGGGACACACTGTAAATAAAGATAAACAGCCCAGGGACCACTGTAAATAAAGATAAACCACCCAGGGACCACTGTAAATAAAGATAAACCACCCAGGGGCCACTGTAAATAAAGATAAACCACCCAGGGACACACTGTAAATAAAGATAAACAGCCCAGGGACCACTGTAAATAAAGATAAACCACCCAGGGACCACTGTAAATTAAGATAAACCACCCAGGGACCACTGTAAATAAAGATAAACCACTCACGGACCAGTGTAAATAAAAATAAACCACCCAGGGACCACTGTAAATAGAGATAAACCACCCAGGTACCACAGTAAATAAAGATAAACCACCCAGGGACCACTGTAAATAAAGATAAACCACCCAAGGACCACTGTACATAAAGATAAACAACACGGGGACCACTGTAAATAAAGATAAACCACCCAGAGACCACTGTAAATAAAGATAAACCACCCAGGGACCACTGTAAAAAAAGATAAACCACCCAGGGACCACTGTAAATAAAGATAAACCACCCAGAGACCACTGTAAATAAAGATAAACCACCCAGGGACCACTGTAAATAAAGATAAAACACCCAGGGACCACTGTAAATAAAGGTAAACCACCAAGGGACCACTGTAAATAAAGATAAACCACCCAGGGACCACTGTAAATAAAGATAAACCACCCAGAGACCACTGTACATAAAGATAAACAACACGGGGACCACTGTAAATAAAGATAAACCACCCGCGGACCACTGTAAATAAAGATAAACCACCCAGGGACCACTGTAAATAAAGAAAACCACCCAGGGACCAGTGTAAATAAAAATAAACCACCCAGGGACCACTGTAAATAAAGATAAACCAACCAGGGACCACTGTAAATAAAGATAAACCACCCGGGGACCACTGTAAATAAAGATAAACCACCCAGGAACCACTGTAAATAAAGATAAACCACCCAGGGACCACAGTAAATAAAGATAAACCACCCAGGGACCACAGTAAATAAAGATAAACCCCCCAGGGACCACTGTAAATAAATATAAACCACCCAGGGACCACTGTAAATAAAGATAAACCACACGGGGACCACTGTAAATAAAGATAAACCACTCAGGGGCCACTGTAAATAAAGATAAACCACCCAGAGACCACTGTAAATAAAGGTAAATCACCCAGGGACCACTGTAAATAAAGATAAACCACCCAGGGACCATTGTAAATAATGATAAACCACCCAGAGACCACTGTAAATAAAGAGAAACCACCCAGGGACCATTGTAAATAAAGATAAACCACCCAGAGACGACTGTCAATAAAGATAAACCACCAGGGACCATTGTAAATAAAGATAAACCACCCAGAGACCACTGTAAATAAAGAGAAACCACCCAGGGACCATTGTAAATGAAGACAAACCACCCGGGACCACTGTAAATAAAGATAAACCACCCGGGAACCACTGTAAATAAAGATAAACCACCCAGGGACCACTGTAAATAAAGATAAACCACCCAGGGACTACTGTAAATAAAGATAAACCACCCATGGACCACAGTAAATAAAGATAAACCACCCAGGGACCACTGTAAGTAAAGATAAACCACCCAGGGACCACTGTAAATAAAGATAAACCACCCAGGGACCAGTGTAAATAAAAATAAACCACCCAGGGACCACTGTAAATAAAGATAAACAGCCCAGGGACCACTGTAAATAAAGATAAACCAACCGGGGACCTCTGTAAATAAAAATAAACCACCCAGGGACCACTGTAAATAGAGATAAACCACCCAGGGACCACTGTAAATAAAGATAAACCACCCAGGGACCACTGTAAATAAAGATAAACAGCCCAGGGACCACTGTAAATAAAGAATAACCACCCAGGGAGCACAGTAAATAAAGATAAACCACCCAGGGACCACTGTAAATAAAGATAAACCACCCAGGGACCACTGTAAATAAAGATAAACCACTCAGGGACCAGTGTAAATAAAAATAAACCACCCAGGGACCACTGTAAATAGAGATAAACCACCCAGGGACAACTGTAAATAAAGATAAACCACACGGGGACCACTGTAAATAAAGATAAACCACCCAGGGACCACTGTAAGTAAAGATAAACCACCCAGGGACCACTGTAAATAAAGATAAACCACCCAGCGACCACTGTAAATAAAGATAAACCACCCAGGGACCACTGTAAATAAAGATACACCACCCAGAGACCACTGTAAATAAAGATAAACCACCCATGGACCAGTGTAAATAAAAATAAACCACCCAGGGACCACTGTAAATAAAGATAAACAGCCCAGGGACCACTGTAAATAAAGATAAACCAACCGGGGACCTCTGTAAATAAAAATAAACCACCCAGGGACCACTGTAAATAGAGATAAACCACACAGGGACCACTGTAAATAAAGATAAACCACCCAGGGACCACTGTAAATAAAGATAAACAGCCCAGGGACCACTGTAAATAAAGAATAACCACCCGGGGACCACTGTAAATAAAGATAAACCACCCAGGGACCACTGTAAATAAAGATAAACCAACCAGGGACCACTGTAAATAAAGATAAACCACCCAGGGACCAGTGTAAATAAAAATAAACCACCCAGGGACCACTGTAAATAGAGATAAACCACCCAGGGACCACTGTAAATAAAGATAAACAGCCCAGGGACCACTGTAAATAAAGATAAACCACCCAGGGACACACTGTAAATAAAGATAAACAGCCCAGGGACCACTGTAAATAAAGATAAACCACCCAGGGACCACTGTAAATAAAGATAAACCACCCAGGGGCCACTGTAAATAAAGATAAACCACCCAGGGACACACTGTAAATAAAGATAAACAGCCCAGGGACCACTGTAAATAAAGATAAACCACCCAGGGACCACTGTAAATTAAGATAAACCACCCAGGGACCACTGTAAATAAAGATAAACCACTCAGGGACCAGTGTAAATAAAAATAAACCACCCAGGGACCACTGTAAATAGAGATAAACCACCCAGGGACCACTGTAAATAAAGATAAACCACACGGGGACCACTGTAAATAAAGATAAACCACCCAGGGACCACTGTAAATAACGATAAACCACACGGGGACCACTGTAAATAAAGATAAACCACCCAGGGACCACTGTAAATAAAGATAAACCACCCAGGGACCAGTGTAAATAAAAATAAACCACCCAGGGACCACTGTAAATAAAGATAAACCACCCAGGGACCACTGTAAATAAAGATAAACAGCCCAGGGACCACTGTAAATAAAGAATAACCACCCAGGGACCACAGTAAATAAAGATAAACCACCCAGGGACCACTGTAAATAAAGATAAACCACCCAGGGACCACTGTAAATAAAGATAAACCACCCAGGGACCAGTGTAAATAAAAATAAACCACCCAGGGACCACTGTAAATAGAGATAAACCACCCAGGGACCACTGTAAATAAAGATAAACCACCCAGGGACCACAGTAAATAAAGATAAACCACCCAGGGACCACAGTAAATAAAGATAAACCCCCCAGAGACCACTGTAAATAATGTTAAACCACCCGGGGACCACTGTAAATAAAGATAAACCACCCAGGGAACACTGTAAATAAATATAAACCACCCAGGGACCACTGTAAATAGAGATAAACCACACGGGGACCACTGTAAATAAAGATAAACCACTCAGGGGCCACTGTAAATAAAGATAAACCACCCAGAGACCACTGTAAATAAAGGTAAACCACCCAGGGACCACTGTAAATAAAGATAAACCACCCAGGGACCATTGTAAATAATGATAAACCACCCAGAGACCACTGTAAATAAAGAGAAACCACCCAGGGACCATTGTAAATAAAGATAAACCACCCAGAGACGACTGTCAATAAAGATAAACCACCAGGGACCATTGTAAATAAAGATAAACCACCCAGAGACCACTGTAAATAAAGAGAAACCACCCAGGGACCATTGTAAATGAAGACAAACCACCCGGGACCACTGTAAATAAAGATAAACCACCCGGGAACCACTGTAAATAAAGATAAACCACCCAGGGACCACTGTAAATAAAGATAAACCACCCAGGGACTACTGTAAATAAAGATAAACCACCCATGGACCACAGTAAATAAAGATAAACCACCCAGGGACCACTGTAAGTAAAGATAAACCACCCAGGGAGCACTGTAAATAAAGATAAACCACCCAGGGACCAGTGTAAATAAAAATAAACCACCCAGGGACCACTGTAAATAAAGATAAACAGCCCAGGGACCACTGTAAATAAAGATAAACCAACCGGGGACCTCTGTAAATAAAAATAAACCACCCAGGGACCACTGTAAATAGAGATAAACCACCCAGGGACCACTGTAAATAAAGATAAACCACCCAGGGACCACTGTAAATAAAGATAAACAGCCCAGGGACCACTGTAAATAAAGAATAACCACCCAGGGACCACAGTAAATAAAGATAAACCACCCAGGGACCACTGTAAATAAAGATAAACCACCCATGGACCACTGTAAATAAAGATAAACCACTCAGGGACCAGTGTAAATAAAAATAAACCACCCAGGGACCACTGTAAATAGAGATAAACCACCCAGGGACAACTGTAAATAAAGATAAACCACACGGGGACCACTGTAAATAAAGATAAACCACCCAGGGACCACTGTAAGTAAAAATAAACCACCCAGGGACCACTGTAAATAAAGATAAACCACCCAGCGACCACTGTAAATAAAGATAAACCACCCAGGGACCACTGTAAATAAAGATACACCACCCAGAGACCACTGTAAATAAAGATAAACCACCCAGGGACCAGTGTAAATAAAAATAAACCACCCAGGGACCACTGTAAATAAAGATAAACAGCCCAGGGACCACTGTAAATAAAGATAAACCAACCGGGGACCTCTGTAAATAAAAATAAACCACCCAGGGACCACTGTAAATAGAGATAAACCACCCAGGGACCACTGTAAATAAAGATAAACCACCCAGGGACCACTGTAAATAAAGATAAACAGCCCAGGGACCACTGTAAATAAAGAATAACCACCCGGGGACCACTGTAAATAAAGATAAACCACCCAGGGACCACTGTAAATAAAGATAAACCACCCAGGGACCACTGTAAATAAAGATAAACCACCCAGGGACCAGTGTAAATGAAAATAAACCACCCAGGGACCACTGTAAATAGAGATAAACCACCCAGGGACCACTGTAAATAAAGATAAACCACCCAGAGACCACTGTAAATAAAGAATAACCACCCAGGGACCACTGTAAATAAAGATAAACAGCCCAGGGACCACTGTAAATAAAGATAAACCACCCAGGGACACACTGTAAATAAAGATAAACAGCCCAGGGACCACTGTAAATAAAGATAAACCACCCAGGGACCACTGTAAATAAAGATAAACCACCCAGGGGCCACTGTAAATAAAGATAAACCACCCAGGGACACACTGTAAATAAAGATAAACAGCCCAGGGACCACTGTAAATAAAGATAAACCACCCAGGGACCACTGTAAATTAAGATAAACCACCCAGGGACCACTGTAAATAAAGATAAACCACTCAGGGACCAGTGTAAATAAAAATAAACCACCCAGGGACCACTGAAAATAGAGATAAACCACCCAGGGACCACTGTAAATAAAGATAAACCACACGGGGACCACTGTAAATAAAGATAAACCACCCAGGGACCACTGTAAATAAAGATAAACCACACGGGGACCACTGTAAATAAAGATAAACCACCCAGGGACCACTGTAAATAAAGATAAACCACCCAGGGACCAGTGTAAATAAAAATAAACCACCCAGGGACCACTGTAAATAAAGATAAACCACCCAGGGACCACTGTAAATGAAGATAAACAGCCCAGGGACCACTGTAAATAAAGAATAACCACCCAGGGACCACAGTAAATAAAGATAAACCACCCAGGGACCACTGTAAATAAAGATAAACCACCCAGGGACCACTGTAAATAAAGATAAACCACCCAGGGACCAGTGTAAATAAAAATAAACCACCCAGGGACCACTGTAAATAGAGATAAACCACCCAGGGACCACTGTAAATAAAGATAAACCACCCAGAGACCACTGTAAATAAAGAATAACCACCCAGGGACCACTGTAAATAAAGATAAACAGCCCAGGGACCACTGTAAATAAAGATAAACCACCCAGGGACACATTGTAAATAAAGATAAACAGCCCAGGGACCACTGTAAATAAAGATAAACCACCCAGGGACCACTGTAAATAAAGATAAACCACCCAGGGGCCACTGTAAATAAAGATAAACCACCCAGGGACACACTGTAAATAAAGATAAACAGCCCAGGGACCACTGTAAATAAAGATAAACCACCCAGGGACCACTGTAAATTAAGATAAACCACCCAGGGACCACTGTAAATAAAGATAAACCACTCAGGGACCAGTGTAAATAAAAATAAACCACCCAGGGACCACTGTAAATAGAGATAAACCACCCAGGGACCACTGTAAATAAAGATAAACCACACGGGGACCACTGTAAATAAAGATAAACCACCCAGGGACCACTGTAAATAAAGATAAACCACACGGGGACCACTGTAAATAAAGATAAACCACCCAGGGACCACTGTAAATAAAGATAAACCACCCAGGGACCAGTGTAAATAAAAATAAACCACCCAGGGACCACTGTAAATAAAGATAAACAGCCCAGGGACCACTGTAAATAAAGATAAACCAACCGGGGACCTCTGTAAATAAAAATAAACCACCCAGGGACCACTGTAAATAAAGAATAACCACCCAGGGACCACAGTAAATAAAGATAAACCACCCAGGGTCCACTGTAAATAAAGATAAACCACCCAAGGACCACTGTACATAAAGATAAACAACACGGGGACCACTGTAAATAAAGATAAACCACCCAGAGACCACTGTAAATAAAGATAAACCACCCAGGGACCACTGTAAATAAAGATAAACCACCCAGGGACCACTGTAAATAAAGATAAACCACCCAGGGACCACTGTAAATAAAGATAAACCACCCAGGGACCACTGTAAATAAAGGTAAACCACCCAGGGACCACTGTAAATAAAGATAAACCACCCAGGGACCACTGTAAATAAAGATAAACCACCCAGAGACCACTGTACATAAAGATAAACAACACGGGGACCACTGTAAATAAAGATAAACCACCCGCGGACCACTGTAAATAAAGATAAACCACCCAGGGACCACTGTAAATAAAGATAAACCACCCAGGGACCAGTGTAAATAAAAATAAACCACCCAGGGACCACTGTAAATAAAGATAAACCAACCGGGGACCACTGTAAATAAAGATAAACCACCCGGGGACCACTGTAAATAAAGATAAACCACCCAGGAACCACTGTAAATAAAGATAAACCACCCAAAGACCACTGTAAATTAAGATAAACCACCCAGGGACCACTGTAAATAAAGATAAACCACCCAGGGTCACACTGTAAATAAAGATAAACCACCCGGGAACCACTGTCAATAAAGATAAACCAGACAGGGACCACTGTAAATAAAGATAAACCACCCAGGGACACTGTAAATAAAGATAAACCACCCAGGGACCACTGTAAATAAAGATAAACCAACCGGGGACCACTGTAAATAAAGATAAACCACCCAGGGACCACTGTAAATAAAGATTAACAGCCCAGGGACCACTGTAAATAAATATAAACCACCCAGGGACCACTGTAAATAAAGATAAACCACCCAGGGACCACTGTAAATAAAGATAAACCACCCAGGGACCACTGAAAATAAAGATAAACCACCCAGGGACCATTGTAAATGAAGATAAACCACCCAGGGGCCACTGCAAATAAAGATAAACCAACCGGGGACCACTGTAAATAAAGATAAACCACCCAGGGACCACTGTAAATAAAGATAAACAGCCCAGGGAACACTGTAAATAAAGATGAACCTCCCGGGACCACTGTAAATAAAGATAAACCACCCAGGCACCACTGTAAATAAAGATAAACAGCCCAGGGACCACTGTAAATAAAGATAAACCACCCAGGGGCCACTGCAAATAAAGATAAACCAACCGGGGACCACTGTAAATAAAGATAAACCACCCGGGAACCACAGTAAATAAAGACAAACCACCCAGGGACCACTTTAAATAAAGATAAACCACCTAGGGACCACTGAAAATAAAGATAAACCAGCCAGGGACCACTGTAAATAAAGAAAATCCACCCAGGGACCACTGTAAATAAAGATAAACTACACAGGGAACCACTGTAAATTAAGATAAACCACCCGGGGACCACTGTAAATAAAGATAAACCACCCAGGGACCAGTGAAAATAAAGATAAACCACCCAGGGACCACTGTAAATAAAGATAAACCACACGGGAACCACTGTAAATAAAGATAAACCACCCAGGGACCATTGTAAATAAAGATAAACTACACAGGGAACCAATGTCAACTAAGATAAACCACCCGGGGACCACTGTAAATAAATATAAACCACCCAGGGACCACTGTAAATAAAGATAAACAACCCAGGAACCACTGTAAATAAAGATAAACCACCCGGGGACCACTGTAAATAAAGATAAACCACCCAGAGATCACTGTAAATAAAGATAAACCACCCAGTGACCACTGTAAATAAAGATAAACCACACGGGGACCACTGTAAATAAAGATAAACCACCCAGGGACCACTGTAAATAAAGATAAACCACCCAGGGACCAGTGTAAATAAAAATAAACCACCCAGGGACCACTGTAAATAAAGATAAACAGCCCAGGGACCACTGTAAATAAAGATAAACCAACCGGGGACCTCTGTAAATAAAAATAAACCACCCAGGGACCACTGTAAATCAAGAATAACCACCCAGGGACCACAGTAAATAAAGATAAACCACCCAGGGTCCACTGTAAATAAAGATAAACCACCCAAGGACCACTGTACATAAAGATAAACAACACGGGGACCACTGTAAATAAAGATAAACCACCCAGAGACCACTGTAAATAAAGATAAACCACCCAGGGACCACTGTAAATAAAGATAAACCACCCAGGGACCACTGTAAATAAAGATAAACCACCCAGGGACCACTGTAAATAAAGATAAACCACCCAGGGACCACTGTAAATAAAGGTAAACCACCCAGGGACCACTGTAAATAAAGATAAACCACCCAGGGACCACTGTAAATAAAGATAAACCACCCAGAGACCACTGTACATAAAGATAAACAACACGGGGACCACTGTAAATAAAGATAAACCACCCGCGGACCACTGTAAATAAAGATAAACCACCCAGGGACCACTGTAAATAAAGATAAACCACCCAGGGACCAGTGTAAATAAAAATAAACCACCCAGGGACCACTGTAAATAAAGATAAACCAACCGGGGACCACTGTAAATAAAGATAAACCACCCGGGGACCACTGTAAATAAAGATAAACCACCCAGGAACCACTGTAAATAAAGATAAACCACCCAAAGACCACTGTAAATTAAGATAAACCACCCAGGGACCACTGTAAATAAAGATAAGCCACCCAGGGTCACACTGTAAATAAAGATAAACCACCCGGGAACCACTGTCAATAAAGATAAACCAGACAGGGACCACTGTAAATAAAGATAAACCACCCAGGGACACTGTAAATAAAGATAAACCACCCAGGGACCACTGTAAATAAAGATAAACCAACCGGGGACCACTGTAAATAAAGATAAACCACCCAGGGACCACTGTAAATAAAGATTAACAGCCCAGGGACCACTGTAAATAAATATAAACCACCCAGGGACCACTGTAAATAAAGATAAACCACCCAGGGACCACTGTAAATAAAGATAAACCACCCAGGGACCACTGAAAATAAAGATAAACCACCCAGGGACCATTGTAAATGAAGATAAACCACCCAGGGGCCACTGCAAATAAAGATAAACCAACCGGGGACCACTGTAAATAAAGATAAACCACCCAGGGACCACTGTAAATAAAGATAAACAGCCCAGGGAACACTGTAAATAAAGATGAACCTCCCGGGACCACTGTAAATAAAGATAAACCACCCAGGCACCACTGTAAATAAAGATAAACAGCCCAGGGACCACTGTAAATAAAGATAAACCACCCAGGGGCCACTGCAAATAAAGATAAACCAACCGGGGACCACTGTAAATAAAGATAAACCACCCGGGAACCACAGTAAATAAAGACAAACCACCCAGGGACCACTTTAAATAAAGATAAACCACCTAGGGACCACTGAAAATAAAGATAAACCAGCCAGGGACCACTGTAAATAAAGAAAATCCACCCAGGGACCACTGTAAATAAAGATAAACTACACAGGGAACCACTGTAAATTAAGATAAACCACCCGGGGACCACTGTAAATAAAGATAAACCACCCAGGGACCAGTGAAAATAAAGATAAACCACCCAGGGACCACTGTAAATAAAGATAAACCACACGGGAACCACTGTAAATAAAGATAAACCACCCAGGGACCATTGTAAATAAAGATAAACTACACTGGGAACCAATGTCAACTAAGATAAACCACCCGGGGACCACTGTAAATAAATATAAACCACCCAGGGACCACTGTAAATAAAGATAAACAACCCAGGAACCACTGTAAATAAAGATAAACCACCCGGGGACCACTGTAAATAAAGATAAACCACCCAGAGATCACTGTAAATAAAGATAAACCACCCAGTGACCACTGTAAATAAAGATAAACCACACAGGGACCACTGTAAATAAAGATGAACCATCCAGGGACCACTGTAAATAAAGATAAACCACCCAGGGACCACTGTAAATAAAGATAAACCACTCAGAGACCAGTGTAAATAAAGATAAACCACCCAGGGACCCCTGTAAATAAAGATAAACCACACAGGGACCAGTGTAAATAAAGATAAACCACCCAGGGACCACTGTAAATAAAGATAAACCACCCAGGGACCACTGTAAATAAAGATAAACCACCCGGGGACCACTGTAAATAAAGATAAACCACCCAGGGACCACTGTAAATAAATATAAACCACCCAGGGACCACTGTAAATAAAGATAAACCACACGGGGACCACTGTAAATAAAGATAAACCACTCAGGGGCCACTGTAAATAAAGATAAACCACCCAGAGACCACTGTAAATAAAGGTAAACCACCCAGGGACCACTGTAAATAAAGATAAACCACCCAGGGACCATTGTAAATAAAGATAAACCACCCAGAGACCACTTTAAATAAAGAGAAACCACCCAGGGACCATTGTAAATAAAGATAAACCACCCAGAGACGACTGTCAATAAAGATAAACCACCAGGGACGATTGTAAATAAAGATAAACCACCCAGAGACCACTGTAAATAAAGAGAAACCACCCAGGGACCATTGTAAATGAAGACAAACCACCCGGGACCACTGTAAATAAAGATAAACCACCCGGGAACCACTGTAAATAAAGATAAACCACCCAGGGACCACTGTAAATAAAGATAAAACACCCAGGGACTACTGTAAATAAAGATAAACCACCCATGGACCACAGTAAATAAAGATAAACCACCCAGGGACCACTGTAAGTAAAGATAAACCACCCAGGGACCACTGTAAATAAAGATAAACCACCCAGGGACCAGTGTAAATAAAAATAAACCACCCAGGGACCACTGTAAATAAAGATCAACAGCCCAGGGACCACTGTAAATAAAGATAAACCAACCGGGGACCTCTGTAAATAAAGATAAACCACCCAGGGACCACTGTAAATAAAGATAAACCACCCAGGGACCAGTGTAAATAAAAATAAACCACACAGGGACCACTGTAAATAGAGATAAACCACCCAGGGACCACTGTAAATAAAGATAAACCAACCGGGGACCACTGTAAATAAAGATAAACCACCCAGGGACCACTGTAAATAAAGATAAACCACCCAGGGACCACTGAAAATAAAGATAAACCACCCAGGGACACACTGTAAATAAAGATAAACAGCCCAGGGACCACTGTAAATAAAGATAAACCACCCAGGGACCACTGTAAATAAAGATAAACCACCCAGGGGCCACTGTAAATAAAGATAAACCACCCAGAGACCACTGTAAATAAAGATAAACCACCCGGGGACCACTGTAAATAAAGATAAACCACCCAGGGGCCACTGTAAATAAAGATAAACCACCCAGGGACCACTGTAAATAAAGAATAACCACCCAGGGACCACTGTAAATAAAGATAAACTACCCAGGGACCACTGTAAATAAAGATAAACCACCCGGGGACCACTGTAAATAATGATAAACCACCCAGGGACCACTGTAAATAAATATAAACCACCCAGGGACCACTGTAAATAAAGATAAACCACACGGGGACCACAGTAAATAAAGATAAACCACTCAGGGGCCACTGTAAATAAAGATAAACCACCCAGAGACCACTGTAAATAAAGGTAAACCACCCAGGGACCACTGTAAATAAAGATAAACCACCCAGGGACCATTGTAAATAAAGATAAACCACCCAGAGACCACTGTAAATAAAGAGAAACCACCCAGGGACCATTGTAAATAAAGATAAACCACCCAGAGACGACTGTCAATAAAGATAAACCACCAGGGACCATTGTAAATAAAGATAAACCACCCAGAGACCACTGTAAATAAAGATAAACCACCCGGGGACCACTGTAAATAAAGATAAACCACCCAGGGGCCACTGTAAATAAAGATAAACCACCCAGGGACCACTGTAAATAAAGAATAACCACCCAGGGACCACTGTAAATAAAGATAAACTACCCAGGGACCACTGTAAATAAAGATAAACCACCCGGGGACCACTGTAAATAAAGATAAACCACCCAGGGACCACTGTAAATAAATATAAACCACCCAGGGACCACTGTAAATAAAGATAAACCACACGGGGACCACTGTAAATAAAGATAAACCACTCAGGGGCCACTGTAAATAAAGATAAACCACCCAGAGACCACTGTAAATAAAGGTAAACCACCCAGGGACCACTGTAAATAAAGATAAACCACCCAGTGACCATTGTAAATAAAGATAAACCACCCAGAGACCACAGTAAATAAAGAGAAACCACCCAGGGACCATTGTAAATAAAGATAAACCACCCAGAGACGACTGTCAATAAAGATAAACCACCCAGGGACCATTGCAAATGAAGACAAACCACCCGGGACCAATGTAAATAAAGATAAACCACCCGGGAACCACTGTAAATAAAGATAAACCACCCAGGGACCACTGTAAATAAAGATAAACCACCCAGGGACTACTGTAAATAAAGATAAACCACCCATGGACCACAGTAAATAAAGATAAACCACCCAGGGACCACTGTAAGTAAAGATAAACCACCCAGGGACCACTGTAAATAAAGATAAACCACCCAGGGACCAGTGTAAATAAAAATAAACCACCCAGGGACCACTGTAAATAAAGATAAACAGCCCAGGGACCACTGTAAATAAAGATAAACCAACCGGGGACCTCTGTAAATAAAAAGAAACCACCCAGGGACCACTGTAAATAAAGATAAACCACCCAGGGACCACTGTAAATAAAGATAAACAGCCCAGGGACCACTGTAAATAAAGAATAACCACCCAGGGACCACAGTAAATAAAGAAAAACCACCCAGGGACCACAGTAAATAAAGATAAACCCCCCTGAGACCACTGTAAATAATGTTAAACCACCCGGGGACCACTGTAAATAAAGATAAACCACCCAGGGACCACTGTAAATAAATATAAACCAACCAGGGACCACTGGAAATAAAGATAAACCACACGGGGACCACTGTAAATAAAGATAAACCACTCAGGGGCCACTGTAAATAAAGATAAACCACCCAGAGACCACTGTAAATAAAGGTAAACCACCCAGGGACCACTGTAAATAAAGATAAACCACCCAGGGACCATTGTAAATAAAGATAAACCACCCAGGGACCACTGTAAATAAAGATAAACCACCCAGGGACCATTGTAAATAAAGATAAACCACCCAGGGACCACTGTAAATAAAGATAAATCACCCAGAGACCACTGTAAATAAAGAGAAACCACCCAGGGACCATTGTAAATAAAGATAAACCACCCAGAGACGACTGTCAATAAAGATAAACCACCAGGGACCATTGTAAATAAAGATAAACCACCCAGAGACCACTGTAAATAAAGAGAAACCACCCAGGGACCATTGTAAATGAAGACAAACCACCCGGGACCACTGTAAATAAAGATAAACCACCCGGGAACCACTGTAAATAAAGATAAACCACCCAGGGACCACTGTAAATAAAGATAAACCACCCAGGGACTACTGTAAATAAAGATAAACCACCCATGGACCACAGTAAATAAAGATAAACCACCCAGGGACCACTGTCAGTAAAGATAAACCACCCAGGGACCACTGTAAATAAAGATAAACCACCCAGGGACCAGTGTAAATAAAAATAAACCACCCAGGGACCACTGTAAATAAAGATAAACAGCCCAGGGACCACTGTAAATAAAGATAAACCTACCGGGGACCTCTGTAAATAAAAATAAACCACCCAGGGACCACTGTAAATAGAGATAAACCACCCAGGGACCACTGTAAATAAAGATAAACCACCCAGGGACCACTGTAAATAAAGATAAACAGCCCAGGGACCACTGTAAATAAAGATAAACCACCCAGGGACCACTGTAAATAAAGATAAACCACCCAGAGACCACTGTAAATAAAGATAAACCACTCAGGGACCAGTGTAAATAAAAATAAACCACCCAGGGACCACTGTAAATAGAGATAAACCACCCAGGGACCACTGTAAATAAAGATAAACCACACGGGGACCACTGTAAATAAAGATAAACCACCCAGGGACCACTGTAAATAAAGATAAACCACCCAGGGACCACTGTAAATAAAGATAAACTACCCAGGGACCACTGTAAATAAAGATAAACCACCCAGGGACCACTGTAAATAAATATAAACCACCCGGGGACCACTGTAAGTAAAGATAAACCACCCAGGGACCACTGTAAATAAAGATAAACCACCCAGGGACCAGTGTAAATAAAAATAAACCACCCAGGGACCACTGTAAATAAAGATAAACAGCCCAGGGACCACTGTAAATAAAGATAAACCAACCGGGGACCTCTGTAAATAAAAATAAACCACCCAGGGACCACTAAAAGTAGAGATAAACCACCCAGGGACCACTGTAAATAAAGATAAACCACCCAGAGACCACTGTAAATAAAGATAAACAGCCCAGGGACCACTGTAAATAAAGAATAACCACCCAGGGACCACAGTAAATAAAGATAAACCACCCAGGGACCACTGTAAATAAAGATAAACCACCCAGGGACCAGTGTAAATAAAAATAAACCACCCAGGGACCACTGTAAATAGAGATAAACCACCCAGGGACCACTGTAAATAAAGATAAACCACCCAGAGACCACTGTAAATAAAGAATAACCACCCAGGGACCACTGTAAATAAAGATAAACAGCCCAGGGACCACTGTAAATAAAGATAAACCACCCAGGGACACACTGTAAATAAAGATAAACAGCCCAGGGACCACTGTAAATAAAGATAAACCACCCAGGGACCACTGTAAATAAAGATAAACCACCCAGGGGCCACTGTAAATAAAGATAAACCACCCAGGGACACACTGTAAATAAAGATAAACAGCCCAGGGACCACTGTAAATAAAGATAAACCACCCAGGGACCACTGTAAATTAAGATAAACCACCCAGGGACCACTGTAAATAAAGATAAACCACTCAGGGACCAGTGTAAATAAAAATAAACCACCCAGGGACCACTGTAAATAGAGATAAACCACCCAGGGACCACTGTAAATAAAGATAAACCACACGGGGACCACTGTAAATAAAGATAAACCACCCAGGGACCACTGTAAATAAAGATAAACCACACGGGGACCACTGTAAATAAAGATAAACCACCCAGGGACCAGTGTAAATAAAAATAAACCACCCAGGGACCACTGTAAATAAAGATAAACAGCCCAGGGACCACTGTAAATAAGGATAAACCAACCGGGGACCTCTGTAAATAAAAATAAACCACCCAGGGACCACTGTAAATAAAGAATAACCACCCAGGGACCACTGTAAATAAAGATACACCACCCAAGGACCACTGTACATAAAGATAAACAACACGGGGACCACTGTAAATAAAGATAAACCACCCAGAGACCACTGTAAATAAAGATAAACCACCCAGGGACCACTGTAAATAAAGATAAACCACCCAGGGACCACTGTAAATAAAGATAAACCACCCAGAGACCACTGTAAATAAAGATAAACCACCCAGGGACCACTGTAAATAAAGATAAACCACCCAGGGACCACTGTAAATAAAGGTAAACCACCCAGGGACCACTGTAAATAAAGATAAACCACCCAGGGACCAGTGTAAATAAAGATAAACCACCCAGGGACCACTGTAAATAAAGGTAAACCACCCAGGGACCACTGTAAATAAAGATAAAACACCCAGGGACCACTGTAAATAAAGATAAACCACCCAGAGACCACTGTACATAAAGATAAACAACACGGGGACCACTGTAAATAAAGATAAACCACCCGCGGACCACTGTAAATAAAGATAAACCACCCAGGGACCACTGTAAATAAAGATAAACCACCCAGGGACCAGTGTAAATAAAAATAAACCACCCAGGGACCACTGTAAATAAAGATAAACCAACCGGGGACCACTGTAAATAAAGATAAACCACCCGGGGACCACTGTAAATAAAGATAAACCACACGGGGACCACTGTAAATAAAGATAAACCACCCAGAGACCACTGTAAATTAAGATAAACCACCCAGGGACCACTGTAAATAAAGATAAACCACCCAGGGACACACTGTAAATAAAGATAAACCACCCGGGAACCACTGTCAATAAAGATAAACCAGACAGGGACCACTGTAAATAAAGATAAACCACCCAGGGACACTGTAAATAAAGATAAACCACCCAGGGACCACTGTAAATAAAGATAAACCAACCGGGGGCCACTGTAAATAAAGATAAACCACCCAGAGACCACTGTAAATAAATATAAACCACCCAGGGTTAACTGTAAATAAAGAATAACCACCCGGGGACACACGCACTCCAGGCCACTCCCTGCCAGCCCACACACACACTCCAGGCCACTCCCGGCCAGCCCACACACACACTCCAGGCCACTCCCGGCCAGCCCACACACACACTCCAGGCCACTCCCGGCCAGCCCACACACACACTCCAGGCCACTCCCGGCGAGCCCACACACACCGGGCCACTCCCGGCCAGCCCACACACACACTCCAGGCCACTCCCGGCCAGCCCACACACACACTCCAGGCCACTCCCGGCCAGTCCACACACACACTCCAGGCCACTCCCGGCAAGCCCACACACACACTCCAGGCCACTCCCGGCCAGCCCACACACACACTCCAGGCCACTCCCGGCCAGCCCACACACACACTCCGGGCCACTCCCGGCCAGCCCACACAAACACTCCAGGTCCCTCCCGGCCAGCCCACTCACACACTCCAGGCCTCTCCCGGACAGCCCACATGCACACTCCTGGCCACTCCCGGCCAGTCCACACACACACTCCAGGCCACTCCCGGCCAGCCCACTCACACACACTCCCGGCCACTCCCGGCCAGCCCACACAAACACTCCAGGTCCCTCCCGGCCAGCCCACACACACACTCCAGGCCTCTCCCGGCCAGTCCACACACACACTCCAGGCCACTCCCGGCCAGCCCACGCACACACTCCAGACCAGGCCACTCCCGGCCAGCCCACTCACACACTCCAGGCCTCTCCCGGCCAGTCCACACACACACTCCAGGTCACTCCCGGCCAGCCCACGCACACACTCCAGACCAGGCCACTCCCGGCCAGCCCACACACACACTCCAGGCCAGCCCACACACACACTCCAGGGCACTGCCGGCATGCCCACACACACACTCCAGTGGAACCCTTTCTTCTCACTCTCTCTAAACCCCTTCCTAATTTGGAGTCCTCTGTGAAATTGCTCTTTACCTTAAACTGATGTACAGATTACAATTCCAGTTCCCTAATCCCCATATTCAACTGAAATCCTCCATCCCTGACAACACTCCATTAAATACCCTTTGTTTTGTCTCCAAGATCCTCACATCCTTTTGTATATTTAGCGGCAGATCAAGAAGCAATTATTCAGCTATGGTCCTCTCTATAAACCTGGTTATAACTCTATAGGCTATTGGCAAAGTATTAGAAAGTGGGATTCAAATACTCATGTGGTTGTTTTTGACCTGCCCAGTCCAGATGGGCCGAATGACCTTTCTGTGCTCTGGACCTCGATGACTCTATGATCCTAACATCCTTCTTTTCGGAGTCTCCGCCTCTATTGATCAAGTTAAATATCTTCTGAGGTTTTTCCAATCTTATCACCATGACCTTCCAGTGCAAAGTGTGGACATGTCCCCGCTCCCTTCCTGTACTCTTTTTAAACTTGTCCCGTTTAGTTTATATTTCCTGTCCTCTGCCCTCCTTCCTAATGCATTACCCACACGACAGTGATTTAAATTTACTTTCCCCTTGACCCTCCCTTTCACAGATCTGGGAACATGCTGCTGAAGATTGCTGCTCCCCTGCTCACTGTGTCATTGCTGAGTGTCTGTCATTTGTGAATGTTGAAATTCTTTCCATTGAAGCCTATCGCAGTGAATTGTATCTTGAAGAGCAATTGTCCTCATGTGGACCCCGAGTGAACATCAATGTCTCCTCCCCTCCTCTCTGAACAACTATCATTCACCGCTTCTCTCTGCTTTCTGTTTCTTAGCCAATATCACATTCTCACTGTCACAGACCCTTTAATCCACGGCTTTGGGACTCGAGAACAACTCTAATAAATGACATTTGATCACAACATGTCCCAGTACATGAATTCATTTCAGTTCCCTCATTAATCCTGCAGTTATTTTGAAATATAACTGCAATAACAACAGGCGATGTGATTTCCCACGAATATCGCCGTGTTTCTGGTCACATAACACCATTTCCTCGCGAAGGAGCAATATTCCTGTTGCCCAGTCTGACCCCTAGAAATGTCCTGGTGACTAACATTATACTGACTGCTCTGTCCCTCCAGGGTCTATCCCTCTCTCTCCTTTTATAAACAGGATGGGACAGTGAAAATGCCCCAGTCCCCAGGAACCACTCAGATATCAATGAGGATTGAGTATCAGGGTCAGTGTGTCCACTATTTCCACTCTCCATCCCTCAGTCACTGTCACACAGCCAATCCAGACCCGGCTAATCTTCTCTTTCATTGTGATATAAAAAGTATTGGATTGAAAGGGGTTAACTGAGCCTGTTTGTTTAGTGACTGTGATTAATGTCAGTCTCTATGGATCTAACCGTGTCACTGGAGGGTTTGTCTCTGCTATTAAAAAGCGATTCCTTTCACTGTGTTATCCCAAACTGTCAGCGGGAGCGTCAATTCCAACACTGCCAGAGATCAGCGGCTCCAGAGAGGCCGAGAGGAGGGATCAGAATCTGGGAACTACCCACAGGAACGTTACAGCAATGGATCAGAATCTGGGAACTATCCACAGGAACGTTACAGCAATGGATCAGAATCTGGGAACTATCCACAGGAACGTTACAGCAATGGATCAGAATCTGGGAACTATCCACAGGAACGTTACAGCAATGGATCAGAATCTGGGAACTATCCACAGGAACGTTACAGCAATGGATCAGAATCTGGGAACTATCCACAGGAACGTTACAGCAATGGACAGGAGTTTATCCTGGGGTATTTACTATATGTCTCACCAGTCTTTACCATGGCGGATCTGGGGCGCACTGATGATAATTCAAGCGGGTTACTATCCCCTCCTGGCTGTTGTCGGTGTCCCTGGTAAGTCTCCCTGTCCAGTTATTTATTGTATAAACCACTTTAAGTGTATTATTGCTCTGGTCATTTGCATCTTGGAAAGATTGAATCCACGGTTTTCAGTTCAGAAGTTTGTAAGTTTTCAGGTCCAGGAGCAGAATGAGGCTATTTGGCCCCTCGCGTCTGCTCCGTCATTCGGTCTTGGCTGATCTCATCCTCGGCTTAACGCCGCCGCCCTGCCCATTATCCAAAATTCTCACCCCATTCCCAATTCAAAATCTATATAACTGCTCCTTAAATTTACTCACTGTCCCAGCATGCACCGCACTCTAGATCGCGAATTCCACAGGTTCACATCCCATTGGGAGAAGTAGTTTCTCCTCAGCTCTGATTCACATTTGCTGCCTGTTATCCTGAGATTCTGACCTCTCGTTCCAGAACGCCCCACGAGAGGAAGCATCCGCTCCACTTCCACTTCACCCACTCCTTTTATCATCTTATAAACCACAATTGGATCTCTACACCTTCTTAACAACTCTCTTGATAAGACAAAGCCCTCATCTCTGCGGTCAGTCTCGTCAACCTCCTCTGAACTGCCTCTAAAGCCCCTACATCTTTCCTCAAATCAGGGGCCAGGACTGTGCAATACTCCAGGTGCGGTCTGACCAACATCTGGAATAGTGGGAATAACACTTCCTTACCTTGAAGCTCTGTGCCTTTAGCTATAAATATCAAAATCGATTCCAGTCACTGAGGTCATTCCCGATCCAGTGGCTCCACTCGCTCCCTGGTTAATATCGGAGGCTGATCACCATTCATTCTTCACCACTCCCGAGAGTACAGGAGCAGAGTGTGGGGCAAATCTGATATAACAAGGAGCTGGTTACAGAACGGTGTCACCTCCTTCAGCACGGCCTGGAGCCTGACACCAGGCTGTGGATGGTCCTGTCAAATCTGATACAACAAGGTGCTGGTTACAGAACGGTGTCGCCTCCTTCAGCACGGCCTGGAGCCTGACACCAGGCTGTGGATGGTCCTGTCAAATCTGATATAACAAGGAGCTGGTTACAAAACGGTGCCGCCTCCTTCTGCACAGCCTGGAGCCTGACACCAGGCTGTGGATGGTCCTGTCAAATCTGATATAACAAGGAGCAGGTTACAGAACAATGTCGCCTCCTTCAGCACGGCCTGGAGCCTGACACCAGGCTGTGGATGGCCTTGTCAAATCTGATATAACAAGGTGCTGGTTACAGAACGGTGTCGCCTCCTTCAGCACGGCCTGGAGCCTGACACCAGGCTGTGGATGGTCCTGTCAAATCTGATATAACAAGGAGCTGGTTACAGAACGGTGTCGCCTCCTTCAGCACGGCCTGGAGTCTGACACCAGGCTGTGGATGGTCCTGTCAAATCTGATAGAACAAGGAGCTGGTTACAGAACGGTGTCGCCTCCTTCAGCACGGCCTGGAGCCATACACCAGGCTGTGGATTATCCTGTCAAATCTGATATAACAAGGAGCAGGTTACAGAACGGTGTCGTCTCCTTCAGCACGGCCTGGAGCCTGACACCAGGCTGTGGATGGTCCTGTCAAATCTGATATAACAAGGAGCTGGTTACAGAACGGTATCGCCTCCTTCAGCACGGCCTGGAGCCTGACACCAGGCTGTGGATGGTCCTGTCAAATCTGATATAACAAGGAGCTGGTTACAGAACGGTGTCGCCTCCTTCAGCACGGCCTGGAGCATGACACCAGGCTGTGGATGGTCCTGTCAAATCTGATACAACAAGGTGCTGGTTACAGAATGGAGTCACCTCCTTCAGCACGGCCTGGAGCCTGACACCAGGCTGTGGATGGGCCTGTCAAATCTGATATAACAAGGAGCTGGTTACAGAACGGTGTCGCCTCCTTCAGCATGGCCTGGAGCCTGACACCAGGCTGTGGATGGTCCAGTCAAATCTGATACAAGAAGGAGGTGGTTACAGAACTGTTTCGCCTCCTTCAGCACGGCCTGGACACTGACACCAGGCTGTGGATGGTCCTGTCAATTCTGATATAACAAGGAGCTGGTCACAGAACGGTGTCAACTCCTTCAGCACGGCCTGGAGCCTGACACCAGGCTGTGGATGGTCCTGTCAAATCTGATATAACAAGGAGCTGGTTACAGAACGGTGTCGCCTCCTTCAGCACGGCCTGGAGCCGGACACCAGGCTGTGGATGGTCCTGTCAAATCTGATACAACAAGGTGCATTTTACAGAACGGTGTCGCCTCCTTCAGCAGGTCCTGGAGCCTGACACCAGGCTGTGGATGGTCCTGTCAAATCTGATATAACAAGGAGCATTTTACAGAACGGTGTCGCCTCCTTCAGCACGTCCTGGAGCCTGACACCAGGCTGTGGATGGTCCTGTCAAATCTGATATAACAAGGAGCTGGTTACAGAACGGTGTCGCCTCCTTCAGCACGGCCTGGAGCCTGACACCAGGCTGTGGATGGTCCTGTCAAATCTGATACAACAAGGAGCTGGTTACAGAACAGTGTCGCCTCCTTCAGCACGGCCTGGAGCCTGACACCAGGCTGTGGATGGTCCTGTCAAATCTGATACAACAAGGAGCTGGTTACAGAACGGTGTCGCCTCCTTCAGCACGGCCTGGAGCCTGACACCAGGCTGTGGATGGTCCTGTCAAATCTGATATAACAAGGTGCTGGTTACAGAACGGTGTCGCCTCCTTCAGCACGGCCTGGAGCCTGACACCAGGCTGTGGATGGTCCTGTCAAATCTGATATAACTAGGAGCTGGTTACAGAACGGTGTCACCTCCTTCAGCACGGCCTGGAGCCTGACACCAGACTGTGGATGTTCCTGTCAAATCTGATATAACAAGGAGCTGGTTACAGAACAGTGTCGCCTCCTTCAGCACGGCCTGGAGCCTGAC
Source organism: Scyliorhinus torazame (assembly GCF_047496885.1). Classification (NCBI taxonomy): domain Eukaryota; kingdom Metazoa; phylum Chordata; class Chondrichthyes; order Carcharhiniformes; family Scyliorhinidae; genus Scyliorhinus; species Scyliorhinus torazame. The sequence goes on along the minus strand of NC_092729.1, from coordinate 58,451,060 downwards.
ACCAGGCTGTGGATGGTCCTGTCAAATCTGATATAACTAGGAGCTGGTTACAGAACTGTGTCGCCTCCTTCAGCACGGCCTGGAGCCTGACACCAGGCTGTGGATGGTCCTGTCAAATCTGATATAACAAGGAGCTGGTTACAGAACGGTGTCGCCTCCTTCAGCACGGCCTGGAGCCTGACACCAGGCTGTGGATGGTCCTGTCAAATCTGATATAACAAGGAGCTGGTTACAGAACGGTGTCACCTCCTTCAGCACGGCCTGGAGCCTGACACCAGGCTGTGGATGGTCCTGTCAAATCTGATATAACAAGGAGCTGGTTACAGAATGGTGTCGCCTCCTTCAGCACGGCCTGGAGCCTGACACCAGGCTGTGGATGGTCCTGTCAAATCTGATACAACAATGAGCTGGTTACAGAACGGTGTCGCCTCCTTCAGCACGGCCTGGAGCCTGACACCAAGCTGTGGATGGTCCTGTCAAATCTGATACAACAAGGTGCTGGTTACAGAACGGTGTCGCCTCCTTCAGCACGGCCTGGAGCCTGACACCAGGCTGTGGATGGTCCTGTCAAATCTGATACAACAAGGTGCTGGTTACAGAACGGAGTCACCTCCTTCAGCACGGCCTGGAGCCTGACACCAGGCTGTGGATGGTCCTGTCAAATCTGATATAACAAGGAGCTGGTTACAGAACGGTGTCACCTCCTTCAGCGCGGCCTGGAGCCTGACACAAGGCTGTGGATGGTCCTGTCAAATCTGATATAACAAGGAGCTGGTTACAGAACGGTGTCATCTCCTTCAGCACGGCCTGGAGCCTGACACCAGGCTGTGGATGGTCCTGTCAAATCTGATATAACAAGGAGCTGGTTACAGAACGGTGTCGCCTCCTTCAGCACGGCCTGGAGCCTGACACCAGGCTGTGGATGGGCCTGTCAAATCTGATATAACAAGGAGCTGGTTACAGAACGGTGTCGCCTCCTTCAGCACGGCCTGGAGCCTAACACCAGGCTGTGGATGGTCCTGTCAAATCTGATATAACAAGGAGCAGGTTACAGAACGGTGTCGCCTCCTTCAGCACGGCCTGGAGCATGACACCAGGCTGTGAATGGTCCTGTCAAACCTGATATAACAAGGAGCTGGTTACAGAACGGTGTCCCCTCCTTCAGCACGGCCTGGAGTCTGACACAGGCTGTGGATGGTCCTGTCAAACCTGTTATAACAAGGAGCTGGTTACAGAACGGTGTCACCACCTTCAGCACGGCCTGGAGCCTGACACCAGGCTGTGGATGGTCCTGTCAAATCTGATACAACAAGGAGCTGGTTACAGAACAGTGTCGCCTCCTTCAGCACGGCCTGGAGCCTGACACCAGGCTGTGGATGGTCCTGTCAAATCTGATACAACAAGGAGCTGGTTACAGAACGGTGTCGCCTCCTTCAGCACGGCCTGAAGCCTGACACCAGGCTGTGGCTGGTTCTGTCAAATCTTATATAACAAGGAGCAGGTTACAGAACGGTGTCGCCTCCTTCAGCACGGCCTGGAGCCTGATACCAGGCTGTGGATGGTCCTGTCAAACCTGTTATAACAAGGAGCTGGTTACAGAACGGTGTCACCACCTTCAGCACGGCCTAGAGCCTGACACCAGACTATGGATGGTCCTGTCAAATCTGATACAACAAGGAGCTGGTTACAGAACGGTGTCGCCTCCTTCAGCACGGCCTGGAGCCTGACACCAGGCTGTGGATGGTCCTGTCAAATCTGATACAACAAGGAGCTGGTTACAGAACGGTGTCGCCTCCTTCAGCACGGCCTGAAGCCTGACACCAGGCTGTGGCTGGTTCTGTCAAATCTGATATAACAAGGAGCAGGTTACAGAACGGTGTCGCCTCCTTCAGCACGGCCTGGAGCCTGATACCAGGCTGTGGATGGTCCTGTCAAATCTGATATAACAAGGAGCTGGTTACAGAACGGTGTCGCCTCCTTCAGCACGGCCTGGAGCCTGACACCAGGCTATGGATGGTCCTGTCAAATCTGATATAACAAGGAGCTGGTTAGAGAACAGAGTCGCCTCCTTCAGCACGGCCTGGAGCCTGACACCAGGCTGTGGATGGTCCTGTCAAATCTGATATAACAAGGAGCTGGTTACAGAACGGTGTCGCCTCCTTCAGCACGGCCTGGAGCCTGACACCAGGCTGTGGATGGTCCTGTCAAATCTGATACAGCAAGCAGCTGGTTACAGAACGGTGTCACCTCCTTCAGCACAGCCTGGAGCCTGACACCAGGCTGTGGATGGTCCTGTCAAATCTGATATAACAAGGAGCTGGTTACAGAACGGTGTCACCTCCTTCAGCACGGCCTGGAGCCTGACACCAGGCTGTGGATGGTCCTGTCAAATCTGATATAACAAGGAGGTGGTTACAGAACGGTGTCGCCTCCTTCAGCACGGCCTGGAGACTGACACCAGGCTGTGGATGGTCCTGTCAAATCTGATATAACAAGGAGCTGGTTACAGAACAGTGTCGCCTCGTTCAGCACGGCCTGGAACCTGACACAAGGCTGTGGATGGTCCTGTCAAATCTGATATAACAAGGAGCTGGTTACAGAATGGTGTCATCTCCTTCAGCACGGCCTGGAGCCTGACACCAGGCTGTGGATGGTCCTGTCAAATCTGATATAACAAGGAGCTGGTTACAGAACGGTGTCGCCTCCTTCAGCACGGCCTGGAGCCTGACACCAGGCTGTGGATGGTCCTGTCAAATCTGATATAACAAGGAGCAGGTTACAGAACTGTGTCGCCTCCTTCAGCACGGCCTGGAGCATGACACCAGGCTGCGAATGGACCTGTCAAATCTGATATAACAAGGAGCTGGTTACAGAACGGTGTGGCCTCCTTCAGCACGGCCTGGAGCCTGACACCAGGCTGTGGATGGTCCTGTCAAATCTGATATAACAAGGAGCTGGTTACAGAACGGTGTCGCCTCCTTCAGCACGGCCTGGAGCCTGACACCAGGCTGTGGATGGTCCTGTCAAATCTGATATAACAAGGTGCTGGTTACAGAACGGTGTCACCTCCTTCAGCACGGCCTGGAGCCTGACACCAGTCTGTGGATGGTCCTGTCAAATCTGATACGACAAGATGCTGGTTACATAACGGTGTCGCCTCCTTCAGCACGGCCTGGAGCCTGACACCAGGCTGTGGTTCCTGTCAAATCTGATATAACAATGAGCTGGTTACAGAACGGTGTCGCCTCCTTCAGCACGGCCTGGAGCCTGACACCAGGCTGTGGATGGTCCTGTCAAATCTGATATAACAAGGAGCTGGTTACAGAACGGTGTCGCCTCCTTCAGCACGGCCTGGAGCCTGACACCAGGCTGTGGATGGTCCTGTCAAATCTGATATAACAAGGTGCTGGTTACAGAACGGTGTCACCTCCTTCAGCACGGCCTGGAGCCTGACACCAGTCTGTGGATGGTCCTGTCAAATCTGATACGACAAGATGCTGGTTACATAACGGTGTCGCCTCCTTCAGCACGGCCTGGAGCCTGACACCAGGCTGTGGTTCCTGTCAAATCTGATATAACAAGGAGCTGGTTACAGAACGGTGTCGCCTCCTTCAGCACGGCCTGGAGCCTGACACCAGGCTGTGGATGGTCCTGTCAAATCTGATATAACAAGGAGCAGGTTACAGAACTGTGTCGCCTCCTTCAGCACGGCCTGGAGCATGACACCAGGCTGCGAATGGACCTGTCAAATCTGATATAACAAGGAGCTGGTTACAGAACGGTGTCGCCTCCTTCAGCACGGCCTGGAGCCTGACACCAGGCTGTGGATGGTCCTGTCAAATCTGATATAACAAGGAGCTGGTTACAGAACGGTGTCGCCTCCTTCAGCACGGCCTGGAGCCTGACACCAGGCTGTGGATGGTCCTGTCAAATCTGATATAACAAGGTGCTGGTTACAGAACGGTGTCACCTCCTTCAGCACGGCCTGGAGCCTGACACCAGTCTGTGGATGGTCCTGTCAAATCTGATACGACAAGATGCTGGTTACATAACGGTGTCGCCTCCTTCAGCACGGCCTGGAGCCTGACACCAGGCTGTGGTTCCTGTCAAATCTGATATAACAATGAGCTGGTTACAGAACGGTGTCGCCTCCTTCAGCACGGCCTGGAGCCTGACACCAGGCTGTGGATGGTCCTATCAAATCTGATATAACAATGAGCTGGTTACAGAACGGTGTCGCCTCCTTCAGCACGGCCTGGAGCCTGACACCAGGCTGTGGTTCCTGTCAAATCTGATATAACAAGGTGCTGGTTACAGACGGTGTCACCTCCTTCAGCACGGCCTGGAGCCTGACACAAGGCTGTGGATGGTCCTGTCAAATCTGATATAACAAGGAGCAGGTTACAGAACGGTGTCCCCTCCTTCAGCACGGCCTGGAGCCTGACACCAGGCTGTGGAAGGTCTTGTCAAATCTGATATAACAATGAGGTGGTTACAGAACGGTTTCACCTCCTTCAGCACGGCCTGGAGCCTGACACCAGGCTGTGGATGGTCCTGTCAAATCTGATATAACAAGAGGCTGGTTACAGAACCGAGTCACCTCCTTCAGCACGGCCTGGAGCCTGACACCAGGCTGTGGATGGTCCTGTCAAATCTGATATAACAAGGAGCTGGTTACAGAACGGTGTCGCCTCCTTCAGCACGGCCTGGAGCCTGACACCAGACTGTGGATGGTCCTGTCAAATCTGAGATAACAAGGTGCTGGTTACAGAACAGTGTCGCCTCCTTCAGCACGGCCTGGAGCCTGACACCAGGCTGTGGATGGTCCTGTCAAATCTGATATAACAAGGAGCTGGTTACAGAACGGAGTCACCTCCTTTAGCACCGCCTGGAGCCTGACACCAGGCTGTGGATGGTCCTGTCAAATCTGATATAACAATGTGCTGGTTACAGAACGGTGTCGCCTCCTTCAGCACGGCCTGGAGCCTGACACCAGGCTGTGGATGGTCCAGTCAAATCTGATATAACAAGGTGCTGGTTACAGAACGGTGTCGCCTCCTTCAGCACGGCCTGGAGCCTGACACCAGACTGTGGATGGTCCTGTCAAATCTGAGATAACAAGGTGCTGGTTACAGAACAGTGTCGCCTCCTTCAGCACGGCCTGAAGCCTGACACCAGGCTGTGGATGGTCCTGTCAAATCTGATATAACAAGGAGCTGGTTACAGAATGGAGTCACCTCCTTTAGCACCGCCTGGAGCCTGACACCAGGCTGTGGATGGTCCTGTCAAATCTGATATAACAAGGTGCTGGTTACAGAACGGTGTCGCCTCCTTCAGCACGGCCTGGAGCCTGACACCAGGCTGTGGATGGTCCAGTCAAATCTGATATAACAAGGTGCTGGTTACAGAACGGTGTCGCCTCCTTCAGCACGGCCTGGATCCTGACACCAGGCTGTGGATGGTCCTGTCAAATCTGGGATAACAAGGAGCTGGTTACAGAACGATGTCGCCTCCTTCAACACGGCCTGGAGCCTGACACCAGGCTGTGGATGGTCCTGTCAAATCTGATATAACAAGGAGCTGGTTACAGAACGGTGTCACCTCCTTCAGCACGGCCTGGAGCCTGACACCAGGCTGTGGTTCCTGTCAAATCTGATACAACATGGAGCTGGTTACAGAACGGTGTCGCCTCCTTCAGCACGGCCTGGAGCATGACACCAGGCTGTGGATGGTCCTGTCAAATCTGATATAACAAGGAGCTGGTTACAGAACGGTGTCGCCTCCTTCAGCACGGCCTGGAGCCTGACACCAGGCTGTGGATGGTCCTGTCAAATCTGATATAACAAGGAGCTGGTTACAGAACGGAGTCACCTCCTTTAGCACCGCCTGGAGCCTGACACCAGGCTGTGGATGGTCCTGTTACATCTGATATAACAAGGTGCTGGTTACAGAACGGTGTCGCCTCATTCAGCACGGCCTGGAGCCTGACACCAGGCTGTGGATGGTCCAGTCAAATCTGATATAACAAGGTGCTGGTTACAGAACGGTGTCGCCTCCTTCAGCACGGCCTGGATCCTGACACCAGGCTGTGGATGGTCCTGTCAAATCTGGGATAACAAGGAGCTGGTTACAGAACGATGTCGCCTCCTTCAACACGGCCTGGAGCCTGACACCAGGCTGTGGATGGTCCTGTCAAATCTGATATAACAAGGAGCTGGTTACAGAACGGTGTCACCTCCTTCAGCACGGCCTGGAGCCTGACACCAGGCTGTGGTTCCTGTCAAATCTGATGCAACATGGAGCTGGTTACAGAACGGTGTCGCCTCCTTCAGCACGGCCTGGAGCATGACACCAGGCTGTGGATGGTCCTGTCAAATCTGATATAACAAGGAGCTTGTTACAGAACGGTGTCGCCTCCTTCAGCACGGCCTGGAGCCTGACACCAGGCTGTGGATGGTCCTGTCAAATCTGATATAACAAGGAGCTGGTTACAGAACGGTGTCGCCTCCTTCAGCACGGCCTGGAGCCTGACAGCAGGCTGTGGTTCCTGTCAAATCTGATATAACAAGGAGCTGGTTACAGAACGGTGTCACCAACTTCAGCACGGCCTGGAGCCTCGCACCAGGCTGTGGAAGGTCCTGTCAAATCTGATAGAACAAGGAGCTGGTTACAGAACGGTGTCACCTCCTTCAGCACGGCCTGGAGCCTGACACCAGGCTGTGGATGGTCCTGTCAAATCTGATATAACACGGTGCTCGTTGCAGAACGGGGTTGCCTCCTTCAGCACGGCCTGGAGCCTGATACCAAGCTGTGGATGGTCCTGTCAAATCTGATACAAAAAGGAGCTGGTTGCAGAACGGTGTCGCCTCCTTTAGCACGGCCTGGAGCCTGACACCAGGCTGTGGATGGTCCTGTCAAATCTGATATAACAAGGAGCTGTTTACAGTGCGGTGTCGCCTCCTTCAGCACGGCCTGGAGCCTGACACCAGGCTGTGGATGGTCCTGTCAAACCTGATATAACAAGGAGCTGGTTACAGAACGGTGTCGCCTCCTTCAGCACGGCCTGGAGCCTGACACCAGGCTGTGGATGGTCCTGTCAAATCTAATATAACAAGGTGCTGGTTACAGAACGGTGTCACTTCCTTCAGCACGGCCTGGAGTCTGACACCAGGCTGTGGATGGTCCTGTCAAATCTGATACAACAAGGCGCTGGTTACAGAACGGTGACGCCTCCTTCACCACTGCCTGGAGCCTGACACCAGGCTGTGGATGGTCCTGTCAAATCTGACATAACAAGGAGCTGGTTACAGAACGGTGTCACCTCCTTCACCACTGCCTGGAGCCTGACACCAGGCTGTGGATGGTCCTGTCAAATCTGATATAACAAGGAGCTGGTTACAGAACGGTGTCGCCTCCTTCAGCACGGCCTGGAGCCTGACACCGGGCTGTGGATGGTCCTGTCAAATCTGATACAACAAGGAGCTGGTTACAGAATGGTGTCGCCTCCTTCAGCACGGCCTGTAGCCTGACACCAGGCTGTGGGTTGTCCTGTCAAAACTGATATAACAAGGAGCTGGTTACAGAACGGTGTCGCCTCCTTCAGCACGGCCTGCAGCCTGACACCAGGCTGTGGATGGTCCTGTCAAATTTGATATAACAAGGAGCTGGTTACAGAACGGAGTCACCTCCTTTAGCACCGCCTGGAGCCTGACACCAGGCTGTGGATGGTCCTGTCAAATCTGATATAACAATGTGCTGGTTACAGAACGGTGTCGCCTCCTTCAGCACGGCCTGGAGCCTGACACCAGGCTGTGGATGGTCCAGTCAAATCTGATATAACAAGGTGCTGGTTACAGAACGGTGTCGCCTCCTTCAGCACGGCCTGGAGCCTGACACCAGACTGTGGATGGTCCTGTCAAATCTGAGATAACAAGGTGCTGGTTACAGAACAGTGTCGCCTCCTTCAGCACGGCCTGAAGCCTGACACCAGGCTGTGGATGGTCCTGTCAAATCTGATATAACAAGGAGCTGGTTACAGAATGGAGTCACCTCCTTTAGCACCGCCTGGAGCCTGACACCAGGCTGTGGATGGTCCTGTCAAATCTGATATAACAAGGTGCTGGTTACAGAACGGTGTCGCCTCCTTCAGCACGGCCTGGAGCCTGACACCAGGCTGTGGATGGTCCAGTCAAATCTGATATAACAAGGTGCTGGTTACAGAACGGTGTCGCCTCCTTCAGCACGGCCTGGATCCTGACACCAGGCTGTGGATGGTCCTGTCAAATCTGGGATAACAAGGAGCTGGTTACAGAACGATGTCGCCTCCTTCAACACGGCCTGGAGCCTGACACCAGGCTGTGGATGGTCCTGTCAAATCTGATATAACAAGGAGCTGGTTACAGAACGGTGTCACCTCCTTCAGCACGGCCTGGAGCCTGACACCAGGCTGTGGTTCCTGTCAAATCTGATACAACATGGAGCTGGTTACAGAACGGTGTCGCCTCCTTCAGCACGGCCTGGAGCATGACACCAGGCTGTGGATGGTCCTGTCAAATCTGATATAACAAGGAGCTGGTTACAGAACGGTGTCGCCTCCTTCAGCACGGCCTGGAGCCTGACACCAGGCTGTGGATGGTCCTGTCAAATCTGATATAACAAGGAGCTGGTTACAGAACGGAGTCACCTCCTTTAGCACCGCCTGGAGCCTGACACCAGGCTGTGGATGGTCCTGTCAAATCTGATATAACAAGGTGCTGGTTACAGAACGGTGTCGCCTCATTCAGCACGGCCTGGAGCCTGACACCAGGCTGTGGATGGTCCAGTTAAATCTGATATAACAAGGTGCTGGTTACAGAACGGTGTCGCCTCCTTCAGCACGGCCTGGATCCTGACACCAGGCTGTGGATGGTCCTGTCAAATCTGGGATAACAAGGAGCTGGTTACAGAACGATGTCGCCTCCTTCAACACGGCCTGGAGCCTGACACCAGGCTGTGGATGGTCCTGTCAAATCTGATATAACAAGGAGCTGGTTACAGAACGGTGTCACCTCCTTCAGCACGGCCTGGAGCCTGACACCAGGCTGTGGTTCCTGTCAAATCTGATGCAACATGGAGCTGGTTACAGAACGGTGTCGCCTCCTTCAGCACGGCCTGGAGCATGACACCAGGCTGTGGATGGTCCTGTCAAATCTGATATAACAAGGAGCTTGTTACAGAACGGTGTCGCCTCCTTCAGCACGGCCTGGAGCCTGACACCAGGCTGTGGATGGTCCTGTCAAATCTGATATAACAAGGAGCTGGTTACAGAACGGTGTCGCCTCCTTCAGCACGGCCTGGAGCCTGACAGCAGGCTGTGGTTCCTGTCAAATCTGATATAACAAGGAGCTGGTTACAGAACGGTGTCACCAACTTCAGCACGGCCTGGAGCCTCGCACCAGGCTGTGGAAGGTCCTGTCAAATCTGATAGAACAAGGAGCTGGTTACAGAACGGTGTCACCTCCTTCAGCACGGCCTGGAGCCTGACACCAGGCTGTGGATGGTCCTGTCAAATCTGATATAACACGGTGCTCGTTGCAGAACGGGGTTGCCTCCTTCAGCACGGCCTGGAGCCTGATACCAAGCTGTGGATGGTCCTGTCAAATCTGATACAAAAAGGAGCTGGTTGCAGAACGGTGTCGCCTCCTTTAGCACGGCCTGGAGCCTGACACCAGGCTGTGGATGGTCCTGTCAAATCTGATATAACAAGGAGCTGTTTACAGTGCGGTGTCGCCTCCTTCAGCACGGCCTGGAGCCTGACACCAGGCTGTGGATGGTCCTGTCAAACCTGATATAACAAGGAGCTGGTTACAGAACGGTGTCGCCTCCTTCAGCACGGCCTGGCGCCTGACACCAGGCTGTGGATGGTCCTGTCAAATCTAATATAACAAGGTGCTGGTTACAGAACGGTGTCACTTCCTTCAGCACGGCCTGGAGTCTGACACCAGGCTGTGGATGGTCCTGTCAAATCTGATACAACAAGGCGCTGGTTACAGAACGGTGACGCCTCCTTCACCACTGCCTGGAGCCTGACACCAGGCTGTGGATGGTCCTGTCAAATCTGACATAACAAGGAGCTGGTTACAGAACGGTGTCACCTCCTTCACCACTGCCTGGAGCCTGACACCAGGCTGTGGATGGTCCTGTCAAATCTGATATAACAAGGAGCTGGTTACAGAACGGTGTCGCCTCCTTCAGCACGGCCTGGAGCCTGACACCGGGCTGTGGATGGTCCTGTCAAATCTGATACAACAAGGAGCTGGTTACAGAATGGTGTCGCCTCCTTCAGCACGGCCTGTAGCCTGACACCAGGCTGTGGGTTGTCCTGTCAAAACTGATATAACAAGGAGCTGGTTACAGAACGGTGTCGCCTCCTTCAGCACGGCCTGCAGCCTGACACCAGGCTGTGGATGGTCCTGTCAAATTTGATATAACAAGGAGCTGGTTACAGAACGGTGTCCCCTCCTTCAGCACGGCCTGGAGCCTGACACCAGACTGTGGATGGTCCTGTCAAATCTGATATAACAAGGTGCTGGTTACAGAACAGTGTCGCCTCCTTCAGCACGGCCTGGAGCCTGACACCAGGCTGTGGATGGTCCTGTCAAATCTGATATAACAAGGAGCTGGTTACAGAACGGAGTCACCTCCTTCAGCACGGCCTGGAGCCTGACACCAGGCTGTGGTTCCTGTCAAATCTGATATAACAAGGTGCAGGTTACAGAACGGTGTCCCCTCCTTCAGCACGGCCTGGAGCCTGACACCAGACTGTGGATGGTCCTGTCAAATCTGATATAACAAGGGGCTGGTTACAGAACAGTGTCGCCTCCTTCAGCACGGTCTGGAGCCTGACACCAGGCTGTGGATGGTCCTGTCAAATCTGATATAACAAGGAGCTGGTTACAGAACGGAGTCACCTCCTTCAGCACCGCCTGGAGCCTGACACCAGGCTGTGGATGGTCCTGTCAAATCTGATATAACAAGGTGCTGGTTACAGAACGGTGTCGCCTCCTTCAGCACGGTCTGGAGCCTGACACCAGGCTGTGGATGGTCCAGTCAAATCTGATATAACAAGGTGCTGGTTACAGAACGGTGTCGCCTCCTTCAGCACGGCCTGGATCCTGACACCAGGCTGTGGATGGTCCTGTCAAATCTGATATAACAAGGAGCTGGTTACAGAACGGTGTCACGTCCATCAACACGGCCTGGAGCCTGACACCAGGCTTTGGATGGTCCTGTCAAATCTGGTATAACAAGGAGCTGGTTACAGAACGATGTCGCCTCCTTCAACACGGCCTGGAGCCTGACACCAGGCTGTGGATGGTCCTGTCAAATCTGATAGAACAAGGAGCTGGTTACAGAACGGTGTCACCTCCTTCAGCACGGCCTGGAGCCTGACACCAGGCTGTGGTTCCTGTCAAATCTGATACAACATGGAGCTGGTTACAGAACGGAGTCGCCTCCTTCAGCACGGCCTGGAGCCTGACACCAGGCTGTGGATGGTCCTGTCAAATCTGATAGAACAAGGAGCTGGTTACAGAACGGTGTCGCCTCCTTCAGCACGGCCTGGAACCTGACACCAGGCTGTGGATGGTCCTGTAAAATCTGAAATAACACGGAGCTGGTTACAGAACGGTGTCGCCTCCTTCAGCACGGCCTGGAGCCTGACACCAGGCTGTGGATGGTCCTGTCAAATCTGATATAACAAGGAGCTGGTTACAGAACGGTGTCACCTCCTTCAGCACGGCCTGGAGCCTGACACCAGGCTGTGGATGGTCCTGTCAAATTTGATATAACAAGAGCTGGTTACAGAACGGTGTCGCCTCCTTCAGCACGGCCTGGAGGCTGACACCAGGCTGTGGATGGTCCTGTCAAATCTGATATAACATGGTGCTCGTTGCAGAACGGGGTTGCCTCTTTCAGCACGGCCTGGAGCCTGACACCAGGCTGTGGATGGTCCTGTCAAATCTCATATAACATGGTGCTCGTTGCAGAACGGGGTTGCCTCCTTCAGCACGGCCTGGAGCCTGACACCAGGCTGTGGATGGTCCTGTCAAATCTGATACAACAAGGAGCTGGTTGCAGAGCGGTGTCGCCTCCTTCAGCACGGCCTGGAGCCTGACACCAGGCTGTGGATGGTCCTGTCAAATCTGATATAACAAGGAGCTGTTTACAGTGCGGTGTCGCCTCCTTCAGCACGGCCTGGAGCCTGACACCAGGCTCTGGATGGTCCTGTCAAACCTGATATAACAAGGAGCTTGTTACAGAACGGTGTCGCCTCCTTCAGCACGGCCTGGAGCCTGACACCAGGCTGTGGATGGTCCTGTCAAACCTGATATAACAAGGAGCTGGTTACAGAACGTGTCGCCTCCTTCAGCACGGCCTGGAGCCTGACACCAGGCTGTGGTTCCTGTCAAATCTGATATAACAAGGTGCTGGTTACAGACGGTGTCACCTCCTTCAGCACGGCCTGGAGCCTGACACCAGGCATTGAATGGTCCTGTCAAATCTGATATAACAAGGAGCAGGTTACAGAACGGTGTCCCCTCCTTCAGCACGGCCTGGAGCCTGACACCAGACTGTGGATGGTCCTGTCAAATCTGATATAACAAGGGGCTGGTTACAGAACAGTGTCGCCTCCTTCAGCACGGTCTGGAGCCTGACACCAGGCTGTGGATGGTCCTGTCAAATCTGATATAACAAGGAGCTGGTTACAGAACGGAGTCACCTCCTTCAGCACCGCCTGGAGCCTGACACCAGGCTGTGGATGGTCCTGTCAAATCTGATATAACAAGGTGCTGGTTACAGAACGGTGTCGCCTCCTTCAGCACGGTCTGGAGCCTGACACCAGGCTGTGGATGGTCCAGTCAAATCTGATATAACAAGGTGCTGGTTACAGAACGGTGTCGCCTCCTTCAGCACGGCCTGGATCCTGACACCAGGCTGTGGATGGTCCTGTCAAATCTGATATAACAAGGAGCTGGTTACAGAACGGTGTCACGTCCATCAACACGGCCTGGAGCCTGACACCAGGCTTTGGATGGTCCTGTCAAATCTGGTATAACAAGGAGCTGGTTACAGAACGATGTCGCCTCCTTCAACACGGCCTGGAGCCTGACACCAGGCTGTGGATGGTCCTGTCAAATCTGATAGAACAAGGAGCTGGTTACAGAACGGTGTCACCTCCTTCAGCACGGCCTGGAGCCTGACAACAGGCTGTGGTTCCTGTCAAATCTGATACAACATGGAGCTGGTTACAGAACGGAGTCGCCTCCTTCAGCACGGCCTGGAGCCTGACACCAGGCTGTGGATGGTCCTGTCAAATCTGATAGAACAAGGAGCTGGTTACAGAACGGTGTCGCCTCCTTCAGCACGGCCTGGAACCTGACACCAGGCTGTGGATGGTCCTGTAAAATCTGAAATAACACGGAGCTGGTTACAGAACGGTGTCGCCTCCTTCAGCACGGCCTGGAGCCTGACACCAGGCTGTGGATGGTCCTGTCAAATCTGACATAACAAGGAGCTGGTTACAGAACGGTGTCGCCTCCTTCAGCACGGCCTGGAGGCTGACACCAGGCTGTGGATGGTCCTGTCAAATCTGATATAACATGGTGCTCGTTGCAGAACGGGGTTGCCTCTTTCAGCACGGCCTGGAGCCTGACACCAGGCTGTGGATGGTCCTGTCAAATCTCATATAACATGGTGCTCGTTGCAGAACGGGGTTGCCTCCTTCAGCACGGCCTGGAGCCTGACACCAGGCTGTGGATGGTCCTGTCAAATCTGATACAACAAGGAGCTGGTTGCAGAGCGGTGTCGCCTCCTTCAGCACGGCCTGGAGCCTGACACCAGGCTGTGGATGGTCCTGTCAAATCTGATATAACAAGGAGCTGTTTACAGTGCGGTGTCGCCTCCTTCAGCACGGCCTGGAGCCTGACACCAGGCTCTGGATGGTCCTGCCAAACCTGATATAACAAGGAGCTGGTTACAGAACGGTGTCGCCTCCTTCAGCACGGCCTGGAGCCTGACACCTGGCTGTGGATGGTCCTGTCAAATCTGACAGAACAAGGAGCTGGTTACAGAACGATGTCGCCTCCTTCAGCACGGCCTGGAGCCTGACACCAGGCTGTGGATGGTCCTGTCAAATCTGATACAACAAGGAGCTGGTTACAGAACGGTGTAGCCTCCTTCAGCACGGCCTGGAGCCTGACACCAGGCTGTGGATGGTCCTGTCAAATCTGATACAACAAGGAGCTGGTTACAGAACAGTGTCGCCTCCTTCAGCACGGCCTGAAGCCTGACACCAGGCTGTGGATGGTGCTGTCAAATCTGATACAACAAGGAGCTGATTACAGAACGGTGTCGCCTCCTTCAGCACGGCCTGGAGCCTGACACCAGGCTGTGGAAGGTCCTGTCAAATCTGATATAACAAGGAGCTGGTTACAGAACGGTGTCGCCTCCTTCAGCAAGGCCTGGAGCCTGACACCAGGCTGTGGATGGTCCTGTCAAATCTGCTACAACAAGGTGCTGGTTACAGAACGGTGTCGCCTCCTTCAGCAGGGCCTGGAGCCTGACACCAGGCTGTGGATGGTCCTGTCAAATCTGATATAACACGGTGCTCGTTGCAGAACGGGGTTGCCTCCTTCAGCACGGCCTGGAGCCTGACACCAGGCTGTGGATGGTCCTGTCAAATCTGATACAACAAGGAGCTGGTTGCAGAACGGTGTCGCCTCCTTCAGCACGGCCTGGAGCCTGACACCAGGCTGTGGATGGTCCTGTCAAATCTGATATAACAAGGAGCTGGATACAGAACGGTGTCGCCTCCTTCAGCACGGCCTGGAGCCTGACACCAGGCTGTGGATGGTCCTGTCAAATCTGATATAACAAGGTGCTGGTTACAGAACGGTGTCACCTCCTTCAGCACGGCCTGGAGCCTGACACCAGGCTGTGGATGGTCATGTCAAATCTGGTATAACAAGGAGCTGGTTACAGAACGGTGTCGCCTCCTTCAGCAAGGCCTGGAGCCTGACACCAGGCTGTGGATGGTCCTGTCAAATCTGATATAACAAGGAGCTGGTTACAGAACGGTGTCGCCTCCTTCAGCACGGCCTGGAGCCTGAACCCAGGCTGTGGATGGTCCTGTCAAATCTGATATAACAAGGAGCTGGTTACAGAATGGTGTCGCCTCCTTCAGCAGGGCCTGGAACCTGACACCAGTCTGTGGATGGTCCTGTCAAATCTGAAATAACACGGAGCTTGTTACAGAACGGTGTCGCCTCCTTCAGCACGGCCTGGAGCCTGACACCAGGCTGTGGATGGTCCTGTCAAATTTGATATAACAAGGAGCTGGTTACAGAACGGTGTCACCTCCTTCAGCACGGCCTGGAGCCTGACACCAGGCTGTGGATGGTCCTGTCAAATCTGCTACAATAAGGTGCTGGTTACAGAACGGTGTCGCCTCCTTCAGCACGGCCTGGAGCCTGACACCAGGCTGTGGATGGTCCTGTCAAATCTGATATAGCACGGTGCTCGTTGCAGAACGGGGTTGCCTCCTTCAGCACGGCCTGGAGCCTGACACCAGGCTGTGGACGGTCCTGTCAAATCTGATACAACAATGAGCTGGTTACAGAACGGTGTCGCATCCTTCAGCACGGCCTGGAGCCTGACACCAGGCTGTGGATGGTCCTGTCAAATCTGATATAACAAGGAGCTGGTTACAGAGCGGTGTCGCCTCCTTCAGCACGGCCTGGAGCCTGACACCAGGCTGTGGATGGTCCTGTCAAACCTGATATAACGAGGAGCTGGTTACAGAACGGTGTCGCCTCCTTCAGCACGGCCTGGAGCCTGACACCAGACTGTGGATGGTCCTGTCAAATCTGATATAACAAGGAGCTGGTTACAGAACGGTGTCGCCTCCTTCAGCACGGCCTGGAGCCTGACACCAGGCTGTGGATGGTCCTGTCAAATCTGATATAACAAGGTGCTGGTTACAGAACGGTGTCACCTCCTTCAGCACGGCCTGGAGCCTGACACCAGGCTGTGGATGGTCCTGTCAAATCTGATACAACAAGGAGCAGGTTACAGAACGGTGTCGCCCCCTTTAGCACGGCCTGGAGCCTGACACCAGTCTGTGGATGGTCCTGTCAAATCTGATATAACAAGGAGCAGGTTACAGAACGGTGTCGCCCCCTTTAGCACGGCCTGGAGCCTGACACCAGGCTGTGGATGGTCCTGTCAAACCTGATATAACAAGGAGATGGTTACAGAACGGCGTCGCCTCCTTCAGCACGGCCTGGAGCCTGACACCAGGCTGTGGATGGTGCTGTCAAATCTGATACAACAAAGAGCTGGTTACAGAACGGTGTCGCCTCCTTCAGCACGGCCTGGAGCCTGATACCAGGCTGTGGATGGTCCTGTCAAATCTGATAGAACAAGGAGCTGGTTACAGAACGGTGTCGCCTCCTTCAGCACGGCCTGGAACCTGACACCAGGCTGTGGATGGTCCTGTAAAATCTGAAATAACACGGAGCTGGTTACAGAACGGTGTCGCCTCCTTCAGCACTGCCTGGAGCCTGACACCAGGCTGTGGATGGTCCGGTCAAATCTGATATAACAAGGAGCTAGTTACAGAACGGTGTCGCCTCCTTCAGCACGGCCTGGAGCCTGACACCAGGCTGTGGATGGTCATGTCAAATCTGATATAACAAGGAGCTGGTTACAGAACGGTGTCACCTCCTTCAGCATGGCCTGGAGCCTGACACCAGGCTGTGGATGGTCCTGTCAAATCTGATACAACAAGGAGCTGGTTACAGAACGGTGTAGCCTCCTTCAGCACGGCCTGGAGCCTGACACCAGGCTGTGGATGGTCCTGTCAAATCTGATACAACAAGGAGCTGGTTACAGAACGGTGTCGCCTCCTTCAGCACGGCCTGAAGCCTGACACCAGGCTGTGGATGCTGCTGTCAAATCTGATACAACAAGGAGCTGATTACAGAACGGTGTCGCCTCCTTCAGCACGGCCTGGAGCCTGACACCAGGCTGTGGAAGGTCCTGTCAAATCTGATATAACAAGGAGCTGATTACAGAACGGTGTCGCCTCCTTCAGCAAGGCCTGGAGCCTGACACCAGGCTGTGGATGGTCCTGTCAAATCTGCTACAACAAGGTGCTGGTTACAGAACGGTGTCGCCTCCTTCAGCAGGGCCTGGAGCCTGACACCAGGCTGTGGATGGTCCTGACAAATCTGATATAACACGGTGCTCGTTGCAGAACGGGGTTGCCTCCTTCAGCACGGCCTGGAGCCTGACACCAGGCTGTGGATGGTCCTGTCAAATCTGATACAACAAGGAGCTGGTTGCAGAACGGTGTCGCCTCCTTCAGCACGGCCTGGAGCCTGACACCAGGCTGTGGATGGTCCTGTCAAATCTGATATAACAAGGAGCTGGATACAGAATGGTGTCGCCTCCTTCAGCACGGCCTGGAGCCTGACACCAGGCTGTGGATGGTCCTGTCAAATCTGATATAACAAGGTGCTGGTTACAGAACGGTGTCACCTCCTTCAGCACGGCCTGGAGCCTGACACCAGGCAGTGGATGGTCATGTCAAATCTGGTATAACAAGGAGTTGGTTACAGAACGGTGTCACCTCCTTCAGCACGGCCTGGAGCCTGACACCAGGCTGTGGATGGTCTTGTCAAATCTGATACAACAAGGAGCTGGTTACAGAACGGTGTCGCCTCCTTCAGCACGGCCTGGAGCCTGACACCAGGCTGTGGATGGTGCTGTCAAATCTGATATAACAAGGAGCTGATTACAGAACGGTGTCGCCTCCTTCAGCACGGCCTGGAGCCTGACACCAGGCTGTGGAAGGTCCTGTCAAATCTGATATAACAAGGAGCTGGTTACAGAACGGTGTCGCCTCCTTCAGCAAGGCCTGGAGCCTGACACCAGGCTGTGGATGGTCCTGTCAAATCTGATATAACAAGGAGCTGGTTACAGAACGGTGTCACCTCCATCAACACGGCTTGGTGCCTGACAGCAGGCTGTGGATGGTCCTGTCAAATCTGATATAACAAGGAGCTGGTTACAGAACGGTGTCGCCTCCTTCAACACGGCCTGGAGCCTGACACCAGGCTGTGGATGGTCCTGTCAAATCTGATATACCAAGGAGCTGGTTACAGAACGGTGTCACCTCCTTCAGCACGGCCTGGAGCCTGACACCAGGCTGTGGTTCCTGTCAAATCTGATACAACAAGGAGCTGGTTACAGAAAGGTGTCGCCTCCTTCAGCACGGCCTGGAGCCTGACACCAGGCTGTGGATGGCCCTGTCAAATCTGATACAACAAGGAGCTGGTTACAGAACGGTGTCGCCTCCTTCAGCACAGCCTGGAGCCTGACACCAGGCTGTGGATTGGCCTGTCAAATCTGATATAACAAGGAGCTGGTTACAGAACGGTGTCGCCTCCTTCAGCACGGCCTGGAGCCTGACACCAGGCTGTGGATGGTCCTGTCAAATCTGATATAACAAGGAGCAGGTTACAGAACGGTGTCGCCTCCTTCAGCACGGCCTGGAGCCTGACACCAGGCTGTGGATGGTCCTGTCATATCTGATATAACAAGGAGCAGGTTACAGAACGGTGTCGCCTCCTTCAGCACGGCCTGGAGCCTGACACCAGGCTGTGGATGGTGCTGTCAAATCTGATACAACAAAGAGCTGGTTACAGAACGGTGTCGCCTCCTTCAGCACGGCCTGGAGCCTGACACCAGGCTGTGGATGGTCCTGTCAAATCTGATAGAACAAGGAGCTGGTTACAGAACGGTGTCGCCTCCTTCAGCACGGCCTGGAACCTGACACCAGGCTGTGGATGGTCCTGTAAAATCTGAAATAACACGGAGCTGGTTACAGAACGGTGTCGCCTCCTTCAGCACGGCCTGGAGCCTGACACCAGACTGTGGATGGCCCGGTCAAATCTGATATAACAAGGAGCTAGTTATAGAACGGTGTCGCCTCCTTCAGCACGGCCTGGAGCCTGACACCAGGCTGTGGATGGTCCTGTCAAATCTGATATAACAAGGAGCTGGTTACAGAACGGTGTCACCTCCTTCAGCACGGCCTGGAGCCTGACACCAGACTGTGGATGGTCCTGTCAAATTTGATATAACAAGAGCTGGTTACAGAACGGTGTTGCCTCCTTCAGCACGGCCTGGAGGCTGACACCAGGCTGTGGATGGTCCTGTCAAATCTGATATAACATGGTGCTCGTTGCAGAACGGGGTTGCCTCCTTCAGCACGGCCTGGAGCCTGACACCAGGCTGTGGATGGTCCTGTCAAATCTGATACAACAAGGAGCTGGTTGCAGAACGGTGTCGCCTCCTTCAGCACGGCCTGGAGCCTGACACCAGGCTGTGGATGGTCCTGTCAAATCTGATATAACAAGGAGCTGTTTACAGTGCGGTGTCGCCTCCTTCAGCACGGCCTGGAGCCTGACACCAGGCTGTGGATGGTCCTGTCAAATCTGATATAACAAGGTGCTGGTTACAGAACGGTGTCACCTCCTTCAGCACGGCCTGGAGCCTGACAGCAGGCTGTGGATGGTCATGTCAAATCTGATATAACAAGGAGCTGGTTACAGAACGGTGTCACCTCCTTCAGCATGGCCTGGAGCCTGACACCAGGCTGTGGATGGTCCTGTCAAATCTGATACAACAAGGAGCTGGTTACAGAACGGTGTAGCCTCCTTCAGCACGGCCTGGAGCCTGACAGCAGGCTGTGGATGGTCCTGTCAAATCTGATACAACAAGGAGCTGGTTACAGAACGGTGTCGCCTCCTTCAGCACGGCCTGAAGCCTGACACCAGGCTGTGGATGGTGCTGTCAAATCTGATACAACAAGGAGCTGATTACAGAACGGTGTCGCCTCCTTCAGCACGGCCTGGAGCCTGACACCAGGCTGTGGAAGGTCCTGTCAAATCTGATATAACAAGGAGCTGGTTACAGAACGGTGTCGCCTCCTTCAGCAAGGCCTGGAGCCTGACACCAGGCTGTGGATGGTCCTGTCAAATCTGCTACAACAAGGTGCTGGTTACAGAACGGTGTCGCCTCCTTCAGCAGGGCCTGGAGCCTGACACCAGGCTGTGGATGGTCCTGTCAAATCTGATATAACACGGTGCTCGTTGCAGAACGGGGTTGCCTCCTTCAGCACGGCCTGGAGCCTGACACCAGGCTGTGGATGGTCCTGTCAAATCTGATACAACAAGGAGCTGGTTGCAGGACGGTGTCGCCTCCTTCAGCACGGCCTGGAGCCTGACACCAGGCTGTGGATGGTCCTGTCAAATCTGATATAACAAGGAGCTGGATACAGAACGGTGTCGCCTCCTTCAGCACGGCCTGGAGCCTGACACCAGGCTGTGGATGGTCCTGTCAAATCTGATATAACAAGGTGCTGGTTACAGAACGGTGTCACCTCCTTCAGCACGGCCTGGAGCCTGACACCAGGCTGTGGATGGTCATGTCAAATCTGGTATAACAAGGAGCTGGTTACAAAACGGTGTCACCTCCTTCAGCACGGCCTGGAGCCTGACACCAGGCTGTGGGTGGTCCTGTCAAATCTGATACAACAAGGAGCTGGTTACAGAACGGTGTCGCCTCCTTCAGCACGGCCTGGAGCCTGACACCAGGCTGTGGATGGTCATGTCAAATTTGATACAACAAGGAACTGGTTACAGAACGGTGTCGCCTCCTTCAGCACGGCCTGGAGCCTGACACCAGGCTGTGGATGGTGCTGTCAAATCTGATATAACAAGGAGCTGATTACAGAACGGTGTCGCCTCCTTCAGCATGGCCTGGAGCCTGACACCAGGCTGTGGAAGGTCCTGTCAAATCTGATATAACAAGGAGCTGGTTACAGAACGGTGTCGCCTCCTTCAGCAAGGCCTGGAGCCTGACACCAGGCTGTGGATGGTCCTGTCAAATCTGATATAACAAGGAGCTGGTTACAGAACGGTGTCACCTCCATCAACACGGCTTGGTGCCTGACAGCAGGCTGTGGATGGTCCTGTCAAATCTGATATAACAAGGAGCTGGTTACAGAACAGTGTCGCCTCCTTCAACACGGCCTGGAGCCTGACACCAGGCTGTGGATGGTCCTGTCAAATCTGATATACCAAGGAGCTGGTTACAGAACGGTGTCACCTCCTTCAGCACGGCCTGGAGCCTGACACCAGGCTGTGGTTCCTGTCAAATCTGATACAACAAGGAGCTGGTTACAGAAAGGTGTCGCCTCCTTCAGCACGGCCTGGAGCCTGACACCAGGCTGTGGATGGCCCTGTCAAATCTGATACAACAAGGAGCTGGTTACAGAACGGTGTCGCCTCCTTCAGCACAGCCTGGAGCCTGACACCAGGCTGTGGATGGTCCTGTCAAATCTGATATAACAAGGTGCTGGTTACAGAACGGTGTCGCCTCCTTCAGCACGGCCTGGAGCCTGACACCAGGCTGTGGATGGGCCTGTCAAATCTGATATAACAAGGAGCTGGTTACAGAACGGTGTCGCCTCCTTCAGCACGGCCTGGAGCCTGACACCAGGCTGTGGATGGTCCTGTCAAATCTGATATAACAAGGAGCAGGTTACAGAACGGTGTCGCCACCTTCAGCACGGCCTGGAGCCTGACACCAGGCTGTGGATGGTCCTGTCAAATCTGATATGACAAGGTGCTGGTTACAGAACGGTGTCGCCTCCTTCAGCATGGCCTGGATCCTGAACCCAGGCTGTGGATGGTCCTGTCAAATCTGATATAACAAGGAGATGGTTACAGAATGGTGTCGCCTCCTTCAGCAGGGCCTGGAACCTGACACCAGTCTGTGGATGGTCCTGTCAAATCTGAAATAACACGGAGCTTGTTACAGAACGGTGTCGCCTTCTTCAGCACGGCCTGGAGCCTGACACCAGGCTGTGGATGGTCCTGTCAAATTTGATATAACAAGGAGCTGGTTACAGAACGGTGTCGCCTCCTTCAGCACGGCCTGGAGCCTGACACCAGGCTGTGGATGGTCCTGTCAAATCTGATACAACAAGGAGCTGGTTGCAGAACGGTGTCGCCTCCTTCAGCACGGCCTGGAGCCTGACACCAGGCTGTGGATGGTCCTGTCAAATCTGATATAACAAGGTGCTGGTTACAGAACGGTGTCTCCTCCTTAAAGGAAACTGAAATTTATAGGATCTTAACCTGTCGAACTACGCCAAGTTTGGGGGAAGCTTAGTTGATGAATCAAGTCCTGGCGCAATACGACAAGTTGTAAGATTTGTACTATTTGTAGACTGTGTTAAGTTGTTCGATTCCTTGTATTATTCGACTGTGTATAGTTGAAGGAATTTATATCATCTCTGCTATTCGGTTATCAGTAGCACTTTGCGAATACTGGAACTCAGCAGAAATTTGCAGTATAAACTCCTCAGGTGCCAAAAAGAATTGTTTTATTTGTAGTCGCTTGATTACAATTTGAAAGTCATTTAAAAGGCAATTCGTAGACAATTCGAAGCTTTCAGAGAATTACAGACATTATCTTTCTTTGCTTAGGCAGACAGCTCGAAAGTAACTTTTAAAAGGTCAAAGTCTGGCAATGAAACATGAAAAGAGAGAGAAAGCTAATCTTCAGCTAAACTCAAACTCAAAGTCAAAAGTGGACTAACATCACTGACACAGACTGTTAGACTGACAACCCCCAAAAGACATCTCTAAAATGGAGACTAGAATCAAAGGCAAAAACTGACTAAACTAACAGAAAGACAAAAACTTAAAAAACTAAACCCCAAAATGGCGGGGAAAAACTTTTTAGTTATACACTTTCATATCTGTCTTAAGTCATCTAATTACACCCCAATATAATCCTAATTGGTTTGGGTTAGACTCAAACACATTTGATTTGATGGCAAGCCGTCCATCTTCAATGTGCAACATCAGCTTTTCTGACCTAGCTGTTATCTGCATTGTGAACAATGGTGCTGTGTATCCAGTCCCTGTCCTTGACAATTAGCACAAGACAGTGTCAAATTATCTTGCAACTGTGCTTTTTTTAATGTCACACTGTTTCTTGAAAATATGCATTTGCCAGAACAATGGACTTCAGTAAAAGTGAATTATGCTGTATAAGTGGGTATTAAAAAAACTGGGGCTCAACATTTATGCTTAAACAGCTATCTTTTACCTATACTAGTTGTATTTGAAATACTTGGCTTCTACAGTCGGCCCTTTGATAAATCGAAAAATTGAGATATATCAGAAAATACATCATTAATGCGATAGGATAGGTAAAAGCGCAAAGAATCATTGCAGTTTTAAACAATAAAATGGAATTAACATTGCAACAGGCATTTCAAAATAATTATTATAATTAATAGATTAATCAAATTTGACCCTACTGATTCAGTATTAATAAATTATACAATGTTAATAATACAGTCAAAATAATTATTATAATTAATAAATTAATCAAATTTGATCCTACTGATTCAGTATTAATAAATTATACAATATGTTAATAATAGTCAAATAGTTGATTGATCAGTAATATTTCAATAATAGTATTTCAGCTCAAGTTCATCAATTACGGGTACCGTTGGGTTAGTTTGAATCATTCTAATAGTTGGTCCCCTGCGTTTAGCGAATAGGTTTTTTATGCACTTAGCACATTGGTATGTTATGTAAATGGTGAATACAGCTACACAGGAGAATGAGATTATTCTTATTGTGGACATTCCAGTAGGTCCAAGCCACCCACAAATTTTATCCCAGAGAGAGATAAATTGGGGTGGATCAAGTTTTTTGATTTCGTTTTGGATATGTAATGCCAAATCTTTAACTTCTTTCGAGTTATCGGGAATGAAAGTGCAACACTCTGCACCAATCAGGGCGCAGGTGCCACCTTTTTCAGCTAGCACATAGTCAAGTGCCATTCGATTTTGTAATACCACGGTTCTAATTGCTCGCATTTCGTCAGAAATTTTATCTAGGGCAGTGGCGGTGTAATCGGCTACGTTTTGTATGATGGTTGTTATTTTATTCAATTTATTCTCCATCCTCATTTCCTGATAGAATGGAATCATTCTATCAAAAATTGCATCTTTTAAGAAAATGGAACGTTTGTTCCTTCGAGCAACTGCTTCTGAAGCATGAGGAAGATTAATCACATGACGAATAGCCGGTACAATGTATCCTAAATAGCAAGATCCTGACCAGGATGTTGGGAGCCAAGGATATGCTTTATTACCACAAATAAAATAAGTTCCATTATAAGCAGAATATAAGTAAATATTTTCTAAGAACCATCGGTCTTCGAATGTTTTATTATTTTTGAGATTAGGTATGCCTGTTATCTTTGAGGACCGCAGAACTCTTTGTAAGAGATCGTTTGTACATTTATAAGCTGTGTTAACATCTACATAATTAGTACAAATACTATTACCCATTTGTATCCCTTTAGGGTTCTTACTCATGAAGCAAATTGATCCGTTTTGTTTACCATTAGTTGGGAGGTTGAGATGTTGAGGTTTTTGGTTAGGGTTATATTTAAGTTGGTGCCATCCTAAAAAGGTATTTAGTGGATAACCTGCAGATTTCCATAGTTTAATATATTTTTGGATGCGAACCTGGAACCTCCCTTTTTCACATGAATATGCTCCAGAACGGATCACCACAGAGTGAGGGACACTTTGATAGATGTACCATTCTGCCGTTTCTGAAGCATTAAAGGGAATAGTTAGAAAGGGAATACCCTCCCCTGAGTTAGTTGGGGTTGCAATGCATACCCAACAATTAGAAATATTAAAGTTTTTAGCATATATCGTAGATGTGTAAAGGAATGTGTTCTTATTCAGTTCTGATACAACGTTCACAAAGCCAATCAAATAACTGAAAATTAAAATTGCGGCAAACATTTTACTTGTACGCGCGCTTCACGTGTGATGCGTGAATCCAACTTTTCTTTCCTTTTAACTTCACAGCGGATTGGGTGGTGAGAAGGATTACGAAAGGACCTTCCCACTTTGATCCTAAGGGTTCCTTTTGCAGCTTTTTAACGTACACTTCTTCACCTGGCACCAGGTCGTGCCCACCTTCTGGAGGATCTCCCCACGCAGCTAGCACCTGTTGAGAAGCAGAGCTAACTGCATTTGTTAGATCTTGACAGTAAGACAACAAAGCATCACTCATTAAATGACAGTCTGCTTTCCGCAAGTCAATAGTTCCTGGCAGAGACATTGGTCTGCCTGTGATGATTTCAAATGGACTCAAGCCTGTTGTTCTGTTTGGTGTAGCTCTAATACTGCATAACACTATTGGCAAAGCTTGGACCCAGTTCATGCCTTCCTGGCTGTATTTAGACAGTCTTTCTTTCAAAGTTCGATTCATACGTTCCACTTGTCCCGATGATTGTGGATGATAAGGACAGTGTAAATTCCAGTTAATGTTTAGTAGTTTACAGACTTCCTTACAAACAGCACCTGTGAAGTGGGATCCATTGTCTGAGTCAATGCTAGCTGGAACTCCCCATCTAGGGATAAAGTCTTTGCATAGCACTTTGGCTGTATGGGCAGCTGTCCCTCTTCTAGCTGGAGCAGCTTCCACCCATCTGGAGAATTTATCCACTATTACAAGGACGTCATTGTACTTTTGACATTTAGGAAGGCTGATGTAATCTACCTGTATATCCTGGAATGGACCTGCAGGAGCAGGAGCTCTTAATTGAGGCATTGATGTTATGGGTCCCAAATTATTCTTTTGACAGGTTACACAGCGGTTTGCTACCAATTGTGCATGTTTTTTGAATCCTTTACCACACCAACTTCTATGGAATCGATCCATCATTTGTTGAGGTGATATGTGTCCCCATGAATGAATTTGTTGAGCTAAAAAAGGCATTAGCGATTGTGGTACAACTGGTTTACAAGTTTGAACTTCTCTCCAAATGTCATCATCATCACCTGGTTGAATACCTGATTCTAACCATGTCCATTTTTCTTCCTTTGTACAATCATTCTGCATTTCACGTAAATCATGTAATAAGGTAGTTACTCCCAATTTGTAAATGTGACTGGATTCCTGATGCCACTGAGAGGCACAAAGGAAGGCAGCTTCCCTTGCTGCTTGGTCAGCAAGAGCATTTCCTCTTGCTTCCATAGAGTCTCCATGAGTATGGGCTTTGCATTTTAGAACTGATACTTCTTTTGGTAAAACCATAGCTTCTAGAAGATTTTGTACTTCCTGTCCATTTCGGATAGGTGTACCTGCCGTTGTGAAAAACCCTCTTTTTCTCCACAGATGGCCAAAATCATGCGCTACTCCAAAACCATATCTGGAGTCAGTATAGATATTAGCAGTTTTATCTCTTGCCACATGACATGCTTCTGTTAGTGCCTTTAATTCGGCCTGCTGAGCTGATGTACCTGGGGGCAAGCTTCCTTCAGCTAATACTTCGTATGGGCTTGTGACTGCCCACCCAGCTTTTCTGATACCCTTGTCAATAAAAGAGGAACCATCAGTGAATAGGATTAAATCTGGGTTCTGTAGTGGCTCTTCTTCTACTAAGCGTACTTCTTCCATTTCCTCTATTATTTTCACACAGTCATGCCCTTCTCCCTCCCCTCCCTTTTGTTCCTCGGGAAGCGGGAGCAAGGATGATGGGTTTATAGGACTAGCTTTGTGAAAATATAGGTTGGGAGCTTCCAGTACTGCTGTCCACCTAGTCCATCTTGCTGATGTAACTTGTGACACTCTGTTCATGGATAGTAGAGAATGGACTGAGTGTGGACATTTAATGATTAATTTTTGGTCTAGAACAAGGCCTGATGTCATCATTACAGCTCGACATGTGGCTTCCATGGCTCGTAAACAACTGCCAAATGCTTGTGCCACATTGTCAAGTTTAAGGGAATAGTACCCAACTGGTCTTAACTGATCACCATGTTCTTGAGCTAGAACTGCAGTCATGTAACCATCTCTTTCATGAACAAACATGGTAAAAGGTTTTCCATTGTTTGGAATACCTAAGGCTGGTGCCGAACACAAGACCTTTTTCAAATTCAGAAATGATTGTTTTTGTTCTGAATTGAGTTTAACTTGATCTTTAGATTTTCTGTTTCCTTTTAAAAGATCATTTAATGGCTGACATAACTGAGTATAAGAATCAATCCAATTTCTGTTAAAATTACAGAGGCCCAAGAAAGATCTGACTTCCTGTACAGTTGAGGGTTCTTTAGCTGCTTTGATGGCAATTGTTCTGTTCTGAGTAAGTTCCCTTTTGCCTTTGGAAATTTTCTGACCCAAGTAAACAACTTCTTCCTGGGCAATTTGTGCTTTGGCAAAGCTAGCTTTGTGACCATTTGTACTGAGGTGGTTCAAGACCACCCGTAAGTCTTTGTCATGATCATCTTTATTGATGGAGGCTATTAGAACATCATCTACATACTGAATAATGGTGGAAGGCAGATCAGGTAGTTGCCTGAGATGATTCTGCAGAGCCATGTGGTAAACAGTTGGGCTATTATGAAAACCTTGCGGTAGTCTAGTCCATGTGTGCTGTTGCTGATTGACTGTAAAAGCAAACCATGGTTGTACATGTTTAGCCAGTGGTACTGACCAGAAGCCATTTGCCATGTCAATAACTGAAAACCATTGAAGGTCAGGAGTTAAAGAGTTAAAGATTGTAGATGGATCTGCCACTAAAGGAGCTTTTCTGACAATGAATTGATTTGCCTTTCTGTAGTCAATAGTGAGGCGCCATGTGCCATTAGCCTTTTTTACAGGCCATACAGGGCTGTTTGATGAACTGTGAATGCGCATTAAAATACCTCTCTCTTCAAGTTGTTTTATTATAGGTAGAATGCCTTCAATTGAAGTTTTATTAATAGGGTATTGTTTGGTACAAGGTGGAGCGGATCCCATAAAAGTGACTGGTTCCATTTTTAAAAGACCACAATCATTTTTGTCAATTGCCCAAATTGGATGGCTTTGTATTTCTTCTTTTTTGATGTGTCTAATGGACCAGGTGATTTTTCCATTATTGAAATTGAGTGAAGAATTTAGTTGTGATAAGATGTCCATACCTAGAAGTGCTTGTGTTACCGGACCTACCCATATTGATGTCATCAGTTGATGTGGTCCAAATTCTAAAAGCAATGGTTTAGTCTTCCGAAGAGTGACCGAGCCTCCTCCTGCAGCAAAAGCTTCAATTTTTTCTACAGTTAGGGGAAAGAAAGCAGCACTCTGTTTAGTAACACAGGTAAGTTCAGCTCCAGTGTCAAATAAAAAATCGATATAAATGCCTCCCACTCTTAATGAAATATATAGTCCATCATTTTTTTGTTCCACAAGTGCATGTAGAGAGAAATGGAGAGAATCATCAAGAGTGGGTTCTAGTAGTTTTTTGAATTATCATACAGAGAACTTCTTTGAGCTGGAGGACAGCTGTTTAACATTTCATTCACAGCATTATCATCATCGTATAGATTCCTACGTGGGTACAGCTCGTCCCTACGTGGGTACGGTTCCTCCCTACGTGGGTACAGCTCGTCCCTACGTGGGTACGGTTCCTCCCTACGTGGGTACGGCTGGGAGGGTCTAGAATCCCTGTACGCAAGTCTGGGTGTGTCTTGTTGGAACGTAACCCTAGGTGCGTCTTGTTTGTGTGAGTTACGTAATTGACCACGAGGTGGGTATGTATTGTAATGAATATTTTCTACTTCATTATCATCTCTTGAATCCAACGAGGTCCGTTGTTTTTGATAGCATTTTGCCATCCAGTGCCCTACTCTACCACAGAAAAGACATTTTGGTATTTCCTTACGTGATTTTAATGGAGCAAGGGTACATGTTTGCTCTGGCGCTGGTGGTGAAATTGTAGTTAGTGCTGATATTCCTGCAGGTGCTGCAACAGCCGCCGCTGGAGCAGCAGGTAACATGGGCTGGATTTGAGCAATAGGCT
Organism: Scyliorhinus torazame; assembly: GCF_047496885.1. Lineage (NCBI taxonomy): Eukaryota > Metazoa > Chordata > Chondrichthyes > Carcharhiniformes > Scyliorhinidae > Scyliorhinus > Scyliorhinus torazame. Next base: position 58,422,059 of record NC_092729.1, on the reverse strand, counting down.
GCATTTGAGCAGCTGCAGTGTTAAAAGTTGCCTGATTGTGCAAACCACGATCTATCTGAATGCATCGGTCAACTATGTCTCGGTATGTGCCAGCTGTGGCCCAAGCTGGTAAAACCAAATTCAAGGCAGCAGAAATTCCAGGTTTAACACCGGCTATAAAAGCCGTTTTTAATGGACGTAAAGTGCTTGCATCCCATGTGTCATTTTCCTGGTCGAGTGTCATCCCTGAATATTCCATCCAAGTATGTAAAAATCTTTCCTCAAAATCCTGAATATCTTCATCATTTTTTTGAATGCAAGCTGTGATCTTAGACCAATTGGTCCTCGGGGGACGGAATTTTAATAGCCAATTCTTGATTGTTAGCCAACCGGCTTCTAAATTTTGCAAATCGTCTCCAAGGGCAACTTCTACTTCATTTCTAAGGGTTGAACTTATACGAGTACCTAGCATGATAGTCAGGATTTGTACTCCATCAAGTGGGTGGAGACTGTAAATGGCTTGTAATCTGTGAATTCCATCCCATGTGGTCATACCACCCTTTTTAGGGTGTGGAAGACCCTTGGACCATTCGTCAATTTTAGAAGGATCAATTTGTTCATGAACCCATTGGTGGTCAAATATGTTTCTAGTGATAGTTTCACCATCTTCTTCTATTTTTTTGCTTCCAACTCTAACCCGTTTGCGTTTTAAAGGGGCTAGTCGAATTGCTTTAGTATTTTGTATTGTAGGAACACTATCTTCGTCTGATTCATCCGACAGAGAAAATGATTTATTTTTAACAATTGATCTCGGCTGTGCAATTGCCGATTGTGCCACTAGGTGGGTGGTTTGGACTGCTTTCTGAGTTTGTTCAATCTTTTGTACAGAAAGCATGTTTGTCAAAGATTTACAATCTTCATTCACGCTGGTTATATTTCTTTCTAAAACACATCTTTCTTTCACTAACTTGCAATTTTCAAGTTCAATTCGCTCAGTTTTTAATTGCAATTGTCGGTATTTTGACTCCACTTCAAAGACTTGATTTTGGAATTCTGTTATTTGAAAAGATAACTGCTGGAGTTCAGAGGTTTTGTTTTGCAAATCTGTTTTAATTTCATCATGATGCTCAAATTTGGATTTTGCAACTCGTAAATCTGTTTTAATTTCATCATAATGCTCAAGTTTGGATTTTGCAACTTGCAAACCTGTTTTAATTTCATCAGAATGCTCAAGTTTGGATTTTGCATCTTGCAGTTCTGTTTCAAGTTTGGATTTTGCATCTTGCAATTCTGTTTTAATTTCATCATAATGCTCAAGTTTGGATTTTGCAACTTGCAAATCTGTTTTAATTTCATCATAATATTCAAGTTTGGATTTTGTATCTTGCAATTCTGTTTTAATTTCATCATAATGCTCAAGTTTGGATTTTGCAACTTGCAAATCTGTTTTAATTTCATCATAATATTCAAGTTTGGATTTTGTATCTTGCAATTCTGTTTCAAGTTTGGATTTTGCATCTTGCAAATCTGTTTTAATTTCATCATAATGCTCAAGTTTGGATTTTGCAACTTGCAAATCTGTTTTAATTTCATCATAATGCTCAAGTTTGGATTTTGCATCTTGCAATTCTGTTTTAATTTCATCAGAATGCTCAAGTTTGGATTTTGCATCTTGCAAATCTGTTTCAAGTTTGGATTTTGCATCTTGCAATTCTGTTTTAATTTCATCAGAATGCTCAAGTTTGGATTTTGCATCTTGCAAATCTGTTTCAAGTTTGGATTTTGCATCTTGCAATTCTTCAACAACTGTAATTAATTGTTTTTTAGTGGACCTATACTCATCATCGCTTCGCTCAGTAGTTAATTGCAACTGTTGGTATTTTGACTCCACTTTAAAAACTTGGATTTGAAATTGCTGGAGTTCAGAGGTTTTGTTTTGCAAATCTGTTCTAATTTCATCATAATGCTCAAGTTTGGATTTTGCAACTTGCAATTCTGTTTCAAGTTTGGATTTTGCAACTTGCAATTCTGTTTTAATTTCATCATAATGCTCAAGTTTGGATTTTGCATCTTGCAAATCTGTTTCAAGTTTGGATTTTGCATCTTGCAATTCTTCAACAACTGTAATTAATTGCCTTTTAGTCGACCTATACTCATCATCACTTCGTTCAGTATTTAATTGCAGCTGTTGGTATTTTGACTCCATTTTAAAAACTTGATTTTGGAATTCTGACTCCACTTCAAAAACTTGATTTTGAAATTCTGCGATTTGAACATTTAACTGCTGGAGTTCAGAGGTTTTATTTTGCAAATCTGTTCTAATTTCATCATAATGCTCAAGTTTGGATTTTGCATCTTGCAAATCTTCAAGAACAGCACTTAGTTGGTCTTTAGTGGACTGAAGCTGATGATCACTTTTATTTTTAACAATGATCTCTTGCTGACTGTGTATCTGTCCCGTAATTACCAGGGACCATTTTACACGTTCTGCACCGTGTAATCGTGTGCATTTTCCCCATGCTCTCTTGATATTATTGAAGGACCACTGTCCTCTGGGGATATCATACTTTGATTCAATTTTTTTTGAGGTTTCACATAGGTTAAAATGTCTACGAGTGAAAGATCTACAATCCCCCAACATATCTTCAACAGAAACATCTGGTATTCCAGCACCCCCCTTGGATGTAGTGGGGAGTAATTTTCTGTCTGCTAAAGGCTCTGAATCTACACTTTGATTCGGATCAGCCATAACTTTTCTTGATCGCTGACTGACGTTTTATTTTAGTTACTGCAGTGACTCATCTTCCAGTCACGTCTGATAGTCTGACCGACCGACTGGCACTTGATTTATTTAACAGTCTATAAAAAATGTTCTTTTCAAGGGTCGAAGTACTGATTGATGCGGCTTTAAGACTTTTAATGGGTGAAAAAGATATTTCTTACCCCAGTCTAGCCGTGGGTTCCGGCTGTCTTCTGGGCCTCCTCCGATTATCTCCGAAGCTTCCCGAAGGTTCCCGACCTCCTCCGATTATCTTCGAAGCTTTCCGTCGTCACCTGGGCCTCCGAAGGTCGTCCTCAGTACTCCCCCCCTGACTGCCGACTACGCCAATTAAAGGAAACTGAAATTTATAGGATCTTAACCTGTCGAACTACGCCAAGTTTGGGGGAAGCTTAGTTGATGAATCAAGTCCTGGCGCAATACGACAAGTTGTAAGATTTGTACTATTTGTAGACTGTGTTAAGTTGTTCGATTCCTTGTATTATTCGACTGTGTATAGTTGAAGGAATTTATATCATCTCTGCTATTCGGTTATCAGTAGCACTTTGCGAATACTGGAACTCAGCAGAAATTTGCAGTATAAACTCCTCAGGTGCCAAAAAGAATTGTTTTATTTGTAGTCGCTTGATTACAATTTGAAAGTCATTTAAAAGGCAATTCGTAGACAATTCGAAGCTTTCAGAGAATTACAGACATTATCTTTCTTTGCTTAGGCAGACAGCTCGAAAGTAACTTTTAAAAGGTCAAAGTCTGGCAATGAAACATGAAAAGAGAGAGAAAGCTAATCTTCAGCTAAACTCAAACTCAAAGTCAAAAGTGGACTAACATCACTGACACAGACTGTTAGACTGACAACCCCCAAAAGACATCTCTAAAATGGAGACTAGAATCAAAGGCAAAAACTGACTAAACTAACAGAAAGACAAAAACTTAAAAAACTAAACCCCAAAATGGCGGGGAAAAACTTTTTAGTTATACACTTTCATATCTGTCTTAAGTCATCTAATTACACCCCAATATAATCCTAATTGGTTTGGGTTAGACTCAAACACATTTGATTTGATGGCAAGCCGTCCATCTTCAATGTGCAACATCAGCTTTTCTGACCTAGCTGTTATCTGCATTGTGAACAATGGTGCTGTGTATCCAGTCCCTGTCCTTGACAATTAGCACAAGACAGTGTCAAATTATCTTGCAACTGTGCTTTTTTTAATGTCACACTGTTTCTTGAAAATATGCATTTGCCAGAACAATGGACTTCAGTAAAAGTGAATTATGCTGTATAAGTGGGTATTAAAAAAACTGGGGCTCAACATTTATGCTTAAACAGCTATCTTTTACCTATACTAGTTGTATTTGAAATACTTGGCTTCTACACTCCTTCAGCACGGCCTGGAGCCTGACACCAGGCTGTGGATGGTCCTGTCAAATCTGATATAACAAGGTGCTGGTTACAGAACGGTGTCACCTCCTTCAGCACGGCCTGGAGCCTGACACCAGGCTGTGGATGGTCATGTCAAATCTGGTATAACAAGGAGCTGGTTACAGAACGGTGTCACCTCCTTCAGCACGGCCTGGAGCCTGACACCAGGCTGTGGATGGTCCTGTCAAATCTGATACAACAAGGAGCTGGTTACAGAACGGTGTCGCCTCCTTCAGCACGGCCTGGAGCCTGACACCAGGCTGTGGATGGTCCTGTCAAATTTGATACAACAAGGAGCTGGTTACAGAACGGTGTCGCCTCCTTCAGCACGGCCTGGAGCCTGACACCAGGCTGTGGAAGGTCCTGTCAAATCTGATATAACAAGGAGCTGGTTACAGAACGGTGTCGCCTCCATCAACACGGCTTGGTGCCTGACAGCAGGCTGTGGATGGTCCTGTCAAATCTGATATAACAAGGAGCTGGTTACAGAACGGTGTCGCCTCCTTCAACACGGCCTGGAGCCTGACACCAGGCTGTGGATGGTCCTGTCAAATCTGATATAACAAGGAGCTGGTTACAGAACGGTGTCGCATCCTTCAGCACGGCCTGGAGCCTGACACCAGGCTGTGGTTCCTGTCAAATCTGATACAACATGGAGATGGTTACAGAACGGTGTCGCCTCCTTCAGCACGGCCTGGAGCCTGACACCAGGCTGTGGATGGCCCTGTCAAATCTGATACAACAAGGAGCTGGTTACAGAACGGTGTCGCCTCCTTCAGCACAGCCTGGAGCCTGACACCAGGCTGTGGATGGTCCTGTCAAATCTGATATAACAAGGTGCTGGTTACAGAACGGTGTCGCCTCCTTCAGCACGGCCTGGAGCCTGACACCAGGCTGTGGATGGGCCAGTCAAATCTGATATAACAAGGAGCTGGTTACAGAACGGTGTCGCCTCCTTCACCACGGCCTGGAGCCTGACACCAGGCTGTGGATGGTCCTGTCAAATCTGATATAACAAGGAGCAGGTTACAGAACGGTGTCGCCTCCTTCAGCACGGCCTGGAGCCTGACACCAGGCTGTGGATGGTCCTGTCATATCTGATATAACAAGGAGCAGGTTACAGAACGGTGTCGCCTCCTTCAGCACGGCCTGGAGCCTGACACCAGGCTGTGGATGGTCCTGTCAAATCTGATATGACAAGGTGCTGGTTACAGAACGGTGTCGCCTCCTTCAGCATGGCCTGGAGCCTGAACCCAGGCTGTGGATGGTCCTGTCAAATCTGATATAACAAGGAGCTGGTTACAGAATGGTGTCGCCTCCTTCAGCAGGGCCTGGAACCTGACACCAGTCTGTGGATGGTCCTGTCAAATCTGAAATAACACGGAGCTTGTTACAGAACGGTGTCGCCTCCTTCAGCACGGCCTGGAGCCTGACACCAGGCTGTGGATGGTCCTGTCAAATTTGATATAACAAGGAGCTAGTTACAGAACGGTGTTGCCTCCTTCAGCACGGCCTGGAGCCTGACACCAGGCTGTGGATGGTCCTGTCAAATCTGCTACAACAAGGTGCTGGTTACAGAACGGTGTCGCCTCCTTCAGCACGGCCTGGAGCCTGACACCAGGCTGTGGATGGTCCTGTCAAATCTGATATAGCACGGTGCTCGTTGCAGAACGGGGTTGCCTCCTTCAGCACGGCATGGAGCCTGACACCAGGCTGTGGACGGTCCTGTCAAATCTGATACAACAATGAGCTGGTTACAGAACGGTGTCGCCTCCTTCAGCACGGCCTGGAGCCTGACACCAGGCTGTGGATGGTCCTGTCAAATCTGATATAACAAGGAGCTGGTTACAGAGCGGTGTCGCCTCCTTCAGCACGGCCTGGAGCCTGACACCAGGCTGTGGATGGTCCTGTCAAACCTGATATAACGAGGAGCTGGTTACAGAACGGTGTCGCCTCCTTCAGCACGGCCTGGAGCCTGACACCAGGCTGTGGATGGTCCTGTCAAATCTGATATAACAAGGTGCTGGTTACAGAACGGTGTCACCTCCTTCAGCACGGCCTGGAGCCTGACACCAGGCTGTGGATGGTCCTGTCAAATCTGATACAAAAAGGAGCAGGTTACAGAAAGGAGTCGCCTCCTTCAGCACGGCCTGGGGCCTGACACCAGGCTGTGGATGGTGCTGTCAAATCTGATACAACAAAGAGCTGGTTAGAGAACGGTGTCGCCTCCTTCAGCACGGCCTGGAGCCTGAAACCAGGCTGTGGATGGTCCTGTCAAATCTGATATAACAAGGAGCTGGTTACAGAACGGTGTTGCCTCCTTCAGCACGGCCTGGGGCCTGACACCAGGCTGTGGATGGTGCTGTCAAATCTGATACAACAAGGAGCTGGTTACAGAACGGTGTCGCCTCCTTCAGCACGGCCTGGAGCCTGACACCAGGCTGTGGATGGTCCTGTCAAATCTGATATAACAGGGAGCTGGTTACAGAACGGTTTCGCCTCCTTCAGCACGGCCTGGAGCCTGACACCAGGCTGTGGATGGTCCTGTCAAATCTGATATAACAAGGTGATAGTTACAGAACGGTGTCGCCTCCTTCAGCACGGCCTGGATCCAGATCCCAGGCTGTGGATGGTCCTGTCAAATCTGATATAACAAGGAGCTGGTTACAGAATGGTGTCGCCTCCTTCAGCAGGGCCTGGAACCTGACACCAGTCTGTGGATGGTCCTTGTCAAATCTGAAATAACACGGAGCTGGTTACAGAACGGTGTCGCCTCCTTCAGCACGGCCTGGAGCCTGACACCAGGCTGTGGATGGTCCTGTCAAATCTGATATAACAAGGAGTTGGTTACAGAACGGTGTCACCTCCTTCAGCACGGCCTGGAGACTGACACCAGGCTGTGGATGGTCCTGTCAAATCTGATATAACAAGGAGCTGGTTACAGAACGGTGTCGCCTCCTTCAGCACGGCCTGGAGCCTGACACCAGGCTGTGGATGGTCCTGTCAAATCTGATATAACAACGAGCTGGTTACAGAACGGTGTCGCCTCCTTCAGCACGGCCTGGAGCCTGACACCAGGCTGTAGATGGTCCTGTCAAATCTGATACAAAAAGGAGCTGGTTACAGAACAGTGTCGCCTCCTTCAGCACGGCCTGGAACCTGACACAAGGCTGTGGATGGTCCTGTCAAATCTGATATAACAAGGAGCTGGTTACAGAACGGTGTCATCTCCTTCAGCACGGCCTGGAGCCTGACACCAGGCTGTGGATGGTCCTGTCAAATCTGATATAACAAGGAGCTGGTTACAGAATGGTGTCATCTCCTTCAGCACGGCCTGGAGCCTGACACGAGGCTGTGGATGGTCCTGTCAAATCTGATATAACAAGGAGCTGGTTACAGAACGGTGTCGCCTCCTTCAGCACGGCCTGGAGCCTGACACCAGGCTTTGGCTGGTTCTGTCAAATCTGATATAACAAGGAGCAGGTTACTGAACGGTGTCGCCTCCTTCAGCACGGCCTGGAGCCTGACACCAGGCTGTGGATGGTCCTGTCAAATCTGATATAACAAGGAGCTGGTTACAGAACGGTGTCGCCTCCTTCAGCACGGCCTGGGTCTGACACCAGGCTGTGGATGGTCCTGTCAAATCTGATATAACAAGGAGCTGGTTACAGAACGGTGTCGCCTCCTTCAGCACGGCCTGGAGCCTGACACCAGGCTGTGGATGGTCCTGTCAAATCTGATATAACAAGGAGCTGGTTACAGAGCGGTGTCGCCTCCTTCAGCACGGCCTAGAGCCTGACACCAGGCTGTGGATGGTCCTGTCAAATCTGATACAAAAAGGAGCAGGTTACAGAACGGCGTCGCCTCCTTCAGCACGGCCTGGGGCCTGACACCAGGCTGTGCATGGTGCTGTCAAATCTGATACAACAAAGAGCTGGTTAGAGAACGGTGTCGCCTCCTTCAGCACGGCCTGGAGCCTGACACCAGGCTGTGGATGGTGCTGTCAAATCTGATACAACAAGGAGCTGGTTACAGAACGGTGTCGCCTCCTTCAGCACGGCCTGGAGCCTGACACCAGGCTGTGGATGGTCCTGTCAAATCTGATATAACAGGGAGCTGGTTACAGAACGGTTTCGCCTCCTTCAGCACGGCCTGGAGCCTGACACCAGGCTGTGGATGGTCCTGTCAAATCTGATATAACAAGGTGATAGTTACAGAACGGTGTCGCCTCCTTCAGCACGGCCTGGGTCCTGATCCCAGGCTGTGGATGGTCCTGTCAAATCTGATATAACAAGGAGCTGGTTACAGAATGGTGTCGCCTCCTTCAGCAGGGCCTGGAACCTGACACCAGTCTGTGGATGGTCCTTGTCAAATCTGAAATAACACGGAGCTGGTTACAGAACGGTGTCGCCTCCTTCAGCACGGCCTGGAGCCTGACACCAGGCTGTGGATGGTCCTGTCAAATCTGATATAACAAGGAGTTGGTTACAGAACGGTGTCACCTCCTTCAGCACGGCCTGGAGACTGACACCAGGCTGTGGATGGTCCTGTCAAATCTGATATAACAAGGAGCTGGTTACAGAATGGTGTCGCCTCCTTCAGCACGGCCTGGAGCCTGAAACCAGGCTGTGGATGGTCCTGTCAAATCTGATATAACAAGGAGCTGGTTACAGAGCGGTGTCACCTCCTTCAGCACGGCCTGGAGCCGGACACCAGGCTGTAGATGGTCCTGTCAAATCTGATACAACAAGGAGCTGGTTACAGAACAGTGTCGCCTCCTTCAGCACGGCCTGGAACCTGACACAAGGCTGTGGATGGTCCTGTCAAATCTGATATAACAAGGAGCTGGTTACAGAACGGTGTCATCTCCTTCAGCACGGCCTGGAGCCTGACACCAGGCTGTGGATGGTCCTGTCAAATCTGATATAACAAGGAGCTGGTTACAGAATGGTGTCATCTCCTTCAGCACGGCCTGGAGCCTGACACGAGGCTGTGGATGGTCCTGTCAAATCTGATATAACAAGGAGCTGGTAACAGAACGGTGTCGCCTCCTTCAGCACGGTCTGGAGCCTGACACCAGGCTGTGGATGGTCCTGTCAAATCTGATATAACAAGGAGCTGGTTACAGAACGGTGTCGCCTCCTTCAGCACGGCCTGGGGCCTGACACCAGGCTGTGGATGGTCCTGTCAAATCTGATACAACAAGGAGCTGGTTACAGAACGGTGTCGCCTCCTTCAGCACGGCCTGGAGCCTGACACCAGGCTGTGGATGGTCCTGTCAAATCTGATATAACAGGGAGCTGGTTACAGAACGGTTTCGCCTCCTTCAGCACGGCCTGGAGCCTGACACCAGGCTGTGGATGGTCCTGTCAAATCTGATATAACAAGGTGATAGTTACAGAACGGTGTCGCCTCCTTCAGCACGGCCTGGATCCTGATCCCAGGCTGTGGATGGTCCTGTCAAATCTGATACAACAAGGAGCTGGTTACAGAACAGTGTCGCCTCCTTCAGCACGGCCTGGAACCTGACACAAGGCTGTGGATGGTCCTGTCAAATCTGATATAACAAGGAGCTGGTTACAGAACGGTGTCATCTCCTTCAGCACGGCCTGGAGCCTGACACCAGGCTGTGGATGGTCCTGTCAAATCTGATATAACAAGGAGCTGGTTACAGAATGGTGTCATCTCCTTCAGCACGGCGTGGAGCCTGACACGAGGCTGTGGATGGTCCTGTCAAATCTGATATAACAAGGAGCTGGTAACAGAACGGTGTCGCCTCCTTCAGCACGGTCTGGAGCCTGACACCAGGCTGTGGATGGTCCTGTCAAATCTGATATAACAAGGAGCTGGTTACAGAACGGTGTCGCCTCCTTCAGCACGGCCTGGAGCCTGACACCAGGCTGTGGATGGTCCTGTCAAATCTGATATAACAAGGAGCACGTTACAGAACTGTGTCGCCTCCTTCAGCACGGCCTGGAGCATGACACCAGGCTGTGAATGGACCTGTCAAATCTGATATAACAAGGAGCTGGTTACAGACGGTGTCGCCTCCTTCAGCACGGCCTGGAGCCTGACACCAGGTTTTGGCTGGTTCTGTCAAATCTGATATAACAAGGAGCAGGTTACTGAACGGTGTCGCCTCCTTCAGCACGGCCTGGAGCCTGACACCAGGCTGTGGATGGTCCTGTCAAATCTGATATAACAAGGAGCAGGTTACTGAACGGTGTCGCCTCCTTCAGCACGGCCTGGAGCCTGACACCAGGCTGTGGATGGTCCTGTCAAATCTGATATAACAAGGAGCTGGTTACAGAACGGTGTCGCCTCCTTCAGCACGGCCTGGGTCTGACACCAGGCTGTGGATGGTCCTGTCAAATCTGATATAACAAGGAGCTGGTTACAGAACGGTGTCGCCTCCTTCAGCACGGCCTGGAGCCTGACACCAGGCTGTGGATGGTCCTGTCAAATCTGATATAACAAGGTGATAGTTACAGAACGGTGTCGCCTCCTTCAGCACGGCCTGGGTCCTGATCCCAGGCTGTGGATGGTCCTGTCAAATCTAATATAACAAGGAGCTGGTTACAGAATGGTGTCGCCTCCTTCAGCAGGGCCTGGAACCTGACACCAGTCTGTGGATGGTCCTTGTCAAATCTGAAATAACACGGAGCTGGTTACAGAACGGTGTCGCCTCCTTCAGCACGGCCTGGAGCCTGACACCAGGCTGTGGATGGTCCTGTCAAATCTGATATAACAAGGAGTTGGTTACAGAACGGTGTCACCTCCTTCAGCACGGCCTGGAGACTGACACCAGGCTGTGGATGGTCCTGTCAAATCTGATATAACAAGGAGCTGGTTACAGAATGGTGTCGCCTCCTTCAGCACGGCCTGGAGCCTGAAACCAGGCTGTGGATGGTCCTGTCAAATCTGATATAACAAGGAGCTGGTTACAGAACGGTGTCACCTCCTTCAGCACGGCCTGGAGCCGGACACCAGGCTGTAGATGGTCCTGTCAAATCTGATACAACAAGGAGCTGGTTACAGAACAGTGTCGCCTCCTTCAGCACGGCCTGGAACCTGACACAAGGCGGTGGATGGTCCTGTCAAATCTGATATAACAAGGAGCTGGTTACAGAACGGTGTCATCTCCTTCAGCACGGCCTGGAGCCTGACACCAGGCTGTGGATGGTCCTGTCAAATCTGATATAACAAGGAGCTGGTTACAGAATGGTGTCATCTCCTTCAGCACGGCCTGGAGCCTGACACCAGGCTGTGGATGGTCCTGTCAAATCTGATATAACAAGGAGCTGGTTACAGAACGGTGTCGCCTCCTTCAGCACGGCCTGGAGCCTGACACCAGGCTGTGGATGGTCCTGTCAAATCTGATATAACAAGGTGATAGTTACAGAACGGTGTCGCCTCCTTCAGCACGGCCTGGGTCCTGATCCCAGGCTGTGGATGGTCCTGTCAAATCTAATATAACAAGGAGCTGGTTACAGAATGGTGTCGCCTCCTTCAGCAGGGCCTGGAACCTGACACCAGTCTGTGGATGGTCCTTGTCAAATCTGAAATAACACGGAGCTGGTTACAGAACGGTGTCGCCTCCTTCAGCACGGCCTGGAGCCTGACACCAGGCTGTGGATGGTCCTGTCAAATCTGATATAACAAGGAGTTGGTTACAGAACGGTGTCACCTCCTTCAGCACGGCCTGGAGACTGACACCAGGCTGTGGATGGTCCTGTCAAATCTGATATAACAAGGAGCTGGTTACAGAATGGTGTCGCCTCCTTCAGCACGGCCTGGAGCCTGAAACCAGGCTGTGGATGGTCCTGTCAAATCTGATATAACAAGGAGCTGGTTACAGAACGGTGTCACCTCCTTCAGCACGGCCTGGAGCCGGACACCAGGCTGTAGATGGTCCTGTCAAATCTGATACAACAAGGAGCTGGTTACAGAACAGTGTCGCCTCCTTCAGCACGGCCTGGAACCTGACACAAGGCGGTGGATGGTCCTGTCAAATCTGATATAACAAGGAGCTGGTTACAGAACGGTGTCATCTCCTTCAGCACGGCCTGGAGCCTGACACCAGGCTGTGGATGGTCCTGTCAAATCTGATATAACAAGGAGCTGGTTACAGAATGGTGTCATCTCCTTCAGCACGGCCTGGAGCCTGACACGAGGCTGTGGATGGTCCTGTCAAATCTGATATAACAAGGAGCTGGTAACAGAACGGTGTCGCCTCCTTCAGCACGGTCTGGAGCCTGACACCAGGCTGTGGATGGTCCTGTCAAATCTGATATAACAAGGAGCTGGTTACAGAACGGTGTCGCCTCCTTCAGCACGGCCTGGGGCCTGACACCAGGCTGTGGATGGTCCTGTCAAATCTGATACAACAAGGAGCTGCTTACAGAACGGTGTCGCCTCCTTCAGCACGGCCTGGAGCCTGACACCAGGCTGTGGATGGTCCTGTCAAATCTGATATAACAGGGAGCTGGTTACAGAACGGTTTCGCCTCCTTCAGCACGGCCTGGAGCCTGACACCAGGCTGTGGATGGTCCTGTCAAATCTGATATAACAAGGTGATAGTTACAGAACGGTGTCGCCTCCTTCAGCACGGCCTGGATCCTGATCGCAGGCTGTGGATGGTCCTGTCAAATCTGATACAACAAGGAGCTGGTTACAGAACAGTGTCGCCTCCTTCAGCACGGCCTGGAACCTGACACAAGGCTGTGGATGGTCCTGTCAATTCTGATATAACAAGGAGCTGGTTACAGAACGGTGTCATCTCCTTCAGCACGGCCTGGAGCCTGACACCAGGCTGTGGATGGTCCTGTCAAATCTGATATAACAAGGAGCTGGTTACAGAATGGTGTCATCTCCTTCAGCACGGCGTGGAGCCTGACACGAGGCTGTGGATGGTCCTGTCAAATCTGATATAACAAGGAGCTGGTAACAGAACGGTGTCGCCTCCTTCAGCACGGTCTGGAGCCTGACACCAGGCTGTGGATGGTCCTGTCAAATCTGATATAACAAGGAGCTGGTTACAGAACGGTGTCGCCTCCTTCAGCACGGCCTGGGGCCTGACACCAGGCTGTGGATGGTCCTGTCAAATCTGATACAACAAGGAGCTGCTTACAGAACGGTGTCGCCTCCTTCAGCACGGCCTGGAGCCTGACACCAGGCTGTGGATGGTCCTGTCAAATCTGATATAACAGGGAGCTGGTTACAGAACGGTTTCGCCTCCTTCAGCACGGCCTGGAGCCTGACACCAGGCTGTGGATGGTCCTGTCAAATCTGATATAACAAGGTGATAGTTACAGAACGGTGTCGCCTCCTTCAGCACGGCCTGGATCCTGATCCCAGGCTGTGGATGGTCCTGTCAAATCTGATACAACAAGGAGCTGGTTACAGAACAGTGTCGCCTCCTTCAGCACGGCCTGGAACCTGACACAAGGCTGTGGATGGTCCTGTCAATTCTGATATAACAAGGAGCTGGTTACAGAACGGTGTCATCTCCTTCAGCACGGCCTGGAGCCTGACACCAGGCTGTGGATGGTCCTGTCAAATCTGATATAACAAGGAGCTGGTTACAGAATGGTGTCATCTCCTTCAGCACGGCGTGGAGCCTGACACGAGGCTGTGGATGGTCCTGTCAAATCTGATATAACAAGGAGCTGGTAACAGAACGGTGTCGCCTCCTTCAAACGGTCTGGAGCCTGACACCAGGCTGTGGATGGTCCTGTCAAATCTGATATAACAAGGAGCTGGTTACAGAACGGTGTCGCCTCCTTCAGCACGGCCTGGAGCCTGACACCAGGCTGTGGATGGTCCTGTCAAATCTGATATAACAAGGAGCACGTTACAGAACTGTGTCGCCTCCTTCAGCACGGCCTGGAGCATGACACCAGGCTGTGAATGGACCTGTCAAATCTGATATAACAAGGAGCTGGTTACAGAACGGTGTCGCCTCCTTCAGCACGGCCTGGAGCCTGACACCAGGCTTTGGCTGGTTCTGTCAAATCTGATATAACAAGGAGCAGGTTACTGAACGGTGTCGCCACCTTCAGCACGGCCTGGAGCCTGACACCAGGCTGTGGATGGTCCTATCAAATCTGATATAACAAGGAGCAGGTTACTGAACGGTGTCGCCTCCTTCAGCACGGCCTGGAGCCTGACACCAGGCTGTGGATGGTCCTGTCAAATCTGATATAACAAGGAGCTGGTTACAGAACGGTGTCGCCTCCTTCAGCACGGCCTGGGTCTGACACCAGGCTGTGGATGGTCCTGTCAAATCTGATATAACAAGGAGGTGGTTACAGAACGGTGTCGCCTCCTTCAGCACGGCCTGGAGCCTGACACGAGGCTGTGGATGGTCCTGTCAAATCTGATATAACAAGGAGCTGGTTACAGAGCGGTGTCGCCTCCTTCAGCACGGCCTGGAGCCTGACACCAGGCTGTGGATGGTCCTGTCAAACCTGATATAACGAGGAGCTGGTTACAGAACGGTGTCGCCTCCTTCAGCACGGCCTGGAGCCTGACACCAGGCTGTGGATGGTCCTGTCAAATCTGATATAACAAGGTGCTGGTTACAGAACGGTGTCACCTCCTTCAGCACGGCCTGGAGCCTGACACCAGGCTGTGGATGGTCCTGTCAAATCTGATACAAAAAGGAGCAGGTTACAGAACGGCGTCGCCTCCTTCAGCACGGCCTGGGGCCTGACACCAGGCTGTGGATGGTGCTGTCAAATCTGATACAACAAAGAGCTGGTTAGAGAACGGTGTCGCCTCCTTCAGCACGGCCTGGAGCCTGACACCAGGCTGTGGATGGTGCTGTCAAATCTGATACAACAAGGAGCTGGTTACAGAACGGTGTCGCCTCCTTCAGCACGGCCTGGAGCCTGACACCAGGCTGTGGATGGTCCTGTCAAATCTGATATAACAGGGAGCTGGTTACAGAACGGTTTCGCCTCCTTCAGCACGGCCTGGAGCCTGACACCAGGCTGTGGATGGTCCTGTCAAATCTGATATAACAAGGTGATAGTTACAGAACGGTGTCGCCTCCTTCAGCACGGCCTGGGTCCTGATCCCAGGCTGTGGATGGTCCTGTCAAATCTGATATAACAAGGAGCTGGTTACAGAATGGTGTCGCCTCCTTCAGCAGGGCCTGGAACCTGACACCAGTCTGTGGATGGTCCTTGTCAAATCTGAAATAACACGGAGCTGGTTACAGAACGGTGTCGCCTCCTTCAGCACGGCCTGGAGCCTGACACCAGGCTGTGGATGGTCCTGTCAAATCTGATATAACAAGGAGTTGGTTACAGAACGGTGTCACCTCCTTCAGCACGGCCTGGAGACTGACACCAGGCTGTGGATGGTCCTGTCAAATCTGATATAACAAGGAGCTGGTTACAGAATGGTGTCGCCTCCTTCAGCACGGCCTGGAGCCTGACACCAGGCTGTAGATGGTCCTGTCAAATCTGATACAACAAGGAGCTGGTTACAGAACAGTGTCGCCTCCTTCAGCACGGCCTGGAACCTGACACAAGGCTGTGGATGGTCCTGTCAAATCTGATATAACAAGGAGCTGGTTACAGAACGGTGTCATCTCCTTCAGCACGGCCTGGAGCCTGACACCAGGCTGTGGATGGTCCTGTCAAATCTGATATAACAAGGAGCTGGTTACAGAATGGTGTCATCTCCTTCAGCACGGCCTGGAGCCTGACACGAGGCTGTGGATGGTCCTGTCAAATCTGATATAACAAGGAGCTGGTAACAGAACGGTGTCGCCTCCTTCAGCACGGTCTGGAGCCTGACACCAGGCTGTGGATGGTCCTGTCAAATCTGATATAACAAGGAGCTGGTTACAGAACGGTGTCGCCTCCTTCAGCACGGCCTAGAGCCTGACACCAGGCTGTGGATGGTCCTGTCAAATCTGATATAACAAGGAGCACGTTACAGAACTGTGTCGCCTCCTTCAGCACGGCCTGGAGCATGACACCAGTCTGTGAATGGACCTGTCAAATCTGATATAACAAGGAGCTGGTTACAGAACGGTGTCGCCTCCTTCAGCACGGCCTGGAGCCTGACACCAGGCTTTGGCTGGTTCTGTCAAATCTGATATAACAAGGAGCAGGTTACTGAACGGTGTCGCCTCCTTCAGCACGGCCTGGAGCCTGACACCAGGCTGTGGATGGTCCTGTCAAATCTGATATAACAAGGAGCAGGTTACTGAACGGTGTCGCCTCCTTCAGCACGGCCTGGAGCCTGACACCAGGCTGTGGATGGTCCTGTCAAATCTGATATAACAAGGAGCTGGTTACAGAACGGTGTCGCCTCCTTCAGCACGGCCTGGGTCTGACACCAGGCTGTGGATGGTCCTGTCAAATCTGATATAACAAGGAGCTGGTTACAGAACGGTGTCGCCTCCTTCAGCACGGCCTGGAGCCTGACACCAGGCTGTGGATGGTCCTGTCAAATCTGATACAGCAAGGAGCTGGTTACAGAACGGTGTCACCTCCTTCAGCACAGCCTGGAGCCTGACACCAGGCTGTGGATGGTCCTGTCAAATCTGATATAACAAGGAGCTGGTTACAGAACGGTGTCATCTCCTTCAGCACGGCCTGGAGCCTGACACCAGGCTGTGGATGGTCCTGTCAAATCTGATATAACAAGGAGCTGGTTACAGAATGGTGTCATCTCCTTCAGCACGGCCTGGAGCCTGACACGAGGCTGTGGATGGTCCTGTCAAATCTGATATAACAAGGAGCTGGTAACAGAACGGTGTCGCCTCCTTCAGCACGGTCTGGAGCCTGACACCAGGCTGTGGATGGTCCTGTCAAATCTGATATAACAAGGAGCTGGTTACAGAACGGTGTCGCCTCCTTCAGCACGGCCTGGAGTCTGACACCAGGCTGTCGATGGTCCTGTCAAATCTGATATAACAAGGAGCACGTAACAGAACTGTGTCGCCTCCTTCAGCACGGCCTGGAGCATGACACCAGGCTGTGAATGGACCTGTCAAATCTGATATAACAAGGAGCTGGTTACAGAACAGTGTCGCCTCCTTCAGCACGGCCTGGAGCCTGACACCAGGCTTTGGCTGGTTCTGTCAAATCTGATATAAAAAGGAGCATGTTAATGAACGGTGTCGCCTCCTTCAGCACGGCCTGGAGCCTGACACCAGGCTGTGGATGGTCCTGTCAAATCTGATATAACAAGGAGCAGGTTACTGAACGGTGTCGCCTCCTTCAGCACGGCCTGGAGCCTGACACCAGGCTGTGGATGGTCCTGTCAAATCTGATATAACAAGGAGCTGGTTACAGAACGGTGTCGCCTCCTTCAGCACGGCCTGGGTCTGACACCAGGCTGTGGATGGTCCTGTCAAATCTGATATAACAAGGAGCTGGTTACAGAACGGTGTCGCCTCCTTCAGCACGGCCTGGAGCCTGACACCAGGCTGTGGATGGTCCTGTCAAATCTGATACAGCAAGGAGCTGGTTACAGAACGGTGTCACCTCCTTCAGCACAGCCTGGAGCCTGACACCAGTCTGTGGATGGTCCTGTCAAATCTGATATAACAAGGAGCTGGTTACAGAACGGTGTCACCTCCTTCAGCACGGCCTGGAGCCTGACACCAGGCTGTGGATGGTCCTGTCAAATCTGATATAACAAGGTGCTGGTTACAGAACGGTGTCGCCTCCTTCAGCGAGGCCTGGGGCCTGAGACCAGGCTGTGGATGGTCCTGTCAAATCTGATATAACAAGGTGCTGGTTACAGAACGGTGTCACCTCCTTCAGCACGGCCTGGAGCCTGACACCAGTCTGTGGATGGTCCTGTCAAATCTGATACGACAAGATGCTGGTTACATAACGGTGTCGCCTCCTTCAGCACGGCCTGGAGCCTGACACCAGGCTGTGGATGGTCCTGTCAAATCGGATATAACAAGACGCTGGTTACAGATCGGTGTCACCTCCTTCAGCACGGCCTGGAGCCTGACACCAGGCTGTGGATGGTCCTGTCAAATCTGATAGAACCACGAGCTGGTTACAGAACGGTGTCGCCTCCTTCAGCACGGCCTGGAGCCTGACACCAGGCTGTGGATGGTCCTGTCAAATCTGATATAACAAGGAGCTGGTTACAGAGCGGTGTCGCCTCCTTCAGCACGGCCTGGAGACTGACACCAGGCTGTGGTTCCTGTCAAATCTGAGAGAACAAGGAGCTGGTTACAGAACGGTGTCACCTCCTTCAGCACGGCCTGGAGCCTGACACCAGTCTGTGGATGGTCCTGTCAAATCTGATATAACAAGGTGCTGGTTACAGAACGGTGTCGCCTCCTTCAGCACGGCCTGGAGCCTGACACCAGGCTGTGGATGGTCCAGTCAAATCTGATATAACAAGGTGCTGGTTACAGAACGGTCTCGCCTCCTTCAGCACGGCCTGGATCCTGACACCAGGCTGTGGATGGTCCTGTCAAATCTGGGATAACAAGGAGCTGGTTACAGAACGATGTCGCCTCCTTTAACACGGCCTGGAGCCTGACACCAGGCTGTGGATTGTCCTGTCAAATCTGATATAACATGGAGCTGGTTACAGAACGGTGTCACCTCCTTCAGCACGGCCTGGAGCCTGACACCAGGCTGTGGTTCCTGTCAAATCTGATACAACATGGAGCTGGTTACAGAACGGTGTCGCATCCTTCAGCACGGCCTGGAGCATGACACCAGGCTGTGGATGGTCCTGTCAAATCTGATATAACAAGGAGCTGGTTACAGAACGGTGTCGCCTCCTTCAGCACGGCCTGGAGCCTGACACCAGGCTGTGGATGGTCCTGTCAAATCTGATATAACAAGGAGCTGGTTACAGAACGGTGTCGCCTCCTTTAGCACGGCCTGGAGCCTGACACCAGGCTGTGGTTCCTGTCAAATCTGATACAACATGGAGCTGGTTACAGAACGGTGTCGCATCCTTCAGCACGGCCTGGAGCATGACACGAGGCTGTGGATGGTCCTGTCAAATCTGATATAACAAGGAGCTGGTAACAGAACGGTGTCGCCTCCTTCAGCACGGTCTGGAGCCTGACACCAGGCTGTGGATGGTCCTGTCAAATCTGATATAACAAGGAGCTGGTTACAGAACGGTGTCGCCTCCTTCAGCACGGCCTGGAGTCTGACACCAGGCTGTCGATGGTCCTGTCAAATCTGATATAACAAGGAGCACGTAACAGAACTGTGTCGCCTCCTTCAGCACGGCCTGGAGCATGACACCAGGCTGTGAATGGACCTGTCAAATCTGATATAACAAGGAGCTGGTTACAGAACAGTGTCGCCTCCTTCAGCACGGCCTGGAGCCTGACACCAGGCTTTGGCTGGTTCTGTCAAATCTGATATAAAAAGGAGCATGTTAATGAACGGTGTCGCCTCCTTCAGCACGGCCTGGAGCCTGACACCAGGCTGTGGATGGTCCTGTCAAATCTGATATAACAAGGAGCAGGTTACTGAACGGTGTCGCCTCCTTCAGCACGGCCTGGAGCCTGACACCAGGCTGTGGATGGTCCTGTCAAATCTGATATAACAAGGAGCTGGTTACAGAACGGTGTCGCCTCCTTCAGCACGGCCTGGGTCTGACACCAGGCTGTGGATGGTCCTGTCAAATCTGATATAACAAGGAGCTGGTTACAGAACGGTGTCGCCTCCTTCAGCACGGCCTGGAGCCTGACACCAGGCTGTGGATGGTCCTGTCAAATCTGATACAGCAAGGAGCTGGTTACAGAACGGTGTCACCTCCTTCAGCACAGCCTGGAGCCTGACACCAGTCTGTGGATGGTCCTGTCAAATCTGATATAACAAGGAGCTGGTTACAGAACGGTGTCACCTCCTTCAGCACGGCCTGGAGCCTGACACCAGGCTGTGGATGGTCCTGTCAAATCTGATATAACAAGGTGCTGGTTACAGAACGGTGTCGCCTCCTTCAGCGAGGCCTGGGGCCTGAGACCAGGCTGTGGATGGTCCTGTCAAATCTGATATAACAAGGTGCTGGTTACAGAACGGTGTCACCTCCTTCAGCACGGCCTGGAGCCTGACACCAGTCTGTGGATGGTCCTGTCAAATCTGATACGACAAGATGCTGGTTACATAACGGTGTCGCCTCCTTCAGCACGGCCTGGAGCCTGACACCAGGCTGTGGATGGTCCTGTCAAATCGGATATAACAAGACGCTGGTTACAGATCGGTGTCACCTCCTTCAGCACGGCCTGGAGCCTGACACCAGGCTGTGGATGGTCCTGTCAAATCTGATAGAACCACGAGCTGGTTACAGAACGGTGTCGCCTCCTTCAGCACGGCCTGGAGCCTGACACCAGGCTGTGGATGGTCCTGTCAAATCTGATATAACAAGGAGCTGGTTACAGAGCGGTGTCGCCTCCTTCAGCACGGCCTGGAGACTGACACCAGGCTGTGGTTCCTGTCAAATCTGAGAGAACAAGGAGCTGGTTACAGAACGGTGTCACCTCCTTCAGCACGGCCTGGAGCCTGACACCAGTCTGTGGATGGTCCTGTCAAATCTGATATAACAAGGTGCTGGTTACAGAACGGTGTCGCCTCCTTCAGCACGGCCTGGAGCCTGACACCAGGCTGTGGATGGTCCAGTCAAATCTGATATAACAAGGTGCTGGTTACAGAACGGTCTCGCCTCCTTCAGCACGGCCTGGATCCTGACACCAGGCTGTGGATGGTCCTGTCAAATCTGGGATAACAAGGAGCTGGTTACAGAACGATGTCGCCTCCTTTAACACGGCCTGGAGCCTGACACCAGGCTGTGGATTGTCCTGTCAAATCTGATATAACATGGAGCTGGTTACAGAACGGTGTCACCTCCTTCAGCACGGCCTGGAGCCTGACACCAGGCTGTGGTTCCTGTCAAATCTGATACAACATGGAGCTGGTTACAGAACGGTGTCGCATCCTTCAGCACGGCCTGGAGCATGACACCAGGCTGTGGATGGTCCTGTCAAATCTGATATAACAAGGAGCTGGTTACAGAACGGTGTCGCCTCCTTCAGCACGGCCTGGAGCCTGACACCAGGCTGTGGATGGTCCTGTCAAATCTGATATAACAAGGAGCTGGTTACAGAACGGTGTCGCCTCCTTTAGCACGGCCTGGAGCCTGACAGCAGGCTGTGGTTCCTGTCAAATCTGATATAACAAGGAGCTGGTTACAGAACGGTGTCATCAACTTCAGCACGGCCTGGAGCCTGACACCAGGCTGTGGATGGTCCTGTCAAATCTGATAGAACAAGGAGCTGGTTACAGAACGGTGTCACCTCCTTCAGCACGGCCTGGAGCCTGTCACCAGGCTGTGGATGGTCCTGTCAAATCTGATATAACACGGTGCTCGTTGCAGAACGGGGTTGCCTCCTATCAGCACGGCCTGGAGCCTGATACCAGGCTGTGGATGGTCCTGTCAAATCTGATACAACAAGGAGCTGGTTGCAGAACGGTGTCGCCTCCTTCAGCACGGCCTGGAGCCTGACACCAGGCTGTGGATGGTCCTGTCAAATCTGATATAACAAGGAGCTGTTTACAGTGCGGTGTCGCCTCCTTCAGCACGGCCTGGAGCCTGACACCAGGCTGTGGATGGTCCTGTCAAACCTGATATAACAAGGAGCTGGTTACAGAACGGTGTCGCCTCCTTCAGCACGCCCTGGAGCCTGACACCAGGCTGTGGATGGTCCTGTCAAATCTGATATAACAAGGTGCTGGTTACAGAACGGTGTCACCTCCTTCAGCACGGCCTGGAGCCTGACACCAGGCTGTGGATGGTCATGTCAAATCTGATATAACAAGGAGCTGGTTACAGAACGGTGTCACTTCCTTCAGCACGGCCTGGAGTCTGACACCAGGCTGTGGATGGTCCTGTCAAATCTGATACAACAAGGAGCTGGTTACAGAACGGTGACGCCTCCTTCACCACTGCCTGGAGCCTGACACCAGGCTGTGGATGGTCCTGTCAAATCTGACATAACAAGGAGCTGGTTACAGAACGGTGTCACCTCCTTCACCACTGCCTGGAGCCTGACACCAGGCTGTGGATGGTCCTGTCAAATCTGATATAACAAGGAGCTGGTTACAGAACGGTGTCGCCTCCTTCAGCACGGCCTGGAGCCTGACACCGGGCTGTGGATGGTCCAGTCAAATCTGATACAACAAGGAGCTGGTTACAGAATGGTGTCGCCTCCTTCAGCACCGCCTGGAGCCTGACACCAGGCTGTGGATGGTCCAGTCAAATCTGATATAACAAGGTGCTGGTTACAGAACGGTGTCGCCTCCTTCAGCACGGCCTGGAGCCTGACACCAGGCTGTGGATGGTCCAGTCAAATCTGATATAACAAGGTGCTGGTTACAGAACGGTGTCGCCTCCTTCAGCACGGCCTGGATCCTGACACCAGGCTGTGGATGGTCCTGTCAAATCTGATATAACAAGGAGCTGGTTACAGAACGGTGTCACCTCCATCAACACGGCCTGGAGCCTGACACCAGGCTTTGGATGGTCCTGTCAAATCTGGTATAACAAGGAGCTGGTTACAGAACGATGTCGCCTCCTTCAACACGGCCTGGAGCCTGACACCAGGCTGTGGATGGTCCTGTCAAATCTGATAGAACAAGGAGCTGGTTACAGAACGGTGTCATCTCCTTCAGCACGGCCTGGAGCCTGACACCAGGCTGTGGATGGTCCTGTCAAATCTGATATAACAAGGAGCTGGTTACAGAATGGTGTCATCTCCTTCAGCACGGCCTGGAGCCTGACACGAGGCTGTGGATGGTCCTGTCAAATCTGATATAACAAGGAGCTGGTAACAGAACGGTGTCGCCTCCTTCAGCACGGTCTGGAGCCTGACACCAGGCTGTGGATGGTCCTGTCAAATCTGATATAACAAGGAGCTGGTTACAGAACGGTGTCGCCTCCTTCAGCACGGCCTGGAGCCTGACACCAGGCTGTGGATGGTCCTGTCAAATCTGATATAACAAGGAGCACGTTACAGAACTGTGTCGCCTCCTTCAGCACGGCCTGGAGCATGACACCAGGCTGTGAATGGACCTGTCAAATCTGATATAACAAGGAGCTGGTTACAGAACGGTGTCGCCTCCTTCAGCACGGCCTGGAGCCTGACACCAGGCTTTGGCTGGTTCTGTCAAATCTGATATAACAAGGAGCAGGTTACTGAATGGTGTCGCCTCCTTCAGCACGGCCTGGAGCCTGACACCAGGCTGTGGATGGTCCTGTCAAATCTGATATAACAAGGAGCTGGTTACAGAACGGTGTCGCCTCCTTCAGCACGGCCTGGGTCTGACACCAGGCTGTGGATGGTCCTGTCAAATCTGATATAACAAGGAGCTGGTTACAGAACGGTGTCGCCTCCTTCAGCACGGCCTGGAGCCTGACACCAGGCTGTGGATGGTCCTGTCAAATCTGATATAACAAGGAGCTGGTTACAGAGCGGTGTCGCCTCCTTCAGCACGGCCTGGAGCCTGACACCAGGCTGTGGATGGTCCTGTCAAACCTGATATAACGAGGAGCTGGTTACAGAACGGTGTCGCCTCCTTCAGCACGGCCTGGAGCCTGACACCAGGCTGTGGATGGTCCTGTCAAATCTGATATAACAAGGTGCTGGTTACAGAATGGTGTCACCTCCTTCAGCACGGCCTGGAGCCTGACACCAGGCTGTGGATGGTCCTGTCAAATCTGATACAAAAAGGAGCAGGTTACAGAACGGCGTCGCCTCCTTCAGCACGGCCTGGGGCCTGACACCAGGCTGTGGATGGTGCTGTCAAATCTGATACAACAAAGAGCTGGTTAGAGAACGGTGTCGCCTCCTTCAGCACGGCCTGGAGCCTGACACCAGGCTGTGGATGGTGCTGTCAAATCTGATACAACAAGGAGCTGGTTACAGAACGGTGTCGCCTCCTTCAGCACGGCCTGGAGCCTGACACCAGGCTGTGGATGGTCCTGTCAAATCTGATATAACAGGGAGCTGGTTACAGAACGGTTTCGCCTCCTTCAGCACGGCCTGGAGCCTGACACAAGGCTGTGGATGGTCCTGTCAAATCTGATATAACAAGGTGATAGTTACAGAACGGTGTCGCCTCCTTCAGCACGGCCTGGATCCTGATCCCAGGCTGTGGATGGTCCTGTCAAATCTGATATAACAAGGAGCTGGTTACAGAATGGTGTCGCCTCCTTCAGCAGGGCCTGGAACCTGACACCAGTCTGTGGATGGTCCTTGTCAAATCTGAAATAACACGGAGCTGGTTACAGAACGGTGTCGCCTCCTTCAGCACGGCCTGGAGCCTGACACCAGGCTGTGGATGGTCCTGTCAAATCTGATATAACAAGGAGTTGGTTACAGAACGGTGTCACCTCCTTCAGCACGGCCTGGAGACTGACACCAGGCTGTGGATGGTCCTGTCAAATCTGATATAACAAGGAGCTGGTTACAGAATGGTGTCGCCTCCTTCAGCACGGCCTGGAGCCTGACACCAGGCTGTAGATGGTCCTGTCAAATCTGATACAACAAGGAGCTGGTTACAGAACAGTGTCGCCTCCTTCAGCACGGCCTGGAACCTGACACGAGGCTGTGGATGGTCCTGTCAAATCTGATATAACAAGGAGCTGGTTACAGAACGGTGCCATCTCCTTCAGCACGGCCTGGAGCCTGACACCAGGCTGTGGATTGTCCTGTCAAATCTGATATAACATGGAGCTGGTTACAGAACGGTGTCACCTCCTTCAGCACGGCCTGGAGCCTGACACCAGGCTGTGGTTCCTGTCAAATCTGATACAACATGGAGCTGGTTACAGAACGGTGTCGCCTCCTTCAGCACGGCCTGGAGCATGACACCAGGCTGTGGATGGTCCTGTCAAATCTGATATAACAAGGAGCTGGTTACAGAACGGTGTCGCCTCCTTCAGCACGGCCTGGAGCCTGACACCAGGCTGTGGATGGTCCTGTCAAATCTGATATAACAAGGAGCTGGTTACAGAACGGTGTCGCCTCCTTTAGCACGGCCTGGAGCCTGACAGCAGGCTGTGGTTCCTGTCAAATCTGATATAACAAGGAGCTGGTTACAGAACGGTGTCATCAACTTCAGCACGGCCTGGAGCCTGACACCAGGCTGTGGATGGTCCTGTCAAATCTGATAGAACAAGGAGCTGGTTACAGAACGGTGTCACCTCCTTCAGCACGGCCTGGAGCCTGTCACCAGGCTGTGGATGGTCCTGTCAAATCTGATATAACACGGTGCTCGTTGCAGAACGGGGTTGCCTCCTATCAGCACGGCCTGGAGCCTGATACCAGGCTGTAGATGGTCCTGTCAAATCTGATACAACAAGGAGCTGGTTGCAGAACGGTGTCGCCTCCTTCAGCACGGCCTGGAGCCTGACACCAGGCTGTGGATGGTCCTGTCAAATCTGATATAACAAGGAGCTGTTTACAGTGCGGTGTCGCCTCCTTCAGCACGGCCTGGAGCCTGACACCAGGCTGTGGATGGTCCTGTCAAACCTGATATAACAAGGAGCTGGTTACAGAACGGTGTCGCCTCCTTCAGCACGCCCTGGAGCCTGACACCAGGCTGTGGATGGTCCTGTCAAATCTGATATAACAAGGTGCTGGTTACAGAACGGTGTCACCTCCTTCAGCACGGCCTGGAGCCTGACACCAGGCTGTGGATGGTCATGTCAAATCTGATATAACAAGGAGCTGGTTACAGAACGGTGTCACTTCCTTCAGCACGGCCTGGAGTCTGACACCAGGCTGTGGATGGTCCTGTCAAATCTGATACAACAAGGAGCTGGTTACAGAACGGTGACGCCTCCTTCACCACTGCCTGGAGCCTGACACCAGGCTGTGGATGGTCCTGTCAAATCTGACATAACAAGGAGCTGGTTACAGAACGGTGTCACCTCCTTCACCACTGCCTGGAGCCTGACACCAGGCTGTGGATGGTCCTGTCAAATCTGATATAACAAGGAGCTGGTTACAGAACGGTGTCGCCTCCTTCAGCACGGCCTGGAGCCTGACACCGGGCTGTGGATGGTCCAGTCAAATCTGATACAACAAGGAGCTGGTTACAGAATGGTGTCGCCTCCTTCAGCACCGCCTGGAGCCTGACACCAGGCTGTGGATGGTCCAGTCAAATCTGATATAACAAGGTGCTGGTTACAGAACGGTGTCGCCTCCTTCAGCACGGCCTGGAGCCTGACACCAGGCTGTGGATGGTCCAGTCAAATCTGATATAACAAGGTGCTGGTTACAGAACGGTGTCGCCTCCTTCAGCACGGCCTGGATCCTGACACCAGGCTGTGGATGGTCCTGTCAAATCTGATATAACAAGGAGCTGGTTACAGAACGGTGTCACCTCCATCAACACGGCCTGGAGCCTGACACCAGGCTTTGGATGGTCCTGTCAAATCTGGTATAACAAGGAGCTGGTTACAGAACGATGTCGCCTCCTTCAACACGGCCTGGAGCCTGACACCAGGCTGTGGATGGTCCTGTCAAATCTGATAGAACAAGGAGCTGGTTACAGAACGGTGTCATCTCCTTCAGCACGGCCTGGAGCCTGACACCAGGCTGTGGATGGTCCTGTCAAATCTGATATAACAAGGAGCTGGTTACAGAATGGTGTCATCTCCTTCAGCACGGCCTGGAGCCTGACACGAGGCTGTGGATGGTCCTGTCAAATCTGATATAACAAGGAGCTGGTAACAGAACGGTGTCGCCTCCTTCAGCACGGTCTGGAGCCTGACACCAGGCTGTGGATGGTCCTGTCAAATCTGATATAACAAGGAGCTGGTTACAGAACGGTGTCGCCTCCTTCAGCACGGCCTGGAGCCTGACACCAGGCTGTGGATGGTCCTGTCAAATCTGATATAACAAGGAGCACGTTACAGAACTGTGTCGCCTCCTTCAGCACGGCCTGGAGCATGACACCAGGCTGTGAATGGACCTGTCAAATCTGATATAACAAGGAGCTGGTTACAGAACGGTGTCGCCTCCTTCAGCACGGCCTGGAGCCTGACACCAGGCTTTGGCTGGTTCTGTCAAATCTGATATAACAAGGAGCAGGTTACTGAATGGTGTCGCCTCCTTCAGCACGGCCTGGAGCCTGACACCAGGCTGTGGATGGTCCTGTCAAATCTGATATAACAAGGAGCTGGTTACAGAACGGTGTCGCCTCCTTCAGCACGGCCTGGGTCTGACACCAGGCTGTGGATGGTCCTGTCAAATCTGATATAACAAGGAGCTGGTTACAGAACGGTGTCGCCTCCTTCAGCACGGCCTGGAGCCTGACACCAGGCTGTGGATGGTCCTGTCAAATCTGATATAACAAGGAGCTGGTTACAGAGCGGTGTCGCCTCCTTCAGCACGGCCTGGAGCCTGACACCAGGCTGTGGATGGTCCTGTCAAACCTGATATAACGAGGAGCTGGTTACAGAACGGTGTCGCCTCCTTCAGCACGGCCTGGAGCCTGACACCAGGCTGTGGATGGTCCTGTCAAATCTGATATAACAAGGTGCTGGTTACAGAATGGTGTCACCTCCTTCAGCACGGCCTGGAGCCTGACACCAGGCTGTGGATGGTCCTGTCAAATCTGATACAAAAAGGAGCAGGTTACAGAACGGCGTCGCCTCCTTCAGCACGGCCTGGGGCCTGACACCAGGCTGTGGATGGTGCTGTCAAATCTGATACAACAAAGAGCTGGTTAGAGAACGGTGTCGCCTCCTTCAGCACGGCCTGGAGCCTGACACCAGGCTGTGGATGGTGCTGTCAAATCTGATACAACAAGGAGCTGGTTACAGAACGGTGTCGCCTCCTTCAGCACGGCCTGGAGCCTGACACCAGGCTGTGGATGGTCCTGTCAAATCTGATATAACAGGGAGCTGGTTACAGAACGGTTTCGCCTCCTTCAGCACGGCCTGGAGCCTGACACCAGGCTGTGGATGGTCCTGTCAAATCTGATATAACAAGGTGATAGTTACAGAACGGTGTCGCCTCCTTCAGCACGGCCTGGGTCCTGATCCCAGGCTGTGGATGGTCCTGTCAAATCTGATATAACAAGGAGCTGGTTACAGAATGGTGTCGCCTCCTTCAGCAGGGCCTGGAACCTGACACCAGTCTGTGGATGGTCCTTGTCAAATCTGAAATAACACGGAGCTGGTTACTGAACGGTGTCGCCTCCTTCAGCACGGCCTGGAGCCTGACACCAGGCTGTGGATGGTCCTGTCAAATCTGATATAACAAGGAGTTGGTTACAGAACGGTGTCACCTCCTTCAGCACGGCCTGGAGACTGACACCAGGCTGTGGATGGTCCTGTCAAATCTGATATAACAAGGAGCTGGTTACAGAATGGTGTCGCCTCCTTCAGCACGGCCTGGAGCCTGACACCAGGCTGTAGATGGTCCTGTCAAATCTGATACAACAAGGAGCTGGTTACAGAACAGTGTCGCCTCCTTCAGCACGGCCTGGAACCTGACACGAGGCTGTGGATGGTCCTGTCAAATCTGATTTAACAAGGAGCTGGTTACAGAACGGTGTCATCTCCTTCAGCACGGCCTGGAGCCTGACACCAGGCTGTGGATGGTCCTGTCAAATCTGATATAACAAGGAGCTGGTTACAGAATGGTGTCATCTCCTTCAGCACGGCCTGGAGCCTGACACGAGGCTGTGGATGGTCCTGTCAAATCTGATATAACAAGGAGCTGGTAACAGAACGGTGTCGCCTCCTTCAGCACGGTCTGGAGCCTGACACCAGGCTGTGGATGGTCCTGTCAAATCTGATATAACAAGGAGCTGGTTACAGAACGGTGTCGCCTCCTTCAGCACGGCCTGGAGCCTGACACCAGGCTGTGGATGGTCCTGTCAAATCTGATATAACAAGGAGCACGTTACAGAACTGTGTCGCCTCCTTCAGCACGGCCTGGAGCATGACACCAGGCTGTGAATGGACCTGTCAAATCTGATATAACAAGGAGCAGGTTACTGAACTGTGTCGCCTCCTTCAGCACGGCCTGGAGCCTGACACCAGGCTGTGGATGGTCCTGTCAAATCTGATATAACAAGGAGCAGGTTACTGAACGGTGTCGCCTCCTTCAGCACGGCCTGGAGCCTGACACCAGGCTGTGGATGGTCCTGTCAAATCTGATATAACAAGGAGCTGGTTACAGAACGGTGTCGCCTCCTTCAGCACGGCCTGGGTCTGACACCAGGCTGTGGATGGTCCTGTCAAATCTGATATAACAAGGAGCTGGTTACAGAACGGTGTCGCCTCCTTCAGCACGGCCTGGAGCCTGACACCAGGCTGTGGATGGTCCTGTCAAATCTGATACAGCAAGGAGCTGGTTACAGAACGGTGTCACCTCCTTCAGCACAGCCTGGAACCTGACACCAGGCTGTGGATGGTCCTGTCAAATCTGACATAACAAGGAGCTGGTTACAGAACGGTGTCACCTCCTTCACCACTGCCTGGAGCCTGACACCAGGCTGTGGATGGTCCTGTCAAATCTGATATAACAAGGAGCTGGTTACAGAACGGTGTCGCCTCCTTCAGCACGGCCTGGAGCCTGACACCGGGCTGTGGATGGTCCAGTCAAATCTGATACAACAAGGAGCTGGTTACAGAATGGTGTCGCCTCCTTCAGCACCGCCTGGAGCCTGACACCAGGCTGTGGATGGTCCAGTCAAATCTGATATAACAAGGTGCTGGTTACAGAACGGTGTCGCCTCCTTCAGCACGGCCTGGAGCCTGACACCAGGCTGTGGATGGTCCAGTCAAATCTGATATAACAAGGTGCTGGTTACAGAACGGTGTCGCCTCCTTCAGCACGGCCTGGATCCTGACACCAGGCTGTGGATGGTCCTGTCAAATCTGATATAACAAGGAGCTGGTTACAGAACGGTGTCACCTCCATCAACACGGCCTGGAGCCTGACACCAGGCTTTGGATGGTCCTGTCAAATCTGGTATAACAAGGAGCTGGTTACAGAACGATGTCGCCTCCTTCAACACGGCCTGGAGCCTGACACCAGGCTGTGGATGGTCCTGTCAAATCTGATAGAACAAGGAGCTGGTTACAGAACGGTGTCATCTCCTTCAGCACGGCCTGGAGCCTGACACCAGGCTGTGGATGGTCCTGTCAAATCTGATATAACAAGGAGCTGGTTACAGAATGGTGTCATCTCCTTCAGCACGGTCTGGAGCCTGACACGAGGCTGTGGATGGTCCTGTCAAATCTGATATAACAAGGAGCTGGTAACAGAACGGTGTCGCCTCCTTCAGCACGGTCTGGAGCCTGACACCAGGCTGTGGATGGTCCTGTCAAATCTGATATAACAAGGAGCTGGTTACAGAACGGTGTCGCCTCCTTCAGCACGGCCTGGAGCCTGACACCAGGCTGTGGATGGTCCTGTCAAATCTGATATAACAAGGAGCACGTTACAGAACTGTGTCGCCTCCTTCAGCACGGCCTGGAGCATGACACCAGGCTGTGAATGGACCTGTCAAATCTGATATAACAAGGAGCTGGTTACAGAACGGTGTCGCCTCCTTCAGCACGGCCTGGAGCCTGACACCAGGCTTTGGCTGGTTCTGTCAAATCTGATATAACAAGGAGCAGGTTACTGAATGGTGTCGCCTCCTTCAGCACGGCCTGGAGCCTGACACCAGGCTGTGGATGGTCCTGTCAAATCTGATATAACAAGGAGCTGGTTACAGAACGGTGTCGCCTTCTTCAGCACGGCCTGGGTCTGACACCAGGCTGTGGATGGTCCTGTCAAATCTGATATAACAAGGAGCTGGTTACAGAACGGTGTCGCCTCCTTCAGCACGGCCTGGAGCCTGACACCAGGCTGTGGATGGTCCTGTCAAATCTGATATAACAAGGAGCTGGTTACAGAGCGGTGTCGCCTCCTTCAGCACGGCCTGGAGCCTGACACCAGGCTGTGGATGGTCCTGTCAAACCTAATATAACGAGGAGCTGGTTACAGAACGGTGTCGCCTCCTTCAGCACGGCCTGGAGCCTGACACCAGGCTGTGGATGGTCCTGTCAAATCTGATATAACAAGGTGCTGGTTACAGAATGGTGTCACCTCCTTCAGCACGGCCTGGAGCCTGACACCAGGCTGTGGATGGTCCTGTCAAATCTGATACAAAAAGGAGCAGGTTACAGAACGGCGTCGCCTCCTTCAGCACGGCCTGGGGCCTGACACCAGGCTGTGGATGGTGCTGTCAAATCTGATACAACAAAGAGCTGGTTAGAGAACGGTGTCGCCTCCTTCAGCACGGCCTGGAGCCTGACACCAGGCTGTGGATGGTGCTGTCAAATCTGATACAACAAGGAGCTGGTTACAGAACGGTTTCGCCTCCTTCAGCACGGCCTGGAGCCTGACACCAGGCTGTGGATGGTCCTGTCAAATCTGATATAACAAGGTGATAGTTACAGAACGGTGTCGCCTCCTTCAGCACGGCCTGGATCCTGATCCCAGGCTGTGGATGGTCCTGTCAAATCTGATATAACAAGGAGCTGGTTACAGAATGGTGTCGCCTCCTTCAGCAGGGCCTGGAACCTGACACCAGTCTGTGGATGGTCCTTGTCAAATCTGAAATAACACGGAGCTGGTTACAGAACGGTGTCGCCTCCTTCAGCACGGCCTGGAGCCTGACACCAGGCTGTGGATGGTCCTGTCAAATCTGATATAACAAGGAGTTGGTTACAGAACGGTGTCACCTCCTTCAGCACGGCCTGGAGACTGACACCAGGCTGTGGATGGTCCTGTCAAATCTGATATAACAAGGAGCTGGTTACAGAATGGTGTCGCCTCCTTCAGCACGGCCTGGAGCCTGACACCAGGCTGTAGATGGTCCTGTCAAATCTGATACAACAAGGAGCTGGTTACAGAACAGTGTCGCCTCCTTCAGCACGGCCTGGAACCTGACACGAGGCTGTGGATGGTCCTGTCAAATCTGATATAACAAGGAGCTGGTTACAGAACGGTGTCATCTCCTTCAGCACGGCCTGGAGCCTGACACCAGGCTGTGGATGGTCCTGTCAAATCTGATATAACAAGGAGCTGGTTACAGTATGGTGTCATCTCCTTCAGCACGGCCTGGAGCCTGACACGAGGCTGTGGATGGTCCTGTCAAATCTGATATAACAAGGAGCTGGTAACAGAACGGTGTCGCCTCCTTCAGCACGGTCTGGAGCCTGACACCAGGCTGTGGATGGTCCTGTCAAATCTGATATAACAAGGAGCTGGTTACAGAACGGTGTCGCCTCCTTCAGCACGGCCTGGAGCCTGACACCAGGCTGTGGATGGTCCTGTCAAATCTGATATAACAAGGAGCACGTTACAGAACTGTGTCGCCTCCTTCAGCACGGCCTGGAGCATGACACCAGGCTGTGAATGGACCTGTCAAATCTGATATAACAAGGAGCAGGTTACTGAACTGTGTCGCCTCCTTCAGCACGGCCTGGAGCCTGACACCAGGCTGTGGATGGTCCTGTCAAATCTGATATAACAAGGAGCAGGTTACTGAACGGTGTCGCCTCCTTCAGCACGGCCTGGAGCCTGACACCAGGCTGTGGATGGTCCTGTCAAATCTGATATAACAAGGAGCTGGTTACAGAACGGTGTCGCCTCCTTCAGCACGGCCTGGGTCTGACACCAGGCTGTGGATGGTCCTGTCAAATCTGATATAACATGGAGCTGGTTACAGAACGGTGTCGCCTCCTTCAGCACGGCCTGGAGCCTGTCACCAGGCTGTGGATGGTCCTGTCAAATCTGATACAGCAAGGAGCTGGTTACAGAACGGTGTCACCTCCTTCAGCACAGCCTGGAACCTGACACCAGGCTGTGGATGTTCCTGTCAAATCTGATATAACAAGGAGCTGGTTACAGAACGGTGTCATCTCCTTCAGCACGGCCTTGAGCCTGACACCAGGCTGTGGATGGTCCTGTCAAATCTGATATAACAAGGAGCTGGTTACAGAATGGTGTCATCTCCTTCAGCACGGCCTGGAGCCTGACACGAGGCTGTGGATGGTCCTGTCAAATCTGATATAACAAGGAGCTGGTAACAGAACGGTGTCGCCTCCTTCAGCACGGTCTGGAGCCTGACACCAGGCTGTGGATGGTCCTGTCAAATCTGATATAACAAGGAGCTGGTTACAGAACGGTGTCGCCTCCTTCAGCACGGCCTGGAGCCTAACACCAGGCTGTGGATGGTCCTGTCAAATCTGATATAACAAGGAGCACGTTACAGAACTGTGTCGCCTCCTTCAGCACGGCCTGGAGCATGACACCAGGCTGTGAATGGACCTGTCAAATCTGATATAACAAGGAGCTGGTTACAGAACGGTGTCGCCTCCTTCAGCACGGCCTGGAGCCTGACACCAGGCTTTGGCTGGTTCTGTCAAATCTGATATAACAAGGAGCAGGTTACTGAACGGTGTCGCCTCCTTCAGCACGGCCTGGAGCCTGACACCAGGCTGTGGATGGTCCTGTCAAATCTGATATAACAAGGAGCAGGTTACTGAACGGTGTCGCCTCCTTCAGCACGGCCTGGAGCCTGACACCAGGCTGTGGATGGTCCTGTCAAATCTGATATAACAAGGAGCTGGTTACAGAACGGTGTCGCCTCCTTCAGCACGGCCTGGGTCTGACACCAGGCTGTGGATGGTCCTGTCAAATCTGATATAACAAGGAGCTGGTTACAGAACGGTGTCGCCTCCTTCAGCACGGCCTGGAGCCTGACACCAGGCTGTGGATGGTCCTGTCAAATCTGATACAGCAAGGAGCTGGTTACAGAACGGTGTCACCTCCTTCAGCACAGCCTGGAGCCTGACACCAGGCTGTGGATGGTCCTGTCAAATCTGATATAACAAGGAGCTGGTTACAGAACGGTGTCACCTCCTTCAGCACGGCCTGGAGCCTGACACCAGGCTGTGGATGGTCCTGTCAAATCTGATATAACAAGGTGCTGGTTACAGAACGGTGTCGCCTCCTTCAGCGAGGCCTGGGGCCTGAGACCAGGCTGTGGATGATCCTGTCAAATCTGATATAACAAGGTGCTGGTTACAGAACGGTGTCACCTCCTTCAGCAAGGCCTGGAGCCTGACACCAGTCTGTGGATGGTCCTGTCAAATCTGATACGACAAGATGCTGGTTACATAACGGTGTCGCCTCCTTCAGCACGGCCTGGAGCCTGACACCAGGCTGTGGATGGTCCTGTCAAATCGGATATAACAAGACGCTGGTTACAGATCGGTGTCACCTCCTTCAGCACGGCCTGGAGCCTGACACCAGGCTGTGGATGGTCCTGTCAAATCTGATAGAACCACGAGCTGGTTACAGAACGGTGTCGCCTCCTTCAGCACGGCCTGGAGCCTGACACCAGGCTGTGGATGGTCCTGTCAAATCTGATATAACAAGGAGCTGGTTACAGAATGGTGTC
The DNA here is from genome assembly GCF_047496885.1 of Scyliorhinus torazame. NCBI lineage: Eukaryota > Metazoa > Chordata > Chondrichthyes > Carcharhiniformes > Scyliorhinidae > Scyliorhinus > Scyliorhinus torazame. Next base: position 58,387,381 of record NC_092729.1, on the reverse strand, counting down.
ATCTCCTTCAGCACGGCCTGGAGCCTGACACGAGGCTGTGGATGGTCCTGTCAAATCTGATATAACAAGAAGCTGGTAACAGAACGGTGTCGCCTCCTTCAGCACGGTCTGGAGCCTGACACCAGGCTGTGGATGGTCCTGTCAAATCTGATATAACAAGGAGCTGGTTACAGAACGGTGTCGCCTCCTTCAGCACGGCCTGGAGCCTGACACCAGGCTGTGGATGGTCCTGTCAAATCAGATATAACAAGGAGCACGTTACAGAACTGTGTCGCCTCCTTCAGCACGGCCTGGAGACTGACACCAGGCTGTGGATGGTCCTGTCAAATCTGATATAACAAGGAGCTGGTTACAGAACGGTGTCGCCTCCTTCAGCACGGCCTGGAGCCTGACACCAGGCTGTGGATGGTCCTGTCAAATCAGATATAACAAGGAGCACGTTACAGAACGGTGTCGCCTCCTTCAGCACGGCCTGGAGCATGACACCAGGCTGTGAATGGACCTGTCAAATCTGATATAACAAGGAGCTGGTTACAGAACGGTGTCGCCTCCTTCAGCACGGCCTGGAGCCTGACACCAGGCTTTGGCTGGTTCTGTCAAATCTGATATAACAAGGAGCAGGTTACAGAACGGTGTCACCTCCTTCAGCACGGCCTGGAGCCTGACACCAGGCTGTGGATGGTCCTGTCAAATCTGATATAACAAGGAGCTGGTTACAGAACGGTGTCGCCTCCTTCAGCACGGCCTGGAGCCTGACACCAGGCTGTGGATGGCCCTGTCAAATCTGATATAACAAGGTGCTGGTTACAGAACGGTGTCGCCTCCTTCAGCACGGCCTGGAGCCTGACACCAGGCTGTGGATGGTCCTGTCAAATCTGATATAACAAGGAGCTGGTTACAGAACGGTGTCACCTCCTTCAGCACGGCCTGGAGCCTGACACCAGGCTGTGGATGGTCCTGTCAAATCTGATATAACAAGGAGCTGGTTACAGAACGGTGTCACCTCCTTCAGCACAGCCTGGAGCCTGACACCAGGCTGTGGATGGTCCTGTCAAATCTGATATAACAAGGAGCTGGTTACAGAACGGTGTCGCCTCCTTCAGCACGGCCTGGAGCCTGACACCAGGCTGTGGATGGTCCTGTCAAATCTGATATAACAAGGAGCTGGTTACAGAACGGTGTCGACTCCTTCAGCACGGTCTGGAGCCTGACACCAGGCTGTGGATGGTCCTGTCAAATCTGAGATAACAAGGAGCTGGTTCCAGAACAGTGTCGCCTCCTTCAGCACGGCCTGGAGCCTGACACCAGGCTGTGGATGGTCCTCTCAAATCTGATATAACAAGGAGCTGGTTACAGAACGGTGTCGCCTCCTTCAGCACGGCCTGGAGCCTGACACCAGGCTGTGGATGGCCCTGTCATAATCTGATATAACAAGGTGCTGGTTACAGAACGGTGTCGCCTCCTTCAGCACGGCCTGGAGCCTGACACCAGGCTGTGGATGGTCCTTTCAAATCTGATATAACAAGGAGCTGGTTACAGAACGGTGTCGCCTCCTTCAGCACGGCCTGGAGCCTGACACCAGACTGTGGATGGTCCTGTCAAATCTGAGATAACAAGGAGCTGGTTACAGAACGGTGTCGCCTCCTTCAGCACGGCCTGGAGCCTGACACCAGGCTGTGGATGGTCCTGTCAAATGTGATAGAACAAGGAGCTGGTTACAGAACGGTGTCGCCTCCTTCAGCACGGCCTGGAGCCTGACACCAGGCTGTGGATGGTCCTGTCAAATCTGATATAACAAGGAGCTGGTTACAGAATGGTGTCATCTCCTTCAGCACGGCCTGGAGCCTGACACGAGGCTGTGGATGGTCCTGTCAAATCTGATATAACAAGAAGCTGGTAACAGAACGGTGTCGCCTCCTTCAGCACGGTCTGGAGCCTGACACCAGGCTGTGGATGGTCCTGTCAAATCTGATATAACAAGGAGCTGGTTACAGAACGGTGTCGCCTCCTTCAGCACGGCCTGGAGCCTGACACCAGGCTGTGGATGGTCCTGTCAAATCAGATATAACAAGGAGCACGTTACAGAACTGTGTCGCCTCCTTCAGCACGGCCTGGAGACTGACACCAGGCTGTGGATGGTCCTGTCAAATCTGATATAACAAGGAGCTGGTTACAGAACGGTGTCGCCTCCTTCAGCACGGCCTGGAGCCTGACACCAGGCTGTGGATGGTCCTGTCAAATCAGATATAACAAGGAGCACGTTACAGAACGGTGTCGCCTCCTTCAGCACGGCCTGGAGCATGACACCAGGCTGTGAATGGACCTGTCAAATCTGATATAACAAGGAGCTGGTTACAGAACGGTGTCGCCTCCTTCAGCACGGCCTGGAGCCTGACACCAGGCTTTGGCTGGTTCTGTCAAATCTGATATAACAAGGAGCAGGTTACAGAACGGTGTCACCTCCTTCAGCACGGCCTGGAGCCTGACACCAGGCTGTGGATGGTCCTGTCAAATCTGATATAACAAGGAGCTGGTTACAGAACGGTGTCGCCTCCTTCAGCACGGCCTGGAGCCTGACACCAGGCTGTGGATGGCCCTGTCAAATCTGATATAACAAGGTGCTGGTTACAGAACGGTGTCGCCTCCTTCAGCACGGCCTGGAGCCTGACACCAGGCTGTGGATGGTCCTGTCAAATCTGATATAACAAGGAGCTGGTTACAGAACGGTGTCACCTCCTTCAGCACGGCCTGGAGCCTGACACCAGGCTGTGGATGGTCCTGTCAAATCTGATATAACAAGGAGCTGGTTACAGAACGGTGTCACCTCCTTCAGCACAGCCTGGAGCCTGACACCAGGCTGTGGATGGTCCTGTCAAATCTGATATAACAAGGAGCTGGTTACAGAACGGTGTCGCCTCCTTCAGCACGGCCTGGAGCCTGACACCAGGCTGTGGATGGTCCTGTCAAATCTGATATAACAAGGAGCTGGTTACAGAACGGTGTCGCCTCCTTCAGCACGGTCTGGAGCCTGACACCAGGCTGTGGATGGTCCTGTCAAATCTGAGATAACAAGGAGCTGGTTCCAGAACAGTGTCGCCTCCTTCAGCACGGCCTGGAGCCTGACACCAGGCTGTGGATGGTCCTCTCAAATCTGATATAACAAGGAGCTGGTTACAGAACGGTGTCGCCTCCTTCAGCACGGCCTGGAGCCTGACACCAGGCTGTGGATGGCCCTGTCATAATCTGATATAACAAGGTGCTGGTTACAGAACGGTGTCGCCTCCTTCAGCACGGCCTGGAGCCTGACACCAGGCTGTGGATGGTCCTTTCAAATCTGATATAACAAGGAGCTGGTTACAGAACGGTGTCGCCTCCTTCAGCACGGCCTGGAGCCTGACACCAGACTGTGGATGGTCCTGTCAAATCTGAGATAACAAGGAGCTGGTTACAGAACGGTGTCGCCTCCTTCAGCACGGCCTGGAGCCTGACACCAGGCTGTGGATGGTCCTGTCAAATGTGATAGAACAAGGAGCTGGTTACAGAACGGTGTCGCCTCCTTCAGCACGGCCTGGAGCCTGACACCAGGCTGTGGATGGTCCTGTCAAATCTGATATAACAAGGTGCTGGTTACAGAACGGTGTCGCCTCCTTCAGCACGGCCTGGAGCCTGACACCAGGCTGTGGATGGTCCTGTCAAATCTGATATAACACGGTTCTGGTTACAGAACGGTGTCGCCTCCTTCAGCACGGCCTGGAGCCTGACACCAGGCTGTGGATGGTCCTGTCAAATCTGATATAACAAGGAGCTGTTACAGAACGGTGTCGCCTCCTTCAGCACGGCCTGGAGCCTGACACCAGGCTGTGGATGGTCCTGTCAAATCTGATATAACAAGGAGCTGGTTACAGAACGGTGTCGCCTCCTTCAGCACGGCCTGGGGCCTGACACCAGGCTGTGGATGGTCCTGTCAAATCTGATATAACAAGGAGCTGGTTACAGAACGGTGTCACCTCCTTCAGCACGGCCTGGAGCCTGACACCAGGCTGTGGATGGTCCTGTCAAATCTGATATAACAAGGAGCTGGTTACAGAACGGTGTCACCTCCTTCAGCGCGGCCTGGAGCCTGACACCAGGCTGTGGATGGTCCTGTCAAATCTGATATAACAAGGAGCTGGTTACAGAACGGTGTCGCCTCCTTCAGCACGGCCTGGAGCCTGACACCAGGTTGTGGATGGTCCTGTCAAATCTGATATTACAAGGCGCTGGTTACAGAACGGTGTCACCTCCTTCAGCACGGCCTGGAGCCTGACACCAGGCTGTGGATGGTCCTGTCAAATCTGATATAACAAGGAGCTGGTTACAGAACGGTGTCGCCTCCTTCAGCACGGCCTGGAGCCTGACACCAGGCTGTGGATGGTCCTGTCAAATCTGATATAACAAGGTGCTGGTTACAGAACGGTGTCACCTCCTTCAGCACGGCCTGGAGCCTGACACCAGGCTGTGGATGGTCCTGTCAAATCTGATATAACAAGGAGCTGGTTACAGAACGGTGTCGCCTCCATCAGCACGGCCTGGAGCCTGACACCAGGCTGTGGATGGTCCTGTCAAATCTGAGATAACAAGGAGCTGGTTACAGAACGGTGTCGCCTCCTTCAGCACGGCCTGGAGCCTGACACCAGGCTGTGGATGGTCCTGTCAAATCTGATATAACAAGGAGCTGGTTACAGAACGGTGTCACCTCCTTCAGCACGGCCTGGAGCCTGACACCAGGCTGTGGATGGTCCTGTCAAATCGGAGATAACAAGGAGCTGGTTACAGAACGGTGTCGCCTCCTTCAGCACGGCCTGGAGCCTGACACCAGGCTGTGCATGGACCTGTCAAATCCGATACAACAAGGTGCTGGTTACATAACGGTGTCGCCTCCTTCAGCACGGCCTGGAGCCTGACACCAGGCTGTGGATGGTCCTGTCAAACCTGATATAACAAGGAGCTGGTTACAGAACGGTGTCACCTCCTCCAGCACGGCCTGGAGCCTAACAGCAGGCTGTGGATGGTCCTGTCAAATCTGATATAACAAGGAGCTGGTTACAGAACGGTGTCGCCTCCTTCAGCACGGCCTGGAGCCTGACACCAGGCTGTGGATGGTCCTGTCAAATCTGATATAACAAGGAGCTGGTTACAGAACGGTGTCGCCTCCTTCAGCACGGCCTGGAGCCTGACACCAGGCTGTGGATGGTCCTGTCAAATGTGATAGAACAAGGAGCTGGTTACAGAACGGTGTCGCCTCCTTCAGCACGGCCTGGAGCCTGACACCAGGCTGTGGATGGTCCTGTCAAATGTGATAGAACAAGGAGCTGGTTACAGAACGGTGTCGCCTCCTTCAGCACGGCCTGGAGCCTGACACCAGGCTGTGGATGGTCCTGTCAAATGTGATAGAACAAGGAGCTGGTTACAGAACGGTGTCGCCTCCTTCAGCACGGCCTGGAGCCTGACACCAGGCTGTGGATGGTCCTGTCAAATCTGAGATAACAAGGAGCTGGTTACAGAACGGTGTCGCCTCCTTCAGCACGGCCTGGAGCCTGACACCAGGCTGTGGATGGTCCAGTCAAACCTGATATAACACGGTGCTGGTTACAGAACGGTGTCGCCTCCTTCAGCACGGCCTGGAGCCTGACACCAGGTTGTGGATGGTCCAGTCAAATCTGATATGACAAGGAGCTGGTTACAGAACGGTGTCGCCTCCTTCAGCACGGCCTGGAGCCTGACACCAGGCTGTGGATGGTCCAGTCAAACCTGATATAACACGGTGCTGGTTACAGAACGGTGTCGCCTCCTTTAGCACGGCCTGGAGCCTGACACCAGGTTGTGGATGGTCCAGTCAAATCTGATATAACGAGGAGCTGGTTACAGAACGGTGTCGCCTCCTTCAGCACGGCCTGGAGCCTGACACCAGGCTGTGGATGGTCCTGTCAAATCTGATATAACAAGGAGCTGGTTACAGAACGGTGTCACCTCCTTCAGCACGGCCTGGAGCCTGACACCAGGCTGTGGATGGTCCAGTCAAACCTGATATAACACGGTGCTGGTTACAGAACGGTGTCGCCTCCTTCAGCACGGCCTGGAGCCTGACACCAGGTTGTGGATGGTCCAGTCAAATCTGATATAACAAGGAGCTGGTTACAGAACGGTGTCGCCTCCTTCAGCACGGCCTGGAGCCTGACACCAGGCTGTGGATGGTCCTGTCAAATCTGATATAACAAGGAGCTGGTTACAGAACGGTGTCACCTCCTTCAGCACGACCTGGAGCCTGACACCAGGCTGTGGATGGTCCTGTCAAATCTGATATAACAAGGAGCTGGTTACAGAACGGTGTCGCCTCCTTCAGCACGGCCTGGAGCCTGACACCAGGCTGTGGATGGTCCTGTCAAATCTGATATAACAAGGAGCTGGTTACAGAACGGTGTCGCCTCCTTCAGCACGGCCTGGAGCCTGACACCAGGCTGTGGATGGTCCTGTCAAATCTGATATAACAAGGAGCTGGTTACAGAACGGTGTCGCCTCCTTCAGCACGGCCTGGAGCCTGACACCAGGCTGTGGATGGTCCTGTCAAATCTGATATAACAAGGAGCTGGTTAGAGAACGGTGTCGCCTCCTTCAGCACGGCCTGGAGCCTGACACCAGGCTGTGGATGTCCCTGTCAAATCTGATATAACAAGGAGCTGGTTACAGAACGGTGTCGCCTCCTTCAGCACGGCCTGGAGCCGGACACCAGGCTGTGGATGGTCCTGTCAAATCTGATATAACAAGGAGCTGGTTACAGAACGGTGTCGCCTCCTTCAGCACGGCCTGGAGCCTGACACCAGGCTGTGGATGTCCCTGTCAAATCTGATATAACAAGGAGCTGGTTACAGAACGGTGTCGCCTCCTTCAGCACGGCCTGGAGCCTGACACCAGGCTGTGGATGGTCTGTGAAAATTTGATATAACAAGGTGCTGGTTACAGAACGGTGTCGCCTCCTTCAGCATGGCCTGCAGCCTGACACCAGGCTGTGGATGGTCCTGTCAAATCTGATATAACAAGGAGCTGGTTACAGAACGGTGTCGCCTCCTTCAGCACGGCCTGGAGCCTGACACCAGGCTGTGGATGGTCTTGTCAAATCTGATATAACAAGGTGCTGGTTACAGAACGGTGTCGCCTCCTTCAGCACGGCCTGGAGCCTGACACCAGGCTGTGGATGGGTCTGTCAAATCTGATATAACAAGGTGGTGGTTACAGAAAGGTGTCACCCCCTTCAGCACGGCCTGGAGCCTGACACCAGGCTGTGGATGGTCCTGTCAAATCTGATATAACAAGGAGCTGGTTACAGAACGGTGTCGCCTCCTTCAGCACGGCCTGGAGCCTGACACCAGGCTGTGGATGGTCCTGTCAAATCTGATATAACAAGGAGCTGGTTACAGAACGGTGTCGCCTCCTTCAGCACGGCCTGGAGCCTGACACCAGGCTCTGGGTTGTACTGTCAAATCTGATGTAACAAGGAGCTGGTTACAGAATGGTGTCGCCTCCTTCAGCTCGGCCTGGAGCCTGACACCAGGCTGTGGATGGTCCTGTCAAATCTGATATAACAAGGAGCTGGTTACAGAACGGTGTCGCCTCCTTCAGCACGGTCTGGAGCCTGACACCAGGCTGTGGATGGTCCTGTCAAATCTGATATAACAAGGTGCTGGTTACAGAACGGTGTCACCTCCTTCAGCACGGCCTGGAGCCTGACACCAGGCTGTGGATGGTCCTGTCACATCTGATATAACAAGGAGCTTGTTACAGAACGGTGTCGCCTCCTTCAGCACGGCCTGGAGCCTGACACCAGGCTGTGGATGGTCCTGTCAAATCTGATATAACAAGGAGCTGGTTACAGAACGGTGTCACCTCCTTCAGCACGGCCTGGAGCCTGACACCAGGCTGTGGATGGTCCTGTCAAATCTGATATAACAAGGAGCTGGTTACAGAACGGTGTCGCCTCCTTCAGCACGGCCTGGAGCCTGACACCAGGCTGTGGCTGGTCCTGTCAAATCTGATATAACAAGGAGCTGGTTACAGAACGGTGTCGCCTCCTTCAGCACGGCCTGGAGCCTGACACCAGGCTGTGGATGGTCCTGTCAAATCTGATATAACAAGGAGCTGGTTACAGAACGGTGTCGCCTCCTTCAGCACGGCTTGGGGCCTGACACCAGGCTGTGGATGTCCCTGTCAAATCTGATACAACAAGGAGCTGGTTACAGAACGGTGTCGCCTCCTTCAGCTCGGCCTGGAGCCTGACACCAGGCTGTGGATGGTCCAGTCAAATCTGATATAACAAGGAGCTGGTTACAGAACGGTGTCACCTCCTTCAGCACGGCTTGGAGCCTGACACCAGGCTGTGGGTTGTCCTGTCAAATCTGATATAACAAGGAGCTGGTTACAGAACGGTGTCGCCTCCTTCAGCACGGCCTGGAGCCTGACACCAGGCTGTGGATGGTCCTGTCAAATCTGATATAACAAGGTGCTGGTTACAGAACGGTGTCGCCTCCTTCAGCACGGCTTGGGGCCTGACACCAGGCTGTGGATGTCCCTGTCAAATCTGATACAACAAGGAGCTGGTTACAGAACGGTGTCGCCTCCTTCAGCTCGGCCTGGAGCCTGACACCAGGCTGTGGATGGTCCAGTCAAATCTGATATAACAAGGAGCTGGTTACAGAACGGTGTCACCTCCTTCAGCACGGCTTGGAGCCTGACACCAGGCTGTGGGTTGTCCTGTCAAATCTGATATAACAAGGAGCTGGTTACAGAACGGTGTCACCTCCTTCAGCACGGCCTGGAGCCTGACACCAGGCTGTGGATGGTCCTTTCAAATCTGATATAACAAGGAGCTGGTTACAGAACGGTGTCGCCTCCTTCAGCACGGCCTGGAGCCTGACACCAGGCTGTGGATGGTCCTGTCAAATCTGATATAACAAGGAGCTGGTTACAGAACGGTGTCGCCTCCTTCAGCACGGCCTGGAGCCTGACACCAGGCGGTGGATGGCCCTGTCAAATCTGATATAACAAGGAGCTGGTTACAGAAAGGTGTCGCCTCCTTCAGCACGGCCTGGAGCCTGACACGAGGCTGTGGATGGTCCTGTCAAATCTGATATAATAAGGAGCTGGTTGCAGAACGGTGTCACCTCCTTCAGCACGGCCTGGAGCCTGACACCAGGCTGTGGATGGTCCTGTCAAATCTGATATAACAAGGAGCTGGTTACAGAACGGTGTCACCTCCGTCAGCACGGCCTGGAGCCTGACACCAGGCTGTGGATGGTCCTGTCAAATCTGATATAACAAGGTGCTGGTTACAGAACGGTGTCGCCTCCTTCAGCACGGCCTGGAGCCTGACACCAGGCTGTGGATGGTCCTGTCAAATCTGATATAACAAGGTGCTGGTTACAGAACGGTGTCGCCTCCTTCAGCACGGCCTGGAGCCTGACACCAGGCTGTGGATGGTCCTGTCAAATCTGAGATAACAAAGAGCTGGTTACAGAACGGTGTCGCTTCCTTCAGCACGGCCTGGAGCCTGACACCAGGCTGTGGATGGTCCTGTCAAATCTGATATAACAAGGAGCTGGTTACAGAACGGTGTCGCCTCCTTCAGCACGGCCTGGAGCCTGACACCAGGCTGTGGATGGTCCTGTCAAATCTGATACAACAAGGTGCTGGTTACAGAACTGTGTCACCTCCTTCAGCACGGCCTGGAGCCTGACACCAGGCTGTGGATGGTCCTGTCAAATCTGATATAACAAGGGGCTGGTTACAGAACGGTGTCGCCTCCTTAAGCACGGCCTGGAGCCTGACACCAGGCTGTGGATGGTCCTGTCAAATCTGATATAACAAGGAGCTGGTTACAGAACGGTGTCGCCTCCTTCAGCACGGCCTGGAGCCTGACACCAGACTGTGGATGGTCCGTTCAAATCTGATATAACAAGGAGCTGGTTACAGAACGGTGTCGCCTCCTTCAGCACAGCCTGGATCCTGACACCAGGCTGTGGATGGTCCTGTCAAATCTGATATAACAAGGAGCTGGTTACAGAACTGTGTCGCCTCCTTCAGCACGGCCTGGAGCCTGACACCAGACTGTGGATGGTCCTGTCAAATCTGATATAACAAGGAGCTGGTTACAGAACGGTGTCGCCTCCTTCAGCACGGCCTGGAGCCTGACACCAGGCTGTGGATGGTCCTGTCAAATCTGATACAACAAGGAGCTGGTTACAGAACGGTGTCGCCTCCTTCAGCACGGCCTGGAGCCTGACACCAGGCTGTGGATGGTCCTGTCAAATCTGATATAACATGGTGCTGGTTACAGAACGGTGTCGCCTCCTTCAGCACGGCCTGGAGCCTGACACCAGGCTGTGGATGGTCCTGTCAAACCTGATATAACAAGGAGCTGGTTACAGAACGGTGTCACCTCCTTCAGCACGGCCTGGAGCCGGACACCAGGCTGTGGATGGTCCTGTCAAATCTGATATAACAAAGAGCTGGTTACAGAACGGTGTCACCTCCTTCAGCACGGCCTGGAGCCTGACACCAGGCTGTGGATGGTCCTGTCAAATCTGATATAACAAGGAGAAGGTTACAGAACGGTGTCGCCTCCTTCAGCACGGCCTGGAGCCTGACACCAGGCTGTGGATGGTCCTGTCAAACCTGATATAACAAGGAGCTGATGACAGAACGGTGTCGCCTCCTTCAGCACGGACTGGAGCCTGACACCAGGCTGTGGATGGTCCTGTCAAATCTGATATAACAAAGAGCTGGTTACAGAACGGTGTCGCTTCCTTCAGCGCGGCCTGGAGCCTGACACCAGGCTGTGGATGGTCCTGTCAAATCTGAGATAACAAGGAGCTGGTTACAGAACGGTGTCGCCTCCTTCAGCACGGCCTGGAGCCTGACACCAGGCTATGGATGGTCCTGTCAAATTTGATATAACAAGGAGCTGGTTACAGAACGGTGTCGCCTCCTTCAGCACGGCCTGGAGCCTGACACCAGGCTGTGGATGGTCCTGTCAAATCTGAGATAACAAGGAGCTGGTTACAGAACGGTGTCGCCTCCTTCAGCACGGCCTGGAGCCTGACACCGGGCTGTGGATGGTCCTGTCATAATCCGATATAACAAGGTGCTGGTTACAGAACGGTGTCACCTCCTTCAGCACGGCCTGGAGCCTGACACCAGGCTGTGGATGGTCCTGTCAAATCTGATATAACAAGGAGCTGGTTACAGAACGGTGTCGCCTCCTTCAGCACGGCCTGGAGCCTGACACCAGGCTGTGGATGGTCCTGTCAAATCTGATATAACACGGTGCTGGTTACAGAACGGTGTCGCCTCCTTCAGCACGGCCTGCAGCCTGACACCAGGCTGTGGATGGTCCTTTCAAATCTGATATAACAAGGAGCTGGTTACAGAACGGTGTCACCTCCTTCAGCACGGCCTGGAGCCTGACACCAGGCTGTGGATGGTCCTGTCAAATCTGATACAAGGAGCTGGTTACAGAACGGTGTCGCCTCCTTCAGCACGGCCTGGAGCCTGACACCAGGCTGTGGATGGTCCTTTCAAATCTGATATACCAAGGAGCTGGTTACAGAACGGTGTCACCTCCTTCAGCACGGCCTGGAGCCTGACACCAGGCTGTGGATGGTCCTGTCAAATCTGATACAAGGAGCTGGTTACAGAACGGTGTCGCCTCCTTCAGCACGGCCTGGAGCCTGACACCAGGCTGTGGATGGTCCTGTCAAATCTGATATACCAAGGAGCTGGTTACAGAACGGTGTCGCCTCCTTCAGCATGGCCTGGAGCCTGACACCAGGCTGTGGATGGTCCTGTCAAATCTGATACAAGGAGCTGGTTACAGAACGGTGTCGCCTCCTTCAGCACGGCCTGGAACCTGACACCAGGCTGTGCATGGTCCTGTCAAATCCGAAACAACAAGGTGCTGGTTACAGAACGGTGTCGCCTCCTTCAGCACGGCCTGGAGCCTGACACCAGGCTGTGGATGGTCCTGTCAAATCTGAGATAACAAGGAGCTGGTTAAAGAACGGTGTCGCCTCCTTCAGCACGGCCTGGAGCCTGACACCAGGCTGTGGATGGTCCTGTCTAATCTGATATAACAAAGAGCTGGTTACAGAACGGTGTCGCCTCCTTCAGCACGGCCTGGAGCCTGACACCAGGCTGTGGATGGTCCTGTCAAATTTGATATAACAAGGAGCTGGTTACAGAACGGTGTCGCCTCCTTCAGCACGGTCTGGAGCCTGACACCAGACTGTGGATGGTCCTGTCAAATCTGATATAACAAGGAGCTGGTTACAGAACGGTGTCGCCTCCTTCAGCACGGCCTGGAGCCTGACACCAGGCTGTGGATGGTCCTGTCAAATGTGATAGAACAATGAGCTGGTTACAGAACGGTGTCGCCTCCTTCAGCACGGCCTGGAGCCTGACACCAGGCTGTGGATGGTCCTGTCAAATCTGATATAACAAGGTGCTGGTTACAGAACGGTGTCGCCTCCTTCAGCACGGCCTGGAGCCTGACACCAGGCTGTGGATGGTCCTGTCAAATCTGATATAACACGGTTCTGGTTACAGAACGGTGTCGCCTCCTTCAGCACGGCCTGGAGCCTGACACCAGGCTGTGGATGGTCCTGTCAAATCTGATATAACAAGGAGCTGTTACAGAACGGTGTCGCCTCCTTCAGCACGGCCTGGAGCCTGACACCAGGCTGTGGATGGTCCTGTCAAATCTGATATAACAAGGAGCTGGTTACAGAACGGTGTCGCCTCCTTCAGCACGGCCTGGGGCCTGACACCAGGCTGTGGATGGTCCTGTCAAATCTGATATAACAAGGAGCTGGTTACAGAACGGTGTCACCTCCTTCAGCACGGCCTGGAGCCTGACACCAGGCTGTGGATGGTCCTGTCAAATCTGATATAACAAGGAGCTGGTTACAGAACGGTGTCACCTCCTTCAGCGCGGCCTGGAGCCTGACACCAGGCTGTGGATGGTCCTGTCAAATCTGATATAAAAAGGAGCTGGTTACAGAACGGTGTCGCCTCCTTCAGCACGGCCTGGAGACTGACACCAGGTTGTGGATGGTCCTGTCAAATCTGATATTACAAGGCGCTGGTTACAGAACGGTGTCACCTCCTTCAGCACGGCCTGGAGCCTGACACCAGGCTGTGGATGGTCCTGTCAAATCTGATATAACAAGGAGCTGGTTACAGAACGGTGTCGCCTCCTTCAGCACGGCCTGGAGCCTGACACCAGGCTGTGGATGGTCCTGTCAAATCTGATATAACAAGGTGCTGGTTACAGAACGGTGTCACCTCCTTCAGCACGGCCTGGAGCCTGACACCAGGCTGTGGATGGTCCTGTCAAATCTGATATAACAAGGAGCTGGTTACAGAACGGTGTCGCCTCCATCAGCACGGCCTGGAGCCTGACACCAGGCTGTGGATGGTCCTGTCAAATCTGAGATAACAAGGAGCTGGTTACAGAACGGTGTCGCCTCCTTCAGCACGGCCTGGAGCCTGACACCAGGCTGTGGATGGTCCTGTCAAATCTGATATAACAAGGAGCTGGTTACAGAACGGTGTCACCTCCTTCAGCACGGCCTGGAGCCTGACACCAGGCTGTGGATGGTCCTGTCAAATCGGAGATAACAAGGAGCTGGTTACAGAACGGTGTCGCCTCCTTCAGCACGGCCTGGAGCCTGACACCAGGCTGTGCATGGACCTGTCAAATCCGATACAACAAGGTGCTGGTTACATAACGGTGTCGCCTCCTTCAGCACGGCCTGGAGCCTGACACCAGGCTGTGGATGGTCCTGTCAAACCTGATATAACAAGGAGCTGGTTACAGAACGGTGTCACCTCCTCCAGCACGGCCTGGAGCCTAACAGCAGGCTGTGGATGGTCCTGTCAAATCTGATATAACAAGGAGCTGGTTACAGAACGGTGTCGCCTCCTTCAGCACGGCCTGGAGCCTGACACCAGGCTGTGGATGGTCCTGTCAAATCTGATATAACAAGGAGCTGGTTACAGAACGGTGTCGCCTCCTTCAGCACGGCCTGGAGCCTGACACCAGGCTGTGGATGGTCCTGTCAAATGTGATAGAACAAGGAGCTGGTTACAGAACGGTGTCGCCTCCTTCAGCACGGCCTGGAGCCTGACACCAGGCTGTGGATGGTCCTGTCAAATGTGATAGAACAAGGAGCTGGTTACAGAACGGTGTCGCCTCCTTCAGCACGGCCTGGAGCCTGAAACCAGGCTGTGGATGGTCCTGTCAAATGTGATACAACAAGGAGCTGGTTACAGAACGGTGTCGCCTCCTTCAGCACGGCCTGGAGCCTGACACCAGGCTGTGGATGGTCCTGTCAAATCTGAGATAACAAGGAGCTGGTTACAGAACGGTGTCGCCTCCTTCAGCACGGCCTGGAGCCTGACACCAGGCTGTGGATGGTCCAGTCAAACCTGATATAACACGGTGCTGGTTACAGAACGGTGTCGCCTCCTTCAGCACGGCCTGGAGCCTGACACCAGGTTGTGGATGGTCCAGTCAAATCTGATATGACAAGGAGCTTGTTACAGAACGGTGTCGCCTCCTTCAGCACGGCCTGGAGACTGACACCAGGCTGTGGATGGTCCAGTCAAACCTGATATAACACGGTGCTGGTTACAGAACGGTGTCGCCTCCTTTAGCACGGCCTGGAGCCTGACACCAGGTTGTGGATGGTCCAGTCAAATCTGATATAACGAGGAGCTGGTTACAGAACGGTGTCGCCTCCTTCAGCACGGCCTGGAGCCTGACACCAGGCTGTGGATGGTCCTGTCAAATCTGATATAACAAGGAGCTGGTTACAGAACGGTGTCACCTCCTTCAGCACGGCCTGGAGCCTGACACCAGGCTGTGGATGGTCCAGTCAAACCTGATATAACACGGTGCTGGTTACAGAACGGTGTCGCCTCCTTCAGCACGGCCTGGAGCCTGACACCAGGTTGTGGATGGTCCAGTCAAATCTGATATAACAAGGAGCTGGTTACAGAACGGTGTCGCCTCCTTCAGCACGGCCTGGAGCCTGACACCAGGCTGTGGATGGTCCTGTCAAATCTGATATAACAAGGAGCTGGTTACAGAACGGTGTCACCTCCTTCAGCACGACCTGGAGCCTGACACCAGGCTGTGGATGGTCCTGTCAAATCTGATATAACAAGGAGCTGGTTACAGAACGGTGTCGCCTCCTTCAGCACGGCCTGGAGCCTGACACCAGGCTGTGGATGGTCCTGTCAAATCTGATATAACAAGGAGCTGGTTACAGAACGGTGTCGCCTCCTTCAGCACGGCCTGGAGCCTGACACCAGGCTGTGGATGGTCCTGTCAAATCTGATATAACAAGGAGCTGGTTACAGAACGGTGTCGCCTCCTTCAGCACGGCCTGGAGCCTGACACCAGGCTGTGGATGGTCCTGTCAAATCTGATATAACAAGGAGCTGGTTAGAGAACGGTGTCGCCTCCTTCAGCACGGCCTGGAGCCTGACACCAGGCTGTGGATGTCCCTGTCAAATCTGATATAACAATGAGCTGGTTACAGAACGGTGTCGCCTCCTTCAGCACGGCCTGGAGCCGGACACCAGGCTGTGGATGGTCCTGTCAAATCTGATATAACAAGGAGCTGGTTACAGAACGGTGTCGCCTCCTTCAGCACGGCCTGGAGCCTGACACCAGGCTGTGGATGTCCCTGTCAAATCTGATATAACAAGGAGCTGGTTACAGAACGGTGTCGCCTCCTTCAGCACGGCCTGGAGCCTGACATCAGGCTGTGGATGGTCTGTGAAAATTTGATATAACAAGGTGCTGGTTACAGAACGGTGTCGCCTCCTTCAGCATGGCCTGCAGCCTGACACCAGGCTGTGGATGGTCCTGTCAAATCTGATATAACAAGGAGCTGGTTAGAGAACGGTGTCGCCTCCTTCAGCACGGCCTGGAGCCTGACACCAGGCTGTGGATGTCCCTGTCAAATCTGATATAACAATGAGCTGGTTACAGAACGGTGTCGCCTCCTTCAGCACGGCCTGGAGCCGGACACCAGGCTGTGGATGGTCCTGTCAAATCTGATATAACAAGGAGCTGGTTAGAGAACGGTGTCGCCTCCTTCAGCACGGCCTGGAGCCTGACACCAGGCTGTGGATGTCCCTGTCAAATCTGATATAACAAGGAGCTGGTTACAGAACGGTGTCGCCTCCTTCAGCACGGCCTGGAGCCTGACATCAGGCTGTGGATGGTCTGTGAAAATTTGATATAACAAGGTGCTGGTTACAGAACGGTGTCGCCTCCTTCAGCATGGCCTGCAGCCTGACACCAGGCTGTGGATGGTCCTGTCAAATCTGATATAACAAGGAGCTGGTTACAGAACGGTGTCGCCTCCTTCAGCACGGCCTGGAGCCTGACACCAGGCTGTGGATGGTCTTGTCAAATCTGATATAACAAGGTGCTGGTTACAGAACGGTGTCGCCTCCTTCAGCACGGCCTGGAGCCTGACACCAGGCTGTGGATGGGTCTGTCAAATCTGATATAACAAGGTGGTGGTTACAGAAAGGTGTCACCCCCTTCAGCACGGCCTGGAGCCTGACACCAGGCTGTGGATGGTCCTGTCAAATCTGATATAACAAGGAGCTGGTTACAGAACGGTGTCGCCTCCTTCAGCACGGCCTGGAGCCTGACACCAGGCTGTGGATGGTCCTGTCAAATCTGATATAACACGGTGCTGGTTACAGAACGGTGTCGCCTCCTTCAGCACGGCCTGCAGCCTGACACCAGGCTGTGGATGGTCCTTTCAAATCTGATATAACAAGGAGCTGGTTACAGAACGGTGTCACCTCCTTCAGCACGGCCTGGAGCCTGACACCAGGCTGTGGATGGTCCTGTCAAATCTGATACAAGGAGCTGGTTACAGAACGGTGTCGCCTCCTTCAGCACGGCCTGGAGCCTGACACCAGGCTGTGGATGGTCCTTTCAAATCTGATATACCAAGGAGCTGGTTACAGAACGGTGTCACCTCCTTCAGCACGGCCTGGAGCCTGACACCAGGCTGTGGATGGTCCTGTCAAATCTGATACAAGGAGCTGGTTACAGAACGGTGTCGCCTCCTTCAGCACGGCCTGGAGCCTGACACCAGGCTGTGGATGGTCCTGTCAAATCTGATATACCAAGGAGCTGGTTACAGAACGGTGTCGCCTCCTTCAGCATGGCCTGGAGCCTGACACCAGGCTGTGGATGGTCCTGTCAAATCTGATACAAGGAGCTGGTTACAGAACGATGTCGCCTCCTTCAGCACGGCCTGGAGCCTGACACCAGGCTGTGCATGGTCCTGTCAAATCCGAAACAACAAGGTGCTGGTTACAGAACGGTGTCGCCTCCTTCAGCACGGCCTGGAGCCTGACACCAGGCTGTGGATGGTCCTGTCAAATCTGAGATAACAAGGAGCTGGTTAAAGAACGGTGTCGCCTCCTTCAGCACGGCCTGGAGCCTGACACCAGGCTGTGGATGGTCCTGTCTAATCTGATATAACAAAGAGCTGGTTACAGAACGGTGTCGCCTCCTTCAGCACGGCCTGGAGCCTGACACCAGGCTGTGGATGGTCCTGTCAAATCTGATATAACAAGGAGCTGGTTACAGAACGGTGTCGCCTCCTTCAGCACGGTCTGGAGCCTGACACCAGACTGTGGATGGTCCTGTCAAATCTGATATAACAAGGAGCTGGTTACAGAACGGTGTCGCCTCCTTCAGCACGGCCTGGAGCCTGACACCAGGCTGTGGATGGTCCTGTCAAATGTGATAGAACAAGGTGCTGGTTACAGAACGGTGTCGCCTCCTTCAGCACGGCCTGGAGCCTGACACCAGGCTGTGGATGGTCCTGTCAAATCTGATATAACAAGGTGCTGGTTACAGAACGGTGTCGCCTCCTTCAGCACGGCCTGGAGCCTTACACCAGGCTGTGGATGGTCCTGTCAAATCTGATATAACACGGTTCTGGTTACAGAACGGTGTCGCCTCCTTCAGCACGGCCTGGAGCCTGACACCAGGCTGTGGATGGTCCTGTCAAATCTGATATAACAAGGAGCTGTTACAGAACGGTGTCGCCTCCTTCAGCACGGCCTGGAGCCTGACACCAGGCTGTGGATGGTCCTGTCAAATCTGATATAACAAGGAGCTGGTTACAGAACGGTGTCGCCTCCTTCAGCACGGCCTGGGGCCTGACACCAGGCTGTGGATGGTCCTGTCAAATCTGATATAACAAGGAGCTGGTTACAGAACGGTGTCACCTCCTTCAGCACGGCCTGGAGCCTGACACCAGGCTGTGGATGGTCCTGTCAAATCTGATATAACAAGGAGCTGGTTACAGAACGGTGTCACCTCCTTCAGCGCGGCCTGGAGCCTGACACCAGGCTGTGGATGGTCCTGTCAAATCTGATATAACAAGGAGCTGGTTACAGAACGGTGTCGCCTCCTTCAGCACGGCCTGGAGCCTGACACCAGGTTGTGGATGGTCCTGTCAAATCTGATATTACAAGGCGCTGGTTACAGAACGGTGTCACCTCCTTCAGCACGGCCTGGAGCCTGACACCAGGCTGTGGATGGTCCTGTCAAATCTGATATAACAAGGAGCTGGTTACAGAACGGTGTCGCCTCCTTCAGCACGGCCTGGAGCCTGACACCAGGCTGTGGATGGTCCTGTCAAATCTGATATAACAAGGTGCTGGTTACAGAACGGTGTCACCTCCTTCAGCACGGCCTGGAGCCTGACACCAGGCTGTGGATGGTCCTGTCAAATCTGATATAACAAGGAGCTGGTTACAGAACGGTGTCGCCTCCATCAGCACGGCCTGGAGCCTGACACCAGGCTGTGGATGGTCCTGTCAAATCTGAGATAACAAGG
The DNA here is from genome assembly GCF_047496885.1 of Scyliorhinus torazame. Taxonomy (NCBI): domain Eukaryota; kingdom Metazoa; phylum Chordata; class Chondrichthyes; order Carcharhiniformes; family Scyliorhinidae; genus Scyliorhinus; species Scyliorhinus torazame. The sequence continues at coordinate 58,368,401 of NC_092729.1, read as the reverse complement.
AGCTGGTTACAGAACGGTGTCGCCTCCTTCAGCACGGCCTGGAGCCTGACACCAGGCTGTGGATGGTCCTGTCAAATCTGATATAACAAGGAGCTGGTTACAGAACGGTGTCACCTCCTTCAGCACGGCCTGGAGCCTGACACCAGGCTGTGGATGGTCCTGTCAAATCGGAGATAACAAGGAGCTGGTTACAGAACGGTGTCGCCTCCTTCAGCACGGCCTGGAGCCTGACACCAGGCTGTGCATGGACCTGTCAAATCCGATACAACAAGGTGCTGGTTACATAACGGTGTCGCCTCCTTCAGCACGGCCTGGAGCCTGACACCAGGCTGTGGATGGTCCTGTCAAACCTGATATAACAAGGAGCTGGTTACAGAACGGTGTCACCTCCTCCAGCACGGCCTGGAGCCTAACAGCAGGCTGTGGATGGTCCTGTCAAATCTGATATAACAAGGAGCTGGTTACAGAACGGTGTCGCCTCCTTCAGCACGGCCTGGAGCCTGACACCAGGCTGTGGATGGTCCTGTCAAATCTGATATAACAAGGAGCTGGTTACAGAACGGTGTCGCCTCCTTCAGCACGGCCTGGAGCCTGACACCAGGCTGTGGATGGTCCTGTCAAATGTGATAGAACAAGGAGCTGGTTACAGAACGGTGTCGCCTCCTTCAGCACGGCCTGGAGCCTGACACCAGGCTGTGGATGGTCCTGTCAAATGTGATAGAACAAGGAGCTGGTTACAGAACGGTGTCGCCTCCTTCAGCACGGCCTGGAGCCTGACACCAGGCTGTGGATGGTCCTGTCAAATGTGATAGAACAAGGAGCTGGTTACAGAACGGTGTCGCCTCCTTCAGCACGGCCTGGAGCCTGACACCAGGCTGTGGATGGTCCTGTCAAATCTGAGATAACAAGAAGCTGGTTACAGAACGGTGTCGCCTCCTTCAGCACGGCCTGGAGCCTGACACCAGGCTGTGGATGGTCCAGTCAAACCTGATATAACACGGTGCTGGTTACAGAACGGTGTCGCCTCCTTCAGCACGGCCTGGAGCCTGACACCAGGTTGTGGATGGTCCAGTCAAATCTGATATGACAAGGAGCTTGTTACAGAACGGTGTCGCCTCCTTCAGCACGGCCTGGAGCCTGACACCAGGCTGTGGATGGTCCAGTCAAACCTGATATAACACGGTGCTGGTTACAGAACGGTGTCGCCTCCTTTAGCACGGCCTGGAGCCTGACACCAGGTTGTGGATGGTCCAGTCAAATCTGATATAACGAGGAGCTGGTTACAGAACGGTGTCGCCTCCTTCAGCACGGCCTGGAGCCTGACACCAGGCTGTGGGTGGTCCTGTCAAATCTGATATAACAAGGAGCTGGTTACAGAACGGTGTCACCTCCTTCAGCACGGCCTGGAGCCTGACACCAGGCTGTGGATGGTCCAGTCAAACCTGATATAACACGGTGCTGGTTACAGAACGGTGTCGCCTCCTTCAGCACGGCCTGGAGCCTGACACCAGGTTGTGGATGGTCCAGTCAAATCTGATATAACAAGGAGCTGGTTACAGAACGGTGTCGCCTCCTTCAGCACGGCCTGGAGCCTGACACCAGGCTGTGGATGGTCCTGTCAAATCTGATATAACAAGGAGCTGGTTACAGAACGGTGTCACCTCCTTCAGCACGACCTGGAGCCTGACACCAGGCTGTGGATGGTCCTGTCAAATCTGATATAACAAGGAGCTGGTTACAGAACGGTGTCGCCTCCTTCAGCACGGCCTGGAGCCTGACACCAGGCTGTGGATGGTCCTGTCAAATCTGATATAACAAGGAGCTGGTTACAGAACGGTGTCGCCTCCTTCAGCACGGCCTGGAGCCTGACACCAGGCTGTGGATGGTCCTGTCAAATCTGATATAACAAGGAGCTGGTTACAGAACGGTGTCGCCTCCTTCAGCACGGCCTGGAGCCTGACACCAGGCTGTGGATGGGTCTGTCAAATCTGATATAACAAGGTGGTGGTTACAGAAAGGTGTCACCCCCTTCAGCACGGCCTGGAGCCTGACACCAGGCTGTGGATGGTCCTGTCAAATCTGATATAACAAGGAGCTGGTTACAGAACGGTGTCGCCTCCTTCAGCACGGCCTGGAGCCTGACACCAGGCTGTGGATGGTCCTGTCAAATCTGATATAACAAGGAGCTGGTTACAGAACGGTGTCGCCTCCTTCAGCACGGCCTGGAGCCTGACACCAGGCTCTGGGTTGTACTGTCAAATCTGATGTAACAAGGAGCTGGTTACAGAATGGTGTCGCCTCCTTCAGCTCGGCCTGGAGCCTGACACCAGGCTGTGGATGGTCCTGTCAAATCTGATATAACAAGGAGCTGGTTACAGAACGGTGTCGCCTCCTTCAGCACGGTCTGGAGCCTGACACCAGGCTGTGGATGGTCCTGTCAAATCTGATATAACAAGGTGCTGGTTACAGAACGGTGTCACCTCCTTCAGCACGGCCTGGAGCCTGACACCAGGCTGTGGATGGTCCTGTCACATCTGATATAACAAGGAGCTTGTTACAGAACGGTGTCGCCTCCTTCAGCACGGCCTGGAGCCTGACACCAGGCTGTGGATGGTCCTGTCAAATCTGATATAACAAGGAGCTGGTTACAGAACGGTGTCACCTCCTTCAGCACGGCCTGGAGCCTGACACCAGGCTGTGGATGGTCCTGTCAAATCTGATATAACAAGGAGCTGGTTACAGAACGGTGTCGCCTCCTTCAGCACGGCCTGGAGCCTGACACCAGGCTGTGGCTGGTCCTGTCAAATCTGATATAACAAGGAGCTGGTTACAGAACGGTGTCGCCTCCTTCAGCACGGCCTGGAGCCTGACACCAGGCTGTGGATGGTCCTGTCAAATCTGATATAACAAGGAGCTGGTTACAGAACGGTGTCGCCTCCTTCAGCACGGCTTGGGGCCTGACACCAGGCTGTGGATGTCCCTGTCAAATCTGATACAACAAGGAGCTGGTTACAGAACGGTGTCGCCTCCTTCAGCTCGGCCTGGAGCCTGACACCAGGCTGTGGATGGTCCAGTCAAATCTGATATAACAAGGAGCTGGTTACAGAACGGTGTCACCTCCTTCAGCACGGCTTGGAGCCTGACACCAGGCTGTGGGTTGTCCTGTCAAATCTGATATAACAAGGAGCTGGTTACAGAACGGTGTCGCCTCCTTCAGCACGGCCTGGAGCCTGACACCAGGCTGTGGATGGTCCTGTCAAATCTGATATAACAAGGTGCTGGTTACAGAACGGTGTCGCCTCCTTCAGCACGGCTTGGGGCCTGACACCAGGCTGTGGATGTCCCTGTCAAATCTGATACAACAAGGAGCTGGTTACAGAACGGTGTCGCCTCCTTCAGCTCGGCCTGGAGCCTGACACCAGGCTGTGGATGGTCCAGTCAAATCTGATATAACAAGGAGCTGGTTACAGAACGGTGTCACCTCCTTCAGCACGGCTTGGAGCCTGACACCAGGCTGTGGGTTGTCCTGTCAAATCTGATATAACAAGGAGCTGGTTACAGAACGGTGTCACCTCCTTCAGCACGGCCTGGAGCCTGACACCAGGCTGTGGATGGTCCTTTCAAATCTGATATAACAAGGAGCTGGTTACAGAACGGTGTCGCCTCCTTCAGCACGGCCTGGAGCCTGACACCAGGCTGTGGATGGTCCTGTCAAATCTGATATAACAAGGAGCTGGTTACAGAACGGTGTCGCCTCCTTCAGCACGGCCTGGAGCCTGACACCAGGCGGTGGATGGCCCTGTCAAATCCGATATAACAAGGAGCTGGTTACAGAAAGGTGTCGCCTCCTTCAGCACGGCCTGGAGCCTGACACGAGGCTGTGGATGGTCCTGTCAAATCTGATATAACAAGGAGCTGGTTACAGAACGGTGTCACCTCCTTCAGCACGGCCTGGAGCCTGACACCAGGCTGTGGATGGTCCTGTCAAATCTGATATAACAAGGAGCTGGTTACAGAACGGTGTCACCTCCGTCAGCACGGCCTGGAGCCTGACACCAGGCTGTGGATGGTCCTGTCAAATCTGATATAACAAGGTGCTGGTTACAGAACGGTGTCGCCTCCTTCAGCACGGCCTGGAGCCTGACACCAGGCTGTGGATGGTCCTGTCAAATCTGATATAACAAGGTGCTGGTTACAGAACGGTGTCGCCTCCTTCAGCACGGCCTGGAGCCTGACACCAGGCTGTGGATGGTCCTGTCAAATCTGAGATAACAAAGAGCTGGTTACAGAACGGTGTCGCCTCCTTCAGCACGGCCTGGAGCCTGACACCAGGCTGTGGATGGTCCTGTCAAATCTGATATAACAAGGAGCTGGTTACAGAACGGTGTCGCCTCCTTCAGCACGGCCTGGAGCCTGACACCAGGCTGTGGATGGTCCTGTCAAATCTGATACAACAAGGTGCTGGTTACAGAACTGTGTCACCTCCTTCAGCACGGCCTGGAGCCTGACACCAGGCTGTGGATGGTCCTGTCAAATCTGATATAACAAGGGGCTGGTTACAGAACGGTGTCGCCTCCTTCAGCACGGTCTGGAGCCTGACACCAGGCTGTGGATGGTCCTGTCAAATCTGATATAACAAGGTGCTGGTTACAGAACGGTGTCACCTCCTTCAGCACGGCCTGGAGCCTGACACCAGGCTGTGGATGGTCCTGTCACATCTGATATAACAAGGAGCTTGTTACAGAACGGTGTCGCCTCCTTCAGCACGGCCTGGAGCCTGACACCAGGCTGTGGATGGTCCTGTCAAATCTGATATAACAAGGAGCTGGTTACAGAACGGTGTCACCTCCTTCAGCACGGCCTGGAGCCTGACACCAGGCTGTGGATGGTCCTGTCAAATCTGATATAACAAGGAGCTGGTTACAGAACGGTGTCGCCTCCTTCAGCACGGCCTGGAGCCTGACACCAGGCTGTGGCTGGTCCTGTCAAATCTGATATAACAAGGAGCTGGTTACAGAACGGTGTCGCCTCCTTCAGCACGGCCTGGAGCCTGACACCAGGCTGTGGATGGTCCTGTCAAATCTGATATAACAAGGAGCTGGTTACAGAACGGTGTCGCCTCCTTCAGCACGGCTTGGGGCCTGACACCAGGCTGTGGATGTCCCTGTCAAATCTGATACAACAAGGAGCTGGTTACAGAACGGTGTCGCCTCCTTCAGCTCGGCCTGGAGCCTGACACCAGGCTGTGGATGGTCCAGTCAAATCTGATATAACAAGGAGCTGGTTACAGAACGGTGTCACCTCCTTCAGCACGGCTTGGAGCCTGACACCAGGCTGTGGGTTGTCCTGTCAAATCTGATATAACAAGGAGCTGGTTACAGAACGGTGTCGCCTCCTTCAGCACAGCCTGGAGCCTGACACCAGGCTGTGGATGGTCCTGTCAAATCTGATATAACAAGGTGCTGGTTACAGAACGGTGTCGCCTCCTTCAGCACGGCTTGGGGCCTGACACCAGGCTGTGGATGTCCCTGTCAAATCTGATACAACAAGGAGCTGGTTACAGAACGGTGTCGCCTCCTTCAGCTCGGCCTGGAGCCTGACACCAGGCTGTGGATGGTCCAGTCAAATCTGATATAACAAGGAGCTGGTTACAGAACGGTGTCACCTCCTTCAGCACGGCTTGGAGCCTGACACCAGGCTGTGGGTTGTCCTGTCAAATCTGATATAACAAGGAGCTGGTTACAGAACGGTGTCACCTCCTTCAGCACGGCCTGGAGCCTGACACCAGGCTGTGGATGGTCCTTTCAAATCTGATATAACAAGGAGCTGGTTACAGAACGGTGTCGCCTCCTTCAGCACGGCCTGGAGCCTGACACCAGGCTGTGGATGGTCCTGTCAAATCTGATATAACAAGGAGCTGGTTACAGAACGGTGTCGCCTCCTTCAGCACGGCCTGGAGCCTGACACCAGGCGGTGGATGGCCCTGTCAAATCCGATATAACAAGGAGCTGGTTACAGAAAGGTGTCGCCTCCTTCAGCACGGCCTGGAGCCTGACACGAGGCTGTGGATGGTCCTGTCAAATCTGATATAACAAGGAGCTGGTTACAGAACGGTGTCACCTCCTTCAGCACGGCCTGGAGCCTGACACCAGGCTGTGGATGGTCCTGTCAAATCTGATATAACAAGGAGCTGGTTACAGAACGGTGTCACCTCCGTCAGCACGGCCTGGAGCCTGACACCAGGCTGTGGATGGTCCTGTCAAATCTGATATAACAAGGTGCTGGTTACAGAACGGTGTCGCCTCCTTCAGCACGGCCTGGAGCCTGACACCAGGCTGTGGATGGTCCTGTCAAATCTGATATAACAAGGTGCTGGTTACAGAACGGTGTCGCCTCCTTCAGCACGGCCTGGAGCCTGACACCAGGCTGTGGATGGTCCTGTCAAATCTGAGATAACAAAGAGCTGGTTACAGAACGGTGTCGCCTCCTTCAGCACGGCCTGGAGCCTGACACCAGGCTGTGGATGGTCCTGTCAAATCTGATATAACAAGGAGCTGGTTACAGAACGGTGTCGCCTCCTTCAGCACGGCCTGGAGCCTGACACCAGGCTGTGGATGGTCCTGTCAAATCTGATACAACAAGGTGCTGGTTACAGAACTGTGTCACCTCCTTCAGCACGGCCTGGAGCCTGACACCAGGCTGTGGATGGTCCTGTCAAATCTGATATAACAAGGGGCTGGTTACAGAACGGTGTCGCCTCCTTAAGCACGGCCTGGAGCCTGACACCAGGCTGTGGATGGTCCTGTCAAATCTGATATAACAAGGAGCTGGTGACAGAACGGTGTCGCCTCCTTCAGCACGGCCTGGAGCCTGACACCAGACTGTGGATGGTCCTGTCAAATCTGATATAACAAGGAGCTGGTTACAGAACGGTGTCGCCTCCTTCAGCACGGCCTGGAGCCTGACACCAGGCTGTGGATGGTCCTGTCAAATCTGATATAACAAGGAGCTGGTTACAGAACGGTGTCACCTCCGTCAGCACGGCCTGGAGCCTGACACCAGGCTGTGGATGGTCCTGTCAAATCTGATATAACAAGGTGCTGGTTACAGAACGGTGTCGCCTCCTTCAGCACGGCCTGGAGCCTGACACCAGGCTGTGGATGGTCCTGTCAAATCTGATATAACAAGGTGCTGGTTACAGAACGGTGTCGCCTCCTTCAGCACGGCCTGGAGCCTGACACCAGGCTGTGGATGGTCCTGTCAAATCTGAGATAACAAAGAGCTGGTTACAGAACGGTGTCGCCTCCTTCAGCACGGCCTGGAGCCTGACACCAGGCTGTGGATGGTCCTGTCAAATCTGATATAACAAGGAGCTGGTTACAGAACGGTGTCGCCTCCTTCAGCACGGCCTGGAGCCTGACACCAGGCTGTGGATGGTCCTGTCAAATCTGATACAACAAGGTGCTGGTTACAGAACTGTGTCACCTCCTTCAGCACGGCCTGGAGCCTGACACCAGGCTGTGGATGGTCCTGTCAAATCTGATATAACAAGGGGCTGGTTACAGAACGGTGTCGCCTCCTTAAGCACGGCCTGGAGCCTGACACCAGGCTGTGGATGGTCCTGTCAAATCTGATATAACAAGGAGCTGGTGACAGAACGGTGTCGCCTCCTTCAGCACGGCCTGGAGCCTGACACCAGACTGTGGATGGTCCTGTCAAATCTGATATAACAAGGAGCTGGTTACAGAACGGTGTCGCCTCCTTCAGCACGGCCTGGAGCCTGACACCAGGCTGTGGATGGTCCTGTCAAATCTGATACAACAAGGTGCTGGTTACAGAACTGTGTCACCTCCTTCAGCACGGCCTGGAGCCTGACACCAGGCTGTGGATGGTCCTGTCAAATCTGATATAACAAGGGGCTGGTTACAGAACGGTGTCGCCTCCTTAAGCACGGCCTGGAGCCTGACACCAGGCTGTGGATGGTCCTGTCAAATCTGATATAACAAGGAGCTGGTGACAGAACGGTGTCGCCTCCTTCAGCACGGCCTGGAGCCTGACACCAGACTGTGGATGGTCCGTTCAAATCTGATATAACAAGGAGCTGGTTACAGAACGGTGTCGCCTCCTTCAGCACAGCCTGGATCCTGACACCAGGCTGTGGATGGTCCTGTCAAATCTGATATAACAAGGAGCTGGTTACAGAACTGTGTCGCCTCCTTCAGCACGGCCTGGAGCCTGACACCAGACTGTGGATGGTCCTGTCAAATCTGATATAACAAGGAGCTGGTTACAGAACGGTGTCGCCTCCTTCAGCACGGCCTGGAGCCTGACACCAGGCTGTGGATGGTCCTGTCAAATCTGATACAACAAGGAGCTGGTTACAGAACGGTGTCGCCTCCTTCAGCACGGCCTGGAGCCTGACACCAGGCTGTGGATTGTCCTGTCAAATCTGATATAACATGGTGCTGGTTACAGAACGGTGTCGCCTCCTTCAGCACGGCCTGGAGCCTGACACCAGGCTGTGGATGGTCCTGTCAAACCTGATATAACAAGGAGCTGGTTACAGAACGGTGTCACCTCCTTCAGCACGGCCTGGAGCCGGACACCAGGCTGTGGATGGTCCTGTCAAATCTGATATAACAAAGAGCTGGTTACAGAACGGTGTCACCTCCTTCAGCACGGCCTGGAGCCTGACACCAGGCTGTGGATGGTCCTGTCAAATCTGATATAACAAGGAGAAGGTTACAGAACGGTGTCGCCTCCTTCAGCACGGCCTGGAGCCTGACACCAGGCTGTGGATGGTCCTGTCAAACCTGATATAACAAGGAGCTGATTACAGAACGGTGTCGCCTCCTTCAGCACGGACTGGAGCCTGACACCAGGCTGTGGATGGTCCTGTCAAATCTGATATAACAAAGAGCTGGTTACAGAACGGTGTCGCTTCCTTCAGCGCGGCCTGGAGCCTGACACCAGGCTGTGGATGGTCCTGTCAAATCTGAGATAACAAGGAGCTGGTTACAGAACGGTGTCGCCTCCTTCAGCACGGCCTGGAGCCTGACACCAGGCTATGGATGGTCCTGTCAAATCTGATATAACAAGGAGCTGGTTACAGAACGGTGTCGCCTCCTTCAGCACGGCCTGGAGCCTGACACCAGGCTGTGGATGGTCCTGTCAAATCTGAGATAACAAGGAGCTGGTTACAGAACGGTGTCGCCTCCTTCAGCACGGCCTGGAGCCTGACACCGGGCTGTGGATGGTCCTGTCATAATCCGATATAACAAGGTGCTGGTTACAGAACGGTGTCACCTCCTTCAGCACGGCCTGGAGCCTGACACCAGGCTGTGGATGGTCCTGTCAAATCTGATATAACAAGGAGCTGGTTACAGAACGGTGTCGCCTCCTTCAGCACGGCCTGGAGCCTGACACCAGGCTGTGGATGGTCCTGTCAAATCTGATATAACACGGTGCTGGTTACAGAACGGTGTCGCCTCCTTCAGCACGGCCTGCAGCCTGACACCAGGCTGTGGATGGTCCTTTCAAATCTGATATAACAAGGAGCTGGTTACAGAACGGTGTCACCTCCTTCAGCACGGCCTGGAGCCTGACACCAGGCTGTGGATGGTCCTGTCAAATCTGATACAAGGAGCTGGTTACAGAACGGTGTCGCCTCCTTCAGCACGGCCTGGAGCCTGACACCAGGCTGTGGATGGTCCTTTCAAATCTGATATACCAAGGAGCTGGTTACAGAACGGTGTCACCTCCTTCAGCACGGCCTGGAGCCTGACACCAGGCTGTGGATGGTCCTGTCAAATCTGATACAAGGAGCTGGTTACAGAACGGTGTCGCCTCCTTCAGCACGGCCTGGAGCCTGACACCAGGCTGTGGATGGTCCTGTCAAATCTGATACAAGGAGCTGGTTACAGAACGGTGTCGCCTCCTTCAGCACGGCCTGGAGCCTGACACCAGGCTGTGCATGGTCCTGTCAAATCCGAAACAACAAGGTGCTGGTTACAGAACGGTGTCGCCTCCTTCAGCACGGCCTGGAGCCTGACACCAGGCTGTGGATGTCCTGTCAAACCTGATATAACAAGGAGCTGGTTACAGAACGGTGTCGCCTCCTTCAGCACGGCCTGGAGCCTGACACCAGGCTGTGGTTTGTCCTGTCAAATCTGATATAACAAGGAGCTGGTTACAGAACGGTGTCGCCTCCTTCAGCGCGGCCTGGAGCCTGACACCAGGCTGTGGATGCTCCTGTCAAATCTGATATATCAAGGAGCTGGTTACAGAACGGTCTCGCCTCCTTCAGCACGGCCTGGAGCCTGACACCAGGCTGTGGATAGTCCTGTCAAATCTGATATAACAAGGAGCTGGTTACAGAACTGTGTCACCTCCATCTGCACGGCCTGGAGCCTGACACCAGGCTGTGGATGGTCCTGTCAAATCTGATATAACAAGGAGCTGGTTACAGAACTGTGTCACCTCCATCAGCACGGCCTGGAGCCTGACACTAGGCTGTGGATGGTCCTGTCAAATCTGATATAACAAGGAGCTGGTTACAGAACGGTGTCGCCTCCTTCAGCACGGCCTGGGGCCTGACACCAGGCTGTGGATGGTCCTGTCAAATCTGATATAACAAGGAGCTGGTTACAGAACGATGTCGCCTCCTTCAGCACGGCCTGGAGCCTGACACCAGGCTGTGGATGGTCCTGTCAAATCTGATATAACAAGGAGCTGGTTACAGAACGGTGTCACCTCCTTCAGCGCGGCCTGGAGCCTGACACCAGGCTGTGGATGGTCCTGTCAAATCTGAGATAACAAGGAGCTGGTTACAGAATGGTGTCACCACCTTCAGCACGGCCTGGAGCCTGACACCAGGCTGTGGATGGCCCTGTCAAATCAGATATAACAAGGAGCTGGTTACAGAACGGTGTCCCCTCCTTCAGCACTGCCTGGAGCCTGACACCAGGCTGTGGATGGTCCTGTCAAATCTGATATAACAAGGAGCTGGTTACAGAACGGTGTCGCCTCCTTCAGCACGGCCTGGAGCCTGACACCAGGCTGTGGATGGTCCTGTCAAATCTGATACAACAAGGTGCTGGTTACAGAACTGTGTCACCTCCTTCAGCACGGCCTGGAGCCTGACACCAGGCTGTGGATGGTCCTGTCAAATCTGATATAACAAGGGGCTGGTTACAGAACGGTGTCGCCTCCTTAAGCACGGCCTGGAGCCTGACACCATGCTGTGGATGGTCCTGTCAAATCTGATATAACAAGGAGCTGGTTACAGAACGGTGTCGCCTCCTTCAGCACGGCCTGGAGCCTGACACCAGACTGTGGATGGTCCGTTCAAATCTGATATAACAAGGAGCTGGTTACAGAACGGTGTCGCCTCCTTCAGCACAGCCTGGATCCTGACACCAGGCTGTGGATGGTCCTGTCAAATCTGATATAACAAGGAGCTGGTTACAGAACTGTGTCGCCTCCTTCAGCACGGCCTGGAGCCTGACACCAGACTGTGGATGGTCCTGTCAAATCTGATATAACAAGGAGCTGGTTACAGAACGGTGTCGCCTCCTTCAGCACGGCCTGGAGCCTGACACCAGGCTGTGGATGGTCCTGTCAAATCTGATACAACAAGGAGCTGGTTACAGAACGGTGTCGCCTCCTTCAGCACGGCCTGGAGCCTGACACCAGGCTGTGGATGGTCCTGTCAAATCTGATATAACATGGTGCTGGTTACAGAACGGTGTCGCCTCCTTCAGCACGGCCTGGAGCCTGACACCAGGCTGTGGATGGTCCTGTCAAACCTGATATAACAAGGAGCTGGTTACAGAACGGTGTCACCTCCTTCAGCACGGCCTGGAGCCGGACACCAGGCTGTGGATGGTCCTGTCAAATCTGATATAACAAGGAGCTGGTTACAGAACGGTGTCACCTCCTTCAGCACGGCCTGGAGCCTGACACCAGGCTGTGGATGGTCCTGTCAAATCTGATATAACAAGGAGAAGGTTACAGAACGGTGTCGCCTCCTTCAGCACGGCCTGGAGCCTGACACCAGGCTGTGGATGGTCCTGTCAAACCTGATATAACAAGGAGCTGATTACAGAACGGTGTCGCCTCCTTCAGCACGGACTGGAGCCTGACACCAGGCTGTGGATGGTCCTGTCAAATCTGATATAACAAAGAGCTGGTTACAGAACGGTGTCGCTTCCTTCAGCGCGGCCTGGAGCCTGACACCAGGCTGTGGATGGTCCTGTCAAATCTGATATAACAAGGAGCTGGTTACAGAACGGTGTCGCCTCCTTCAGCACGGCCTGGAGCCTGACACCAGGCTATGGATGGTCCTGTCAAATCTGATATAACAAGGAGCTGGTTACAGAACGGTGTCGCCTCCTTCAGCACGGCCTGGAGCCTGACACCAGGCTGTGGATGGTCCTGTCAAATCTGAGATAACAAGGAGCTGGTTACAGAACGGTGTCGCCTCCTTCAGCACGGCCTGGAGCCTGACACCGGGCTGTGGATGGTCCTGTCATAATCCGATATAACAAAGAGCTGGTTACAGAACGGTGTCGCTTCCTTCAGCGCGGCCTGGAGCCTGACACCAGGCTGTGGATGGTCCTGTCAAATCTGATATAACAAGGAGCTGGTTACAGAACGGTGTCGCCTCCTTCAGCACGGCCTGGAGCCTGACACCAGGCTGTGGATGGTCCTGTCAAACCTGATATAACAAGGAGCTGATTACAGAACGGTGTCGCCTCCTTCAGCACGGACTGGAGCCTGACACCAGGCTGTGGATGGTCCTGTCAAATCTGATATAACAAAGAGCTGGTTACAGAACGGTGTCGCTTCCTTCAGCGCGGCCTGGAGCCTGACACCAGGCTGTGGATGGTCCTGTCAAATCTGATATAACAAGGAGCTGGTTACAGAACGGTGTCGCCTCCTTCAGCACGGCCTGGAGCCTGACACCAGGCTATGGATGGTCCTGTCAAATCTGATATAACAAGGAGCTGGTTACAGAACGGTGTCGCCTCCTTCAGCACGGCCTGGAGCCTGACACCAGGCTGTGGATGGTCCTGTCAAATCTGAGATAACAAGGAGCTGGTTACAGAACGGTGTCGCCTCCTTCAGCACGGCCTGGAGCCTGACACCGGGCTGTGGATGGTCCTGTCATAATCCGATATAACAAGGTGCTGGTTACAGAACGGTGTCACCTCCTTCAGCACGGCCTGGAGCCTGACACCAGGCTGTGGATGGTCCTGTCAAATCTGATATAACAAGGAGCTGGTTACAGAACGGTGTCGCCTCCTTCAGCACGGCCTGGAGCCTGACACCAGGCTGTGGATGGTCCTGTCAAATCTGATATAACACGGTGCTGGTTACAGAACGGTGTCGCCTCCTTCAGCACGGCCTGCAGCCTGACACCAGGCTGTGGATGGTCCTTTCAAATCTGATATAACAAGGAGCTGGTTACAGAACGGTGTCACCTCCTTCAGCACGGCCTGGAGCCTGACACCAGGCTGTGGATGGTCCTGTCAAATCTGATACAAGGAGCTGGTTACAGAACGGTGTCGCCTCCTTCAGCACGGCCTGGAGCCTGACACCAGGCTGTGGATGGTCCTTTCAAATCTGATATACCAAGGAGCTGGTTACAGAACGGTGTCACCTCCTTCAGCACGGCCTGGAGCCTGACACCAGGCTGTGGATGGTCCTGTCAAATCTGATACAAGGAGCTGGTTACAGAACGGTGTCGCCTCCTTCAGCACGGCCTGGAGCCTGACACCAGGCTGTGGATGGTCCTGTCAAATCTGATATACCAAGGAGCTGGTTACAGAACGGTGTCGCCTCCTTCAGCATGGCCTGGAGCCTGACACCAGGCTGTGGATGGTCCTGTCAAATCTGATACAAGGAGCTGGTTACAGAACGGTGTCGCCTCCTTCAGCACGGCCTGGAGCCTGACACCAGGCTGTGCATGGTCCTGTCAAATCCGAAACAACAAGGTGCTGGTTACAGAACGGTGTCGCCTCCTTCAGCACGGCCTGGAGCCTGACACCAGGCTGTGGATGTCCTGTCAAACCTGATATAACAAGGAGCTGGTTACAGAACGGTGTCGCCTCCTTCAGCACGGCCTGGAGCCTGACACCAGGCTGTGGTTTGTCCTGTCAAATCTGATATAACAAGGAGCTGGTTACAGAACGGTGTCGCCTCCTTCAGCGCGGCCTGGAGCCTGACACCAGGCTGTGGATGCTCCTGTCAAATCTGATATATCAAGGAGCTGGTTACAGAACGGTCTCGCCTCCTTCAGCACGGCCTGGAGCCTGACACCAGGCTGTGGATAGTCCTGTCAAATCTGATATAACAAGGAGCTGGTTACAGAACTGTGTCACCTCCATCTGCACGGCCTGGAGCCTGACACCAGGCTGTGGATGGTCCTGTCAAATCTGATATAACAAGGAGCTGGTTACAGAACTGTGTCACCTCCATCAGCACGGCCTGGAGCCTGACACTAGGCTGTGGATGGTCCTGTCAAATCTGATATAACAAGGAGCTGGTTACAGAACGGTGTCGCCTCCTTCAGCACGGCCTGGGGCCTGACACCAGGCTGTGGATGGTCCTGTCAAATCTGATATAACAAGGAGCTGGTTACAGAACGATGTCGCCTCCTTCAGCACGGCCTGGAGCCTGACACCAGGCTGTGGATGGTCCTGTCAAATCTGATATAACAAGGAGCTGGTTACAGAACGGTGTCACCTCCTTCAGCGCGGCCTGGAGCCTGACACCAGGCTGTGGATGGTCCTGTCAAATCTGAGATAACAAGGAGCTGGTTACAGAATGGTGTCACCACCTTCAGCACGGCCTGGAGCCTGACACCAGGCTGTGGATGGCCCTGTCAAATCAGATATAACAAGGAGCTGGTTACAGAACGGTGTCCACTCCTTCAGCACTGCCTGGAGCCTGACACCAGGCTGTGGATGGTCCTGTCAAATCTGATATAACAAGGAGCTGGTTACAGAACGGTGTCGCCTCCTTCAGCACGGCCTGGAGCCTGACACCAGGCTGTGGATGGTCCTGTCAAATCTGATATAACAAGGAGCTGGTTACAGAACGGTGTCGCCTCCTTCAGCGGGGCCTGGAGCCTGACACCAGGCTGTGGATGGTCCTGTCAAATCTGATATAACAAGGAGCTGGTTACAGAACGGTGTCGCCTCCTTCAGCACGGCCTGGAGCCTGACACCAGGCAGTGGGTGGGCCTGTCAAATCTGATATAACAAGGAGCTGGTTACAGAACGGTGTCGCCTCCTTCAGCACGGCCTGGAGCCTGACACCAGGCTGTGGATGGTCCTGTCAAATCTGATATAACAAGGAGCTGGTTACAGAACGGTGTCGCCTCCTTCAGCACGGCCTGGAGCCTGACACCAGGCTGTGGATGGGTCTGTCAAATCTGATATAACAAGGTGCTGGTTACAGAACGGTGTCGCCTCCTTCAGCACGGCCTGGAGCCTGACACCAGGCTGTGGATGGTCCTGTCAAATCTGATATAACAAGGAGCTGGTTACAGGACGGTGTCGCCTCCTTCAGCACGGCCTGGAGCCTGACACCAGGCTGTGGATGGTCCTGTCAAATCTGATACAACAAGGAGCTGGTTACAGAACGGTGTCGCCTCCTTCAGCACGGCCTGGAGCCTGACACCAGGCTGTGGATGGGTCTGTCAAATCTGATATAACAAGGTGCTGGTTACAGAACGGTGTCGCCTCCTTCAGCACGGCCTGGAGCCTGACACCAGGCTGTGGATGGTCCTGTCAAATCTAATATAACAAGGAGCTGGTTATAGAACGGTGTCGCCTCCTTCAGCACGGCCTGGAGCCTGACACCAGGCTGTGGATGGGTCTGTCAAATCTGATATAACAAGGTGCTGGTTACAGAACGGTGTCGCCTCCTTCAGCACGGCCTGGAGCCTGACACCAGGCTGTGGATGGTCCTGTCAAATCTGATATAACAAGGAGCTGGTTACAGAACGGTGTCGCCTCCTTCAGCACGGCCTGGAGCCTGACACCAGGCTGTGGATGGTCCTGTCAAATCTGATATAACAAGGAGCTGGTTACAGAACGGTGTCGCCTCTTTCAGCACGGCCTGGAGCCTGACACCAGGCTGTGGATGGTCCTGTCAAATCTGAAAGAACAAGGAGCTGGTTACAGAACGGTGTCGCCTCCTTCAGCATGGCCTGGAGCCTGACACCAGGCTGTGGATGGTCCTGTCAAATCTGATATAACAAGGAGCTGGTTACAGAACGGTGTCGCCTCCTTCAGCACGGCCTGGAGCCTGACACCAGGCTGTGGATGGTCCTATCAAATCTGAAAGAACAAGGAGCTGGTTACAGAACGGTGTCGCCTCCTTCAGCATGGCCTGGAGCCTGACACCAGGCTGTGGATGGTCCTGTCAAATCTGATATAACAAGGAGCTGGTTACAGAACGGTGTCGCCTCCTTCAGCACGGCCTGGAGCCTGACACCAGGCTGTGGATGTCATGTCAAATCTGATATAACAAGGAGCTGGTTACAGAACGGTGTCGCCTCCTTCAGCACGACCTGGAGCCTGACACCAGGCTGTGGATGTCATGTCAAATCTGATATAACAAGGAGCTGGTTAGAGAACGGTGTCACCTCCTTCAGCACGGCCTGGAGCCTGACACCAGGCTGTGGATGGTCCTGTCAAATCCGATACAACAAGGTGCTGGTTACAGAACGGTGTCGCCTCCTTCAGCACGGCCTGGAGCCTGACACCAGGCTGTGGATGGTCCTGTCAAATCTGATATAACAAGGAGCTGGTTACAGAACGGTGTCACCACCTTCAGCACGGCCTGGAGCCTGACACCAGGCTGAGGATGGTCCTGTCAAATCAGATATAACAAGGAGCTGGTTACAGAACGGTGTCCCCTCCTTCAGCACTGCCTGGAGCCTGACACCAGGCTGAGGATGGTCCTGTCAAATCTGATATAACAAGGAGCTGGTTACAGAACGGTGTCGCCTCCTTCAGCGCGGCCTGGAGCCTGACACCAGGCTGTGGATGGTCCTGTCAAATCTGATATAACAAGGAGCTGGTTACAGAACGGTGTCGCCTCCTTCAGCACGGCCTGGAGCCTGACACCAGGCTGAGGATGGTCCTGTCAAATCAGATATAACAAGGAGCTGGTTACAGAACGGTGTCGCCTCCTTCAGCACGGCCTGGAGCCTGACACCAGGCTGAGGATGGTCCTGTCAAATCTGATATAACAAGGAGCTGGTTACAGAACGGTGTCGCCTCCTTCAGCACGGCCTGGAGCCTGACACCAGGCTGTGGGTGGTCCTGTCAAATCTGATATAACAAGGAGCTGGTTACAGAACGGTGTCGCCTCCTTCAGCACGGCCTGGAGCCTGACACCAGGCTGTGGATGGTCCTGTCAAATCTGATATAACAAGGAGCTGGTTACAGAACGGTGTCGCCTCCTTCAGCACGGCCTGGAGCCTGACACCAGGCTATGGATGGTCCTGTCAAATCTGATATAACAAGGAGCTGGTTACAGAACGGTGTCGCCTCCTTCAGCACGGCCTGGAGCCTGACACCAGGCTGTGGATGGTCCTGTCAAATCTGAGATAACAAGGAGCTGGTTACAGAACGGTGTCGCCTCCTTCAGCACGGCCTGGAGCCTGACACCGGGCTGTGGATGGTCCTGTCATAATCCGATATAACAAGGTGCTGGTTACAGAACGGTGTCACCTCCTTCAGCACGGCCTGGAGCCTGACACCAGGCTGTGGATGGTCCTGTCAAATCTGATATAACAAGGAGCTGGTTACAGAACGGTGTCGCCTCCTTCAGCACGGCCTGGAGCCTGACACCAGGCTGTGGATGGTCCTGTCAAATCTGATATAACACGGTGCTGGTTACAGAACGGTGTCGCCTCCTTCAGCACGGCCTGCAGCCTGACACCAGGCTGTGGATGGTCCTTTCAAATCTGATATAACAAGGAGCTGGTTACAGAACGGTTTCACCTCCTTCAGCACGGCCTGGAGCCTGACACCAGGCTGTGGATGGTCCTGTCAAATCTGATACAAGGAGCTGGTTACAGAACGGTGTCGCCTCCTTCAGCACTGCCTGGAGCCTGACACCAGGCTGTGGATGGTCCTTTCAAATCTGATATACCAAGGAGCTGGTTACAGAACGGTGTCACCTCCTTCAGCACGGCCTGGAGCCTGACACCAGGCTGTGGATGGTCCTGTCAAATCTGATACAAGGAGCTGGTTACAGAACGGTGTCGCCTCCTTCAGCACGGCCTGGAGCCTGACACCAGGCTGTGGATGGTCCTGTCAAATCTGATATACCAAGGAGCTGGTTACAGAACGGTGTCGCCTCCTTCAGCATGGCCTGGAGCCTGACACCAGGCTGTGGATGGTCCTGTCAAATCTGATACAAGGAGCTGGTTACAGAACGGTGTCGCCTCCTTCAGCACGGCCTGGAGCCTGACACCAGGCTGTGCATGGTCCTGTCAAATCCGAAACAACAAGGTGCTGGTTACAGAACGGTGTCGCCTCCTTCAGCACGGCCTGGAGCCTGACACCAGGCTGTGGATGTCCTGTCAAACCTGATATAACAAGGAGCTGGTTACAGAACGGTGTCGCCTCCTCCAGCACGGCCTGGAGCCTGACACCAGGCTGTGGTTTGTCCTGTCAAATCTGATATAACAAGGAGCTGGTTACAGAACGGTGTCGCCTCCTTCAGCGCGGCCTGGAGCCTGACACCAGGCTGTGGATGCTCCTGTCAAATCTGATATATCAAGGAGCTGGTTACAGAACGGTCTCGCCTCCTTCAGCACGGCCTGGAGCCTGACACCAGGCTGTGGATAGCCCTGTCAAATCTGATATAACAAGGAGCTGGTTACAGAACTGTGTCACCTCCATCTGCACGGCCTGGAGCCTGACACCAGGCTGTGGATGGTCCTGTCAAATCTGATATAACAAGGAGCTGGTTACAGAACTGTGTCACCTCCATCAGCACGGCCTGGAGCCTGACACTAGGCTGTGGATGGTCCTGTCAAATCTGATATAACAAGGAGCTGGTTACAGAACGGTGTCGCCTCCTTCAGCACGGCCTGGGGCCTGACACCAGGCTGTGGATGGTCCTGTCAAATCTGATATAACAAGGAGCTGGTTACAGAACGATGTCGCCTCCTTCAGCACGGCCTGGAGCCTGACACCAGGCTGTGGATGGTCCTGTCAAATCTGATATAACAAGGAGCTGGTTACAGAACGGTGTCACCTCCTTCAGCGCGGCCTGGAGCCTGACACCAGGCTGTGGATGGTCCTGTCAAATCTGAGATAACAAGGAGCTGGTTACAGAATGGTGTCACCACCTTCAGCACGGCCTGGAGCCTGACACCAGGCTGTGGATGGCCCTGTCAAATCAGATATAACAAGGAGCTGGTTACAGAACGGTGTCCCCTCCTTCAGCACTGCCTGGAGCCTGACACCAGGCTGTGGATGGTCCTGTCAAATCTGATATAACAAGGAGCTGGTTACAGAACGGTGTCGCCTCCTTCAGCACGGCCTGGAGCCTGACACCAGGCTGTGGATGGTCCTGTCAAATCTGATATAACAAGGAGCTGGTTACAGAACGGTGTCGCCTCCTTCAGCGGGGCCTGGAGCCTGACACCAGGCTGTGGATGGTCCTGTCAAATCTGATATAACAAGGAGCTGGTTACAGAACGGTGTCGCCTCCTTCAGCACGGCCTGGAGCCTGACACCAGGCAGTGGGTGGTCCTGTCAAATCTGATATAACAAGGAGCTGGTTACAGAACGGTGTCGCCTCCTTCAGCACGGCCTGGAGCCTGACACCAGGCTGTGGATGGTCCTGTCAAATCTGATATAACAAGGAGCTGGTTACAGAACGGTGTCGCCTCCTTCAGCACGGCCTGGAGCCTGACACCAGGCTGTGGATGGGTCTGTCAAATCTGATATAACAAGGTGCTGGTTACAGAACGGTGTCGCCTCCTTCAGCACGGCCTGGAGCCTGACACCAGGCTGTGGATGGTCCTGTCAAATCTGATATAACAAGGAGCTGGTTACAGGACGGTGTCGCCTCCTTCAGCACGGCCTGGAGCCTGACACCAGGCTGTGGATGGTCCTGTCAAATCTGATACAACAAGGAGCTGGTTATAGAACGGTGTCGCCTCCTTCAGCACGGCCTGGAGCCTGACACCAGGCTGTGGATGGGTCTGTCAAATCTGATATAACAAGGTGCTGGTTACAGAACGGTGTCGCCTCCTTCAGCACGGCCTGGAGCCTGACACCAGGCTGTGGATGGTCCTGTCAAATCTAATATAACAAGGAGCTGGTTATAGAACGGTGTCGCCTCCTTCAGCACGGCCTGGAGCCTGACACCAGGCTGTGGATGGGTCTGTCAAATCTGATATAACAAGGTGCTGGTTACAGAACGGTGTCGCCTCCTTCAGCACGGCCTGGAGCCTGACACCAGGCTGTGGATGGTCCTGTCAAATCTGATATAACAAGGAGCTGGTTACAGAACGGTGTCGCCTCCTTCAGCACGGCCTGGAGCCTGACACCAGGCTGTGGATGGTCCTGTCAAATCTGATATAACAAGGAGCTGGTTACAGAACGGTGTCGCCTCTTTCAGCACGGCCTGGAGCCTGACACCAGGCTGTGGATGGTCCTGTCAAATCTGAAAGAACAAGGAGCTGGTTACAGAACGGTGTCGCCTCCTTCAGCATGGCCTGGAGCCTGACACCAGGCTGTGGATGGTCCTGTCAAATCTGATATAACAAGGAGCTGGTTACAGAACGGTGTCGCCTCCTTCAGCACGGCCTGGAGCCTGACACCAGGCTGTGGATGGTCCTATCAAATCTGAAAGAACAAGGAGCTGGTTCCAGAACGGTGTCGCCTCCTTCAGCATGGCCTGGAGCCTGACACCAGGCTGTGGATGGTCCTTTCAAATCTGATATAACAAGGAGCTGGTTACAGAACGGTGTCGCCTCCTTCAGCACGGCCTGGAGCCTGACACCAGGCTGTGGATGTCATGTCAAATCTGATATAACAAGGAGCTGGTTACAGAACGGTGTCGCCTCCTTCAGCACGACCTGGAGCCTGACACCAGGCTGTGGATGTCATGTCAAATCTGATATAACAAGGAGCTGGTTAGAGAACGGTGTCACCTCCTTCAGCACGGCCTGGAGCCTGACACCAGGCTGTGGATGGTCCTGTCAAACCCGATACAACAAGGTGCTGGTTACAGAACGGTGTCGCCTCCTTCAGCACGGCCTGGAGCCTGACACCAGGCTGTGGATGGTCCTGTCAAATCTGATATAACAAGGAGCTGGTTACAGAACGGTGTCACCACCTTCAGCACGGCCTGGAGCCTGACACCAGGCTGAGGATGGTCCTGTCAAATCAGATATAACAAGGAGCTGGTTACAGAACGGTGTCCCCTCCTTCAGCACTGCCTGGAGCCTGACACCAGGCTGAGGATGGTCCTGTCAAATCTGATATAACAAGGAGCTGGTTACAGAACGGTGTCGCCTCCTTCAGCGCGGCCTGGAGCCTGACACCAGGCTGTGGATGGTCCTGTCAAATCTGATATAACAAGGAGCTGGTTACAGAACGGTGTCGCCTCCTTCAGCACGGCCTGGAGCCTGACACCAGGCTGAGGATGGTCCTGTCAAATCAGATATAACAAGGAGCTGGTTACAGAACGGTGTCGCCTCCTTCAGCACGGCCTGGAGCCTGACACCAGGCTGAGGATGGTCCTGTCAAATCTGATATAACAAGGAGCTGGTTACAGAACGGTGTCGCCTCCTTCAGCACGGCCTGGAGCCTGACACCAGGCTGTGGGTGGTCCTGTCAAATCTGATATAACAAGGAGCTGGTTACAGAACGGTGTCGCCTCCTTCAGCACGGCCTGGAGCCTGACACCAGGCTGTGGATGGTCCTGTCAAATCTGATATAACAAGGAGCTGGTTACAGAACGGTGTCGCCTCCTTCAGCACGGCCTGGAGCCTGACACCAGGCTGTGGATGGTCCTGTCAAATCTGAGATAACAAGGAGCTGGTTACAGAACGGTGTTGCCTCCTTCAGCACGGCCTGGAGCCTGACACCAGGCTGTGGATGGTCCTGTCAAATCTGATATAACAAGGAGCTGGTTACAGAACGGTGTCGCCTCCTTCAGCACGGCCTGGAGCCTGACACCAGGCTGTGGATGGTCCTGTCAAATCTGATATAACAAGGAGCTGGTTACAGAACAGTGTCGCCTCCTTCAGCACGGCCTGGAGCCTGACACCAGGCTGTGGATGGTCCTGTCAAATCTGATATAACAAGGAGCTGGTTACAGAACGGTGTCGCCTCCTTCAGCACGGCCTGGAGCCTGACACCAGGCTGTGGATGGTCCTGTCAAATCTGATATAACAAGGAGCTGGTTATAGAACGGTGTCGCCTCCTTCAGCACGGCCTGGAGCCTGACACCAGGCTGTGGATGGTCCTGTCAAATCTGATATAAAAAGGAGCTGGTTACAGAACGGTGTCCCCTCCTTCAGCACGGCCTGGAGCCTGACACCAGGCTGTGGATGGGTCTTTCAATTCGGATATAACAAGGTGCTGGTTACAGAAAGGTGTCACCTCCTTCAGCACGGCCTGGAGCCTGAAACCAGGCTGTGGATGGTCCTGTCAAATCTGATATAACAAGGAGCTGGTTGCAGAACGGTGTCGCCTCCTTCAGCACGGCCTGGAGCCTGACACCAGGCTGTGGATGGTCCTGTCAAATCTGATATAACAAGGAGCTGGTTACAGAACGGTGTCGCCTCCTTCAGCACGGCCTGGAGCCTGACACCAGGCTTTGGATGGGTCTGTCAAATCTGATATAACAAGGTGCTGGTTACAGAACGGTGTCGCCTCCTTCAGCACGGCCTGGAGCCTGACACCAGGCTTTGGATGGGTCTGTCAAATCTGATATAACAAGGTGCTGGTTACAGAACGGTGTCACCTCCTTCAGCACGGCCTGGAGCCTGACACCAGGCTGTGGATGGTCCTGTCAAATCTGATATAACAAGGAGCTGGTTACAGAACGGTGTCGCCTCCTTCAGCACGGCCTGGAGCCTGACACCAGGCTGTGGATGGTCCTGTCAAACCTGATATAACAAGGAGCTGGTTACAGAACGGTGTCGCCTCCTTCAGCACAGCCTGGAGCCTGACACCCGGCTGTGGATGGTCCTGTCAAATCTGATACAACAAGGTGCTGGTTACAGAACGGTGTCACCTCCTTCAGCACGGCCTGGAGCCTGACACCAGGCTGTGGATGGGTCTTTCAAATCTGATATAACAAGGTGCTGGTTACAGAAAGGTGTCACCTCCTTCAGCACGGCCTGGAGCCTGACACCAGGCTGTGGATGGTCCTGTCAAATCTGATATAACAAGGAGCTGGTTACAGAACGGTGTTGCCTCCTTCAGCACGGCCTGGAGCCTGACACCAGGTTGTGGATGGTCCTGTCAAATCTGATATAACAAGGAGCTGGTTACAGAACGGTGTCGCCTCCTTCAGCACGGCCTGGAGCCTGACACCAGGCTGTGGATGGTCTGTGAAAATTTGATATAACAAGGAGCTGGTTACAGAACGGTGTCACCTCCTTCAGCACGGCCTGGAGCCTGACACCAGGCTGTGGATGGTCCTGTCAAATCTGATATAACAAGGAGCTGGTTACAGAACGGTGTCGCCTCCTTCAGCAGGGCCTGGAGCCTGACACCAGGCTGTGGATGGTCCTGTCAAATCTGATATAACAAGGAGCTGTTTACAGAACGGTGTCGCCTCCTTCAGCACGGCCTGGAGCCTGACACCAGGCTGTGGATGGTCCTGTCAAATCTGATATAACAAGGAGCTGGTTACAGAACGGTGTCGCCTCCTTCAGCACGGCCTGGAGCCTGACACCAGGCTGGGGATGGTCCAGTCGAATCTGATATAACAAGGTGCTGGTTACAGAACGGTGTCGCCTCCTTCAGCATGGCCTGGAGCCTAACACCAGGCTGTGGATGGTCCTGTCAAATCTGATATAACAAGGAGCTGGTTACAGAACGGTGTCGCCTCCTTCAGCACGGCCTAGAGCCTGACACCAGGCTGTGGATGGTCCTGTCAAATCTGATATAACAAGGAGCTGGTTACAGAACGGTGTCGCCTCCTTCAGCACGGCCTGGAGCCTGACACCAGGCTGTGGATGGTCCTGTCAAATCTGATATAACAAGGAGCTGGTTACAGAACGGTGTCACCTCCTTCAGCACGGCCTGGAGCCTGACACCAGGCTGTGGATGGTTCTGTCAAATCTGATATAACAAGGAGCTGGTTACAGAACGGTGTCGCCTCCTTCAGCACGGCCTGGAGCCTGACACCAGGCTGTGGATGGGCCTGTCACATCTGATATAACAAAGAGCTTGTTACAGAACGGTGTCACCTCCTTCAGCACGGCCTTGAGCCTGACACCAGGCTGTGGATGGTCCTGTCAAATCTGATATAACAAGGAGCTGGTTACAGAACGGTGACACCTCCTTCAGCACGGCCTGGAGCCTGACACCAGGCTGTGGATGTTTCTGTCAAATCTGATATGACAAGGAGCTGGTTACAGAACGGTGTCGCCTCCTTCAGCACGGCCTGGAGCCTGACACCAGGCTGTGGATGGGCCTGTAAGGGGCTGTTAACGTCACAGTTCCATTGTCCGTTTCTGTTACCGGAATTTAAAATCCCGTCTCAGTAATGGTGACCTTTACACTGCGGGGGTTTGAGGCAACACTGCAGGGGCTCCTTGTATCACACGAAGGGGAATATTGAGAAACAGTAAATGGTTAACTATACACAGCACAGAGGTCTCTCTGGCAACTTTTTAATTGGGGCCTCCCAGAGCCACACTGCCTGCCCCCTGCTCCCAGGGATTATTGAGAAGTAAATGGTTAACTGTATACTGTCACAGGGTGTAGCACAATCAATCACTCACGAGACGAGCTGAGAAGGAGCTGATCGATGGCTTTATTACGCAGACTTGTTCCCCAGCAGCACAGTTACAGAATGTGGCTTCTGGGAGAACCCGGGCTCTTATACTCCGCCTTACTGGGTGGAGCCAGTAGGCGGCTGATCCAATCGGGATCCAGTGTCTTTCCACCAATAGCCTCTCGGCCTCACACGGTAACTTAATACCCCTAATACATACCACCACATTCACCCCTTGTTGGAAAAGAACACGTTGGGGTCGTGGGCCGTATGGTGGTCGGTGTTTACAGAGTCGGTACCTAGGATGCCGCTAACACGGCGGTTATGCTCCGATATCAACTACTAGTACTACTTACAATGTCGCTTTTACTGGGCAACCCAAAAAAAATTATTTCTAGAGACATTTCTTGCTTTACTATACTGATTTGATGAGTCGAATTGGTGCCCTGGTCGTCCTCGCCGATCGGCTTAGCCCCGGTGATGATGCAGGTGCTGGTTCGGGCCCTGTCGTCTCTGGGAACGTCGCAATGCCTCTCCCCGCTCCAATATCCCTATTCGGACCGGGGGAAGGACCGATCCACCCTGGAAGGGGACGGCTGTGGGGTGCGCCAGTGGGAGGGAGGGGTGATTGGTGTTAGGGGGGGTGGAACTCCAGAGGGGGTGACTGGTGTTGGGGGGTTGTTTTGAGCTCCGGCGGGTGCCGGGTCCTGCAGGGAGACCGTGTCCTGTCGGCCGTCGGGGTACGCCACGTAGGCGTATTGAGGGTTCGCGTGGAGGAGATGAACCCTCTCGACCAACGGGTCCGATTTGTGCGCCCGCACATGTTTTCGGAGCAGGATGGGTCCCGGGGCTGCCAGCCAGGTCGGAAGTGAAGTTCCGGAAGAGGACTTCCTCGGGAAGACAAGGAGGCGTTTGGGAGCTGTTTGATTCGTTGTTGTACACAGCAGCGACCGGATGGAGTGGAGAGCGTCCGGGAGGACTTCCTGCAGCGGGAAACTGTGAGACCTCTGGACCGTAGGGCCAGCAGGACGGTCTTCCAGACGGTTCCGTTCTCCCTCTCTACCTCACCGTTCCCCCGGGGGTTGTAACTGGTCGTCCTGCTCGAGGCGATGCCCTTGCTGAGCAGGAATTGACGCAGTTCATTGCTCATGAAGGAGGGCCCCTATCGCTATGTCTGTCCGCGGGGAAACCGAATAGTGTAAAGATGGTGCCGAGGGCTCTAATGACCGTGGCCACGGTCATTTCGGGACAGGGAATAGCTAATGGTAACAGGAAGTACTTGACAATCAAGTTCAGGAAGTACGTGTTGCGGTGGGTAGAGGGGAGGGGGCCTTTGAAGTCCAGACTGAGGCGCTCAAAGGGACGGGAAGCCTTTATCACATGTGCTTTCTCTGGCCTGGAGAAGTGTGTTTTGCGCTCTGCGCAGATTTGGCAGTTCCTGGTGGCTGTCCCGACCTCCTCGATGGAGTAGGGCAGGTAGCGGGTCTTTACAAAGTGATAGAACCGAGTGACCCCCGGGTGGCAGAGGTCCTCGTGGAGGGTTCAGAGACGGTTCACTTGTGCGTTGGCACATGTGCCGTGGGCTAGGGGTCCAGACGGCTCGTTCAGCTTTCCGGGACGATACAAGATCTCGGAGTTATAGGTGGAGAGTTCGACCCTCCACCGCAGAATCTTGTCGTTCTTGATCTTGCCCCGCTGTGCATTATCGAACATGAAGGCCACCGACCGTTGGTCAGTGAGGAGAGTGAATCTCCTATCGGCCAGGTAATGTCTCCAATGCCGCACAGCTTCCACTATGGCCTGGGCCTCCTTTTCCACTGAGGAGTGGCGGATTTCTGAAGCGTGGATGGTGCGTGAAAAGAAGGCCACGGGTCTGCCCTCTTGTTGAGTGTTGACTCCAGAGCTACGTCGGACGCGTCGCTCTCGACCTGGAAGGGGAGGGACTCGTCGATGGCGCGCATCGTGGCCTTTGCGATATCCGCTTTGATGCGGCTGAAGGCCTGGCGGGCCTCTGTCGACAGGGGAAAGACCGTGGACTGGATTAGCGGACGGGCCTTGTCCGCGTAGTTGGGGACCCACTGGGCGTAACAAGAGAAAAAGCCCAGGCAGCGTTTCAGGGCCTTGGAGCAGTGGGGGAGGGGGAACTCCATGAGGGGGCGCATGCGTTCGGGGTCTGGGCCTATCACTCCATTTCGCACTACGTAGCCGAGGATGGCTAGACGGTCGGGGCTAAACACGCATTTAGAACATAGAACATAGAACGATACAGCGCAGTACAGGCCCTTCGGCCCACGATGTTGCACCGACATGGGACATCAAAAAACAAAAGCCATCTAACCTACACTATGCCAGTATCATCCATATGCTTATCCAATAAACTTTTAAATGCCCTCAATGTTGGCGAGTTCACTACTGTAGCAGGTAGGGCATTCCACGGCCTCACCACTCTTTGCTTAAAGAACCTACCTCTGACCTCTGTCCTATATCTATTACCCCTCAGTTTAAGGCTATGTCCCCTCGTGCTAGCCATTTCCATCCGCAGGAGAAGGCTCTCATTGTCCACCCTATCTAACCCCCTGATCATTTTGTATGCCTCTATTAAGTCTCCTCTTAACCTTCTTCTCTCTAACGAAAACAACCTCAAGTCCATCAGCCTTTCCTCATAAGATTTTCCCTCCATACCAGGCAACACCCTGGTAAATCTCCTCTGCACCCGCTCCAAAGCCTCCACGTCTTTCCTATAATGCGGTGACCAGAACTGTACGCAATACTCCAAATGCGGCCGTACCAGAGTTTTGTACAGCTGCAACTTGACCTCATGACTCCGGAACTCAATCCCTCTACCAATAAAGGCCAACACTCCATAGGCCTTCTTCACAACCCTATCAACCTGGGTGGCAACTTTCAGGGATCTATGTACATGGACACCTAGATCCCTCTGCTCATCCACATTTCCAAGAATTTTACCATTAGCCAAATATTCCGCATTCCTGTTATTCCTTCCAAAGTGAATCACCTCACATTTCTCTACATTAAACTCCATTTGCCACCTCTCAGCCCAGCTCTGCAGCTTATCTATATCCCTCTGTAACCTGCAACATCCTTCCGCACTGTCGACAGCACCACCGACTTTAGTGTCGTCTGCAAATTTACTCCCCCACCCTTCTCCGCCTTCCTCTAGGTAATTTATAAAAATGACAAACAGCAACGGCCCCAGAACAGATCCTTGTGGTACTCCACTTGTGACTGTACTCCATTCTGAACATTTCCCATCAACCACCACCCTCTGTCTTCTTTCAGCTAGCCAATTTCTGATCCACATCTCTAAATCACCCTCAATCCCCAGCCTCCGTATTTTCTGCAATAGCCTACCGTGGGGAACCTTATCAAACGCTTTACTGAAATCCATATACACCACATCAACTGCTCTACCCTCGTCCACCTGTTCAGTCACCTTCTCAAAGAACTCAATAAGGTTTGTTAGGCATGACCTACCCTTCACAAAGCCATGCTGACTATCCCTAATCATATTATTCCTATCTAGATGATTATAAATCTTGTCTCTTATAATCCCCTCCAAGTCTTTACCCACAACAGACGTGAGGCTCACCGGTCCATAGTTGCCGGGGTTGTCTCTGCTCCCCTTTTTGAACAAAGGGACCACATTTGCTGTCCTCCAGTCCTCTGGCACTATTCCTGTAGCCAATGATGACATAAAAATCAAAGCCAAAGGTCCAGCAATCTCTTCCCTGCCCTCCCAGAGAATCCTAGGATAAATCCCATCAGGCCCCGGGGACTTATCTATTTTCAGCCTGTCCAGAATTGCCAACACCTCTTCCCTATGTACCTCAATGCCATCTATTCTATTAGCCTGGGGCTCAGCATTCTCCTCCACAACATCATCTTTTTCCTGAGTGAATACTGACGAAAAATATTCATTTAGTAGCTCGCCTATCTGTTCAGACTCCACACACAACTTCCCATCCCTGTCCTTGACTGGTCCTACTCTTACCTTAGTCATTCTTTTATTCCTGACATACCTATAGAAAGCTTTTGGGTTTTCCTTGATCCTACCTGCCAAATACTTCTCATGTCCCCTCCTTGCTCATCTTAGCTCTCTCTTTAGATCCTTCCTCGCTACCTTGTAACTATCAAGCGCCCCAACCGAAACTTCACACCTCATCTTCACATAGGCCTCCTTCTTCCTCTTAACAAGAGATTCCACTTCCTTGGTAAACCACGGTTCCCTCGCTCGACGCCTTCCTCCCTGTCTGACCGGTACGTACTTATCAAGAACACGCAGTAGCTGATCCTTGAACAAGCCCCACTTATCCAGTGTGCCCAACACTTGCAGCCTACTTCTCCAACCTATCCCCCCCAAGTCACGTCTAATGGCATCATAATTGCCCTTCCCCCAGCTATAACTCTTGCCCTGCGGGGTATACTTATCCCTTTCCATCACTAACGTAAACGTCACCGAATTGTGGTCACTGTCCCCAAAGTGCTCAACTACCTCCAAATCTGACACCTGGTGTTTCTCCCTGTTGTATGTGAGATTCAGGGCGTTTGCAGTCTGGAGGAATTTGCGGAGGTTGGCGTCGTAGTCCTGCTGGTCGTGGCCGCAGATGATGATGTTGTCGAGGTACGGGAACGTGGCCCGCAAACCGTCCCGGTCAACCATTCGGTCCATCTCCCGTTGGAAGACCGAGACCCTGTTAGTGACGCCGAATGGAACCCTTAAAAAGTGATAGAGCCGCCCATCCGCTTCAAAAGCAGTGTATTTGCGGTCGTTCGAGCGGATGGGGAGCTGGTGGTAGGTGGACCTAAGGTCTACTGTGGAAAAGACCTTGTACTGTGCAATCCGATTGACCATGTCGGATATGCGGGGGAGAGGGTCCGCATCCAGCTGTGTGTACCTATTGATGGTCTGACTATAGTCTACAACCATCCTCTGCTTCTCCCCGGTCTTTACAACTACCACCTGGGCTCTCCAACTATTGCTGGCCTGGGTTATGCCTTCCCTCAGCAGCCGCTGGATTCTGACCGGATAAATGTCCGGTCCTGGGCGCTGTATCGTCTGCTCCTAGTGGCGACTGGTTTGCAATCCGGGGTGAGGTTTGCGAACTGGGAAGGAGGATCGACCTTGAGGGTCGCGAGGCTGCAGAAAGTGAGTGGGGGTACAGGGCCGCCGAATTTAAACGTTAAACTCTGGAGGTTAACTGAAAATCCAACCCCAGGAGTGAGGCAGCGCAGAGGTGGGGGAGGACGTAAAGCCGGTAGTTCTTGAACTCCCTCCCCTGCACCGTGAGGTTCGCGATGTAGAACCCTTTGATCTGTACGGAATGGGATCCTGCTGCCAGAATTTTCTTTTGATTACTCGGGTGGATTGGAAGGGAACAGCGTCTTACCGTATCGGGATGTATAAAACTCTCCGTGCTCCCAGAGTCGATCAGGCAGGGCGTCTCGTACCCGTTTATAGATACTGTTGTTGCTGTTTGGAGCCTTCGGGGCCGCGACTGGTCCAGGGTCACAGAAGCCAGTCGTAGTTGCTGCATTGGGGCGTTTTCTTCAGGCCCCGTGGGGCCGTCCATCCCGGGGTCCTTAGCCGTCAGCCAAGATGGCGGCGTCCACGGGTCGCACACGGTCGGGGGTGGACAAGGTGGCACCGCCCATGGATCGCACGTTGTCGCAGGAGTACAAAATGACGGCGCCCATCCCTCCCGCATGGAGTCCGGGACCCAAGATGGCGGCGCCGGTTGGCCGCACACGGATCGCCGGGGGGGGGGGGAATGAGTTTGGGGTTCTCCCCTGGAGATAGCGGCTACCTCCCGGGCCTGGAACACTGCTAAAAAGTGCCCCTATTTGCCGCACTCTTTACAGGGGGCCGAGCGGGCCGGGCAGCACATTCGGGGGTGTTTCCCTTGCCCACAAAAGTAGCAGCGGGGCCCCCCTGGGTGATCTGCTGCTCTGGCAGCGCAGGCCTGTGGGGCTGACGTAGATTCCTCTCAGCATGGCGATCGCCGTCGGGGAATCGTCTGCGTCCTCTATGAGAGTGTAGATTTCCGGGCTCACCCTGGCAGGACCTGCAGTTTCTGGTCTTCTGTAACTATGCTGGGGGCCGTTCGGAGGTATCCTTCGAACCACGCTCGCCAGTGTTTAAAAGTGCCCGCTGAGTCTGCCGCGTGGGGCTGATTCGCAGACACTCCGGAGTGAGTCGGAGCTCCATGTCCTTTAAGTCTGCGTAATAAATTGCAGCACAATCAGTCACTCACGAGACGAGAAGAGAAGGAGTCGATCGATGGCTTTATTACGCAGACTTGTTCCCCAGCAGCACAGTTACAGAATGCGGCTGCTGGGAGAACCCAGGCTCTTATACTCCGCCTTACTGGGTGGAGCCAGTAGGCGGCTGATCCACTCGGAACCCAGCGTATATCCACCAATAGCCACTCGACATCACAGGGTACCGTAATACCCCGAATACTTACCACCATACGGGGCTAGTGTGTGTATGGGAGGGTTAGTGTGTGTGGGGGGGTGTTAGTGTGTGGGTGGGAGGGTTAATGTGTGCCTGGGGGGGGGGGGTGAGTGTGTGGGTGGGAGGGTTAATGTGTGCCTGGGGGGGGGGGGTGAGTGTGTGGGAGTGTTAGTGTGTGTGTGTGTGGGGGGTGTTAATGTTTGT
The DNA here is from genome assembly GCF_047496885.1 of Scyliorhinus torazame. Taxonomy (NCBI): domain Eukaryota; kingdom Metazoa; phylum Chordata; class Chondrichthyes; order Carcharhiniformes; family Scyliorhinidae; genus Scyliorhinus; species Scyliorhinus torazame. The sequence goes on along the minus strand of NC_092729.1, from coordinate 58,336,720 downwards.
TAGTGAGGTGTTAGTGTATGTGGGAGGGTTAGTGTGTGATTGTGGGGGGGCTAGTGTGTGTGTGTGTGGGATGATTAGTGGGTGTGCGGGGGTTAGTGTGTGTGTGGGGGGTTTAGTGCGTGTGTGGGGTGGGTTAGTGTGTGGGGGTGTTAGTGTGTGGGTGGGAGGGTTAGTGTGTGTGGGGGTGGTTAGTGTGTGTGGGGGTGTCAGTGTGTGTGGGTGGGTTAATGTGTGTGTGTGGTTGGGGTTTTAGTGTTTGAGTGTGTGAGGGGGGTTAGTGTGTGTGGGGGGGTTAGTGTGTTTGTTGCGGAGGTTAGTGTGTGTGGGGTTAGTGTGTGTGTAGTGGGGATGTTAGTGTGTGAGGGGGTGTTAGTGTGTGGGGGGGGGTTAGTGTGTGTGTGGGACGGATAGTGTGTGTGGAGGGGGTTAGTGTGTGTGGGCGGTGAGTTAGTGTGTGTGGGGGAGGAGTTTATTGTGTGTGTGGGGGGGCTAGTGTGTGTGCGGTGGGGGTTAGTGTGTGTTGGGGTGGTTAGTGTGTGTTGGGGGTGGTTAGTGTGTGTGTGGTGGGGGTTAGTGTGTGTTGGGGAGGTTAGTGTGTGTGGGGCTAGTAGTGTGTGTGTGGGGGGGTTAGTGTGTGTTGGGGTGGTTAGAGTGTGGGGGGGGTTAGTGTGTGTGGGGGTGTTAGTGTGTGTGTTTATTTGGGGGGGGGTTAGTGTGTGGGGGGTTAGTGTGTGTGCTTGTGTGGGGGGGTGGTTAGTGTGTGTGTGAGGGTTAGTGTGTGTGGGGTGGGGGAGTGTGTGTGGGGGTGAGTGTGTGTGGGGTGGGGGAGTGTGTGTGTGGGGGTTAGTGTGTGTGTGTGTGGCAGGGTGTGTGGGGGGGTTTAGTGTGTGTGGGGGGGTTAGTGTGTGTGGGGGGGTTAGTGTGTGTGGTGTGGAGTCAGTGTGTGGAGGGGGGGTTAGGGGTCAGTGTGAGTGGGGGGGTTAGTGTGTGTGGTGGGGTTAGTGTGTGTGTGGGCGGGGGTCAGTGTGTGTGGGGTGGGGTCAGTGTGTGGGGGAGGTTAATGCGTGTGGACGGGTTAGTGTGTGTGGGGGTGGGTTAGTGTGTGTGGGGGGGTTAGTGTGTGTGGGGGGGTTAGTGTGTGTGGGGGGTTAGTGTGTGTGGGGGGGTTAGTGTGTGTGTGGGTGGGGGTCAGCGTGTGTGGGGTGGGGTCAGTGTGTGTGGGGGGTTAGTGCGTGTGGAGGGGTTAGTAGATCTGTGGTTTAGGGGGTTAGTGTGTGTGGAGGGGTTAGTGTGTGTGTGGGTGGGGGTCAGTGTGTGTGGGGTGGGGTCAGTGTGTGGGGGGGTTAGTGTGTGTGGAGGGGTTAGTGTGTGTGTGGAGGGTGGTGTGTGTGTGGAGGGACGTCTGAGTGTGTGTATTAGAGTCTGTGTGTGTCTGTATTTCTGTGTATATTGGTGTATCTGTGAGTATCGGTGTGTGTGTGAGAATGTGTGCATTAGTCTGTGTGTGTGAGTGTATTAGTGTCTATGTGTGTCAATGTCTCTATTAGTGAGTGTGTGTTTGTGTATTAATGTCTCTGTCGGTCTGTGAGCTGTGTACTAGTGTATCTCTGTGTGTGCGTGTCTGTATGGATGTATCTGTGTGTCTGTGAATGTGTATTAGTGTATCTGTGTGTGAGTGTGTGTATTAGTGTCTGTGTGTGTCTGTGAGTGTGTAGTATTGCCTCTGTGTATCAGTAAGTATGTGTATTAGTATCTGTGTGTTTGTGTTAGTGTGTTTATTAGTGCATGTGTGTGTGTGACTGTTTGTATTAGTGTCGCTGTGTGTGCGTGAGTGTATGCATTAGAGTCTCCCTGTGTCTGTGAGTGTGTATATTATTGTCTCTGTGTATCACTGTGTGTGTATTACTATCTGTGTCTGTGCGTTAGTGTATGTGTGTGTGTATTAGTGCCAGTGTGAGTTTGTGAGTGTGTGTATTAGTGTCTGTGTGTGTGAGTGTGTGTATTAGTGTCTGTATGTGTGTGTGTGAGTGTGTGTATTAGTGTCTGTGTGTGTCTGCGAGTGTGTGCATTAGTATCTCTGTGTGTCTGTGAGTGTGTGTACTCGTGTCTCTGTGTGTGTGAGTGTGTGTATTAGTGTCTGTGTGTGTCTGAGTGTGTGTGAGAATGTGTGCATTAGTGTCTGTTTGTGTGAGTGCATTAGTGGCTATGTGTGTGAGTGTCTCTATTAATGTGTGTGTGTTTGTGTATTAGTGTCTCTGTCGGCCTGTGAGCTGTGTACTAGTGCCTCTCTGTGTATTAGTGTATCTGTGTGTCTGTGAATGTGTATTAGTGTCTCTGTGTGTTAGTGTGTGTGTTAGTGTCTGCGTGTGACTGTGAGTCTGTGTATTAGTGTCTGTGTGTGTCTGTGAGTGTGTGTATTAGTGTCTATGTGTGTGTATTAGTGTCTGCTTGTGTCTGTGAGTGTGTGTATTAATGTATCTGTGTGTCTGTGAGTGTGTGTATGAGTGTCTCTGTGTGTCTGTGAGTGTGTGTATTAGTGTCTCTGTGTGTCTGTGAGTGTGTGCATTAGTGTCTCTGTGTGTCTGTGAGTGTGTGTATTAATGTCTCTGTGTGTCTGTGAGTGTGTGTATGAGTGTCTCTGTGTGTCTGTGAGTGTGTGCATTCGAGTCTCCCTGTGTCTGTGTGTGTATTATTGTCTCTGTGCATCGTTAGAGTGTGTATTAGTATCTGTGTGTGTGTGTTAATGCCTGTGTGTATTGGTGCCAGTGTGTGTCTGTGAGTGGGTGTATTAGTGTCTGTGTGTGTGTATTAGTGTCTGTATGTGTTTCTGTGAGGGTGTATTAGTGTCTCTGTGTATCTGCGAGTGTGTATTAGTGTTTCTTTGAGCCTGTGAGTGTGTATTAGTGCCAGCGTGTGTCTGTGAGAACATAAGACCTAGGAGCAGGAGTAGGCCATCTGGCCCCTCGAGCCTGCTCCACCATTCAATGAGATCATGGCTGATCTTTTGTGGACTCAGCTCCAGTTTCCAGCCCAAACACCATAACCCTTAATCCCTCTATTCTCCAAAAAACTATCTATCTTTATCTTAAAAACATTTAATGAAGGAGCCTCTACTGTTTCACTGGGCAAGGAATTCCATAGATTCACAACCCTTTGGGTGAAGAAGTTCCTCCTAAACTAAGTCCTCAATCTACTTCCCCTTATTTTGAGGCTATGCCCCCTAGTTCTGCTTTCACCAGCCATGGAAACAACCTGCCCGCATCTATCCTATCTAATCCCTTCATAATTTAAATGTTTCTATAAGATCAACCCTCATCCTTCTAAATTCCAACAAGTACAGTCCCAGTCTACTCAACCTCTCCTCGTAATCCAACCCCTTCAGCTCTGGGATTAACCTAGTGAATCTCCTCTGCACACCCTCCAGTGCCAGTACGTCCTTTCTCAAGTAAGGAGACCAAAACTGAACACAATACTCCAGGTGTGGCCTCACTAACACCTTATACAATTGCAGCATAACCTCCCTAGTCTTAAACTCCATCCCTCTAGCAATGAAGGACAAAATTCAATTTGCCTTCTTAATCATCTGTTGCACCTGTAAACCAACTATTTGCAACTCATGCACTAGCACACCCAGGTCTCTCTGCACAGCAGCATGTTTTAATATTTTATCATCTAAATAATAATCCCTTTTTCTATTATTCCTACCAAAATGGGTAACCTCACATTTGTCAACATTGTATTCCATCTGCCAGACCCTAGCCCATTCACTTAGCCTGTCCAAATACCTCTGCAGGCTTCCAGTATCCTCTGCACTTTTTGCTTTACCACTCATCTTAGTGTCGTCTGCAAACTTGGACACATTGCCCTTGGTCCCCAACTCCAAATCATCTCTGTAAATTGTGAACAGTTGTGGGCCCAACACTGATCCCTGAGGGACACCACTAGCTACTGATTGCCAACCAGAGAAACACCCATTAATCCCCACTCTTTGCTTTCTATTAATTAACCAATCCTCTATCCATGCTACTACTTTCCCCTTAATGCCATGCATCTTTATCTTATGCAGTAACCTTTCGTGTGGCACCTTGTCAATGGTATTCTGGAAATCCAGATATACCACATCCATTGGCTCCCCGTTATCTACCGCACTGTTAATGTCCTCAAAAAATCTACTAAATTAATTAGGCACGACCTGCCCATTATGAACCCATGCTGCGTCTGCCCAATGGGACAATTTCCATCCAGATGCCTCGCTATTTCTTCCTTGATGATAGATTCCAGCATCTTCCCTCCTACCGAAGTTAAGCTCACTGGCCTATAATTACCCGCTTTCTGCCTACCTCCTTTTTTAAACAGTGGTGTCACGTTTGCTAATTTCCAATCCGTGTATTAGTGTCTATGTGTGTGAGTGTGTGTATTAGTGACTGTATGTGTGTCTGTAAGTGTGTATTAGTGTATCTATGTGTCGGTGAGTGTGTGTATTAGTGTGTCTGTGTGTGTCTTTGGGTTTGTGCATTAGTGTCTGTGTGTGTTTGTGAGTTAGTGTCTGTCTGTGTCTTTGAGTGTGTGGATTACTATATGTGCGTGTGTGTGCGTGTGTATTAGTGTCCGTGTGTGTTGTGCGAGTGTGTGTGTTTAGTGCATCTGCGTGCCAGTGAGTGAGTGTATTAGTGTCGGTGTGTGAGTGGTGTATTAGTGTCTGTGTGTGTGTGTATTAGTGTCTGTGTGTGAGTGTATTAGTGTCTGTGTGTGAGTGGTGTATTAGTGTTTCTGCGTGTCTGTGTGAATGTGTGCATTAGTGTATGTGTGTCTGTGTGTGAGTGGTGTATTTGTGTCTCTGTGTGTCTGTGTGTGTGTATTAGTGACTGTTTGTGTGTGAGTGTGTGCATTCTTGCCTGTGTTTGTGTGAGTGTGTGTATTAGTGTACCTGCATGTCAGTGTGTGTGTGTATTAGGTCTGTGTGTGAGTAGTTGTATTAGTTTCTCTGTGTGTCTGTGTGTGTGTATTAGTGTCTGTGTGTGTGTCTTTGAGTTTGTGCATTAATGTCTGTGTGTGTGTATTAGTGTCTGTGTGTGTGAGTGTGTGTATTAGTGTTTGAGTTGTGTGAGTGCGTTTATTAGTGTCTCTGTGTGTATCTGAGACTGGGTAGATTAATGTCGCTGTGTGTCAGTGAGTGTCTGACTTAGTGTCTGGGGGAGTGTGTGAATATTCGTGTCTCTGCGTGACTGTGAGTGTGTGTGTCAGTGTCTCTGTGCTTTAGTGTCTCTGTGTATATAAGTGTGTATATTAGTGTCTCTATGTGTCAGTCAGTGTGTGTATTAGTGTCTCTGTATGTCTGTGAGTGTGTGCATTAGTGTGTGTGTGTGTGTGATTGTGTGTATTAGTGTCCCTGTGTGTTTCAATTTATCTATAAATGTATCTGTGTATGTCTGTGTGTGTGAGTTTTGTGTCTCTGGGTCTGTAAGTGTGTACATTAGTGTCTCTGTGTGTCAGTGAGTGTGTGAATTAGTGTCTCTGGGTGTCTATGAGTGTGTGTATTAGTGTTTGTGTGTGACTGTGAGTGTATGTATTAGTGCGCCTGTGTGTGTGAGTGTGTGTATTAGTGTCTGTGAGTGTGTGTATTAATGTATCTGTGAGCCTGTGAGTGTGTATTAGTGCCTGTGGGTGAGGATGTGTATTATTGTGTCTGTGTCTCTGAGTGTGTATATTACTGTCTCTATGTGTCAGTGAGTGTGTGTATTAGTGTCTGTGTGTGCATGTGGATTAGTGTCTATGTGTGTCTGTGAGTGTGTGCATTAGTGCTTGTGTGTGAGAGTGTGTGTATTAGTGTGCGTGTGTTTGTCTGTGAGTGTCTGTTTGTGTTTGTATTAGTGTGTGTGTGTGTCTGAGTATGTATTAGTGTATCTGCTTGTCAGTGAATGTGTGTATTAGTGCCTCTGTGTGTCGTTGAGTGTGTGTATTAGTGTCTGTGTATGTCTGTGTGTGTGCATTTGTGTATCTGTGTGTGGCTGTGTGTGTTTATGCGTTTGTGTATTCGTGCCTCTGCCTTTGTGTATGTGTATTACTGGCTGTGTGTGTGAGTGTGTGTATTAATGTCTGTGTTTGTGTCTGTGAGTGTGTGTGTATTTGTGTCTCTTAGTGTCTGTGAGTGTGAATTAGTGTCCCTGTGTGTGTCTGTTTTGTGTGAGTGTGTGTATTAGTGTTTGTGTGTGTGAGTGTGCGTATTGCTATCTGTGTGTTTGACTGTGAGTGTGTGCATTAGTGTATCTGTGTGTGTATCAGTGTCTGTGTGTGTGTGTGTGTGTATTAGAGTCTCTGTTTAGGTCTGTGAGTGTATGTGTATTAGTGTATCTGTGTGAGATTGTGCGCATTGGTGTCTTTGTGTGTGTGAGTGAGCGTGTGTATTAGGGTATATCTGAGTGCCTGTGAGTGTGTGTATTTGTGTTTGCGTGTGTGACTGTGTGTGTGTGTGTGTATTACTGTCTCTGTGTGAGTGTGTGTGTGTGTCTGTGAGTGTGTGTTACTGTCTGTGTGTGTGTGTGCATTAGTGTTTGTGTGTATTACTGTGTATGGGTGTGTGCCTGTGAGTATGTATTAGTGTATCTGCGTGTCAGTACGTGTGTGTATTAGTCTATCTACAGGTCGGCGCAACATCGAGGGCTGAAGGGCCTGTACTGCGCTGTAATGTTCTATGTTCTATGTTCTATCCGTGTGTCTGAGAGTGTGTGCATCTGTGTGTGTGAGTGAATGTGTGTATTAGAGTCTTTGTGTGCGGCTGTGAGTGTGTCTATTAGTTTCTGTGTGTGTGTATTCGTGTCTCTGTGTGTCTGTGTGTGTATGTATTAATGTCTGTGTGAGTCAGTGATAGTGCGTATTAGTGTATCTGTGTGTGAGTGTGTGTATTAGTGTAGCAGTCTGTCTGTGAGTGTGTATTAGTGTCTGTGTGTGAGTATGTGTATTATTGTCTGTGCCTGTGAGTGTGTTTATCAGTGTCAGTGTGTGTGTATTAGTGTCAGTGTGTGTCTGTGAGTGTGTATATTTCTTTCTCTAGGTGTCTGTGTGTGTGTATTATTGCCTCTGTGTGTCAGTGAGTGTGTGTATTAGTGTATCTGTGTGTCTTTGAGTGTGTGTATTAGTGTCTCTGTTTCTGTGAGTGTTTGTATTAGTGTATCAGTGTCAATGAGTGTGTGTATTTGTGTCTGTTGTGTGAGTGTGTGCATTAGTGTCTTTGTGAGTGTGTATTAGTGACTTTGTGCCTGAGTATATTACTGCCTCTGTGTGTGTGCGAGTGTTAGTGTCTGTGTGAGCGTGAGTGTATTACTGTCTCTGTATGTGTGTGTGTGAGCGTGAGTGTATTACTGTCTCTGTATGTGAGTGCGTTAGTGTCTGTGTGAGTGTATTACTGTCTCTGTTTGTGTGTGTGAGTGTGTGTCAGTGTATGTGAGTGTATTACTGTCTCTGTATGAGTGTGTGTGAGTGTGTAGTGTCTGTGTGTGTGTGAGTGTATTACTGTCTCTGTATATGTGTGTGTGAGTGTGTTAGTCTCTGTGTGAGTGCATTACTGTCTCTGTCTGTGCGTGTGTGAGTGTATTGCTGTGTGTGTGTGCGTTAGTACCTGTGTGAGTTTGAGTGTATTACTGTATCTGTCTGTGTGTGTGTGAGTGTATTACTGTATGTGTGTGTGAGTGTGTTAGTGTCTGTGTGAGTGTGCGAGTGTATTACTGTCTCTGTATGTGAGTGCATGCGTGTGTTAGTCTGTGTGAGTGTGTGTATTACTGACTCTGTATGTGTGAGTGTGAGTGTATTACTGTCTCTGTATGTGTGTGTGAGTGTATTACTGTCTCTGTATGTGTGTGTGTGTTGGTGTCTGTGTGTGTGTGAGTGTATTACTGTCTCTGTATGTGTGTGTGTGAGTGTGTGTCAGTGTCTGTGAGTGTGTGTGTATTACTGTCTGTGTGTGTGAGTGTGTTACTGTATGTGTGTGTGTGTGTTTTCGTGTCTGTGTGAGTGTGAATGCATAACTGCCTCTGCCCGTGTGTGTGTGTGTGAGAGTGTATTACTGTATGTGTGTCGGTGTGTCTGTTAGTGTCTGTGTGAGTGTGAGGGTATTACAGCCTCTGTATGTGTGTGTGTATTACTGTCTCTGTATGTGTGTTTGTAAGTGTGTCAGTGTCTGTGTGAGTGTATTACTGTCTCTGTATGTGTGTGTGAGTGTGTGTCAGTGTCTGTGTGTGTGAGTGTATTACTGTCTGTGTGTGTGTGTGAGTGTATTACTGTATGCGTGTGTGTGTGTTAGTGTCTGTGTGAGTGTGAGTGTATTACTGTATCTGTATGTGTGTGTGTTAGTGTCTGTGTGAGTGTGAGTGCATTACTGTCTCTGTGTGTGTATACGTGTATTACTGTATGTGTGTGTGTGACTGTGTGTGTGAATGTAATACTGTCTATGTATGGGTGTGTGAGCATGTTAGTGTCTGTGAGTGTATTACTGTCCCTGTGTGTGTGTGGGAGTGTGTTACTGTATGTGTGTGTGAGAGTGTGTGTTAGTCTATGTGTGTATGCGAGGGGTAATAGATATAGGACAGAGGTCAGAGGTAGGTTCTTTACGCAAAGAGTGGTGAGGCCATGGAATGCCCCACCTGCAATAGGAGTGAACTCGCCAACATTGAGGGCATTTAAAAGTTTATTGGATAACCATATGGATGATAATGGCATAGTGTAGGTTAGATGTCTTTTGTTTTTTGATTTCCCATGTCGGTGCAACATCGTGGGCCGTAGGGCCTGTACTGCGCTGTATCGTTCTATGTTTTATGTTCTATGTGTGTGGGTGTGTTAGTGTGTGTGTGTTAGTGTGTGTGTGTGTGAGTGTGTTAGTGTCTGTGTGTGTGTGAGTGTGTTACTGTCTCTGTATGTGTGTGAGTTTGTTAGTCAAATGAAATAAAAAGAAAATCGCTTATTGTCATAATTAGGCTTCAAATGAAGTTACTGTGAAAAGCCCCTAGTCGCCACATTCCGGCGCCTGTTCGGGGAGGCTGGTGCGGGAGGTGTCTGTGTGTGTGAGAGTATTACTGTCTGTGTGTGTGTGTGAGTGTTACTGTCTCTGTGTGTGTGTGAGTGTGTTAGTGTCTGTGTGAGTGTATTACTGTCTGTGTGTGAGTGTGTTAGTGGGTGTGTGAGTGTTTTAGTGTGTGTGTGAGTGTGTTGGTGTCTGTGTGTGTGTTTGTGTTAGTGTCTATGATTCTGTGAGTGTTACTGTCTGTGTGTGTGTGAGAGTGCGTTAGTGTCTGTGTGTGTGTATTACTGTCTGTGTGTGAGTGTGTTAGTGTCTGTGTGTGTGTTAGTGTCTGTGTTTGTGTGAGTGTGTTAGTGTCTGTGTGTGTGTACTACTGTCTGTGGGTTAGTGTGTGTGTGTTAGTGTGTGTCTGTGTGTGTGTGTTAGTGCCTGTGTGTGTGTATTACTGTCTGTGTGTGTTAGTGAGTGTGTTACTGTCTGTGTGTGTGTGAGAGTGCGTTAGTGTCTGTGTGTGTGTATTACTGTCTGTGTGTGAGTGTGTTAGTGAGTGTGTTAGTGTCTGTGTGTGTGTGTTACTGTCTCTGTGTGTGTGTGTGTTAGTGTCTGTGTGTGTGTGAGTGTCTGTGTTTGTGTGAGTGTGGAAGTGTATGTGTGTGTGTGTACTACTGTCTGTGGGTTAGTGTGTGTGTGTTAGTGTGTGTCTGTGTGTGTGTTAGTGCCTGTGTGTGTGTGTTACTGTCTGTGTGTGTTAGTGAGTGTGAGTGTGTTACTGTCTGTGTGTGTGTGAGTGTGTTACTGTCTGTGTGTGTGTGAGTGTGTTAGTGTCTGTGTGTGTGTGTGTGAGTGTGTTACTGTCTGTGTGTGTGTGAGTGTGTGTTACTGTCTGTGTGTGTGTGTGAGTGTGTTACTGTCTGTGTGTGTGTGTGTGAGTGTGTGTATTAGTATATATTTATTTCACTCCCTCAACACCTCGCCGACCATACTTGTGATGTCTTTCCCAGGCTGATGTATAATTTCATTGTGTATTTCCCTTCCTCACAGTGAACCTCATCACAATTGTGGTCCTGAAGAGAAGAAACTGTGGGCAGTCCAAATGTGTGACTTGTTACCTGTTGGCCATGGCTGTGGGGGATCTCCTGGTCGTGATTCTCGACCTGATATTCAGACACATTCCCATTGTTTTTTGGGAACAGTTTAATTTCCTGGAGTCCATCGCCGTGTGTAATATCCACGCCGCCCTGCTTTTTGCAGCCACTGACTGTTCTGTCTGGTTCACCGTCACTTTCACCTTTGATCGATTTGTGGCCATTTGTTGCCCGAGGCTGAAAAGTAAATATTGCAGCGAGAAAGCGGCGGCTGTGGTTCTGGGAACAGTGGCTGTGCTGAGCTGTCTGAAGGACATTTCCTGGGGGGTGATGCTGTCCGGTGGGTATCAGCTGTGGAACAGCCCCTGGTTTTGTGATGTCACAATGGGTGTTGCGTACTCTCCGGTCTGGGGACCAATCGAGTTCCTCCACCACATTCTAACCCCGTGTGTTCCATTCGCCCTGATTCTGCTGCTCAATGTTCTCACCGTCAGACACATTGTCCTGAGCAGCAGGGCCCGCAGGAGACTCCGGGCTCACAGCAGTGGGCACAGTGCCAGAGACCCGGAGATGGAGAGTCGGAGCAAATCCATCATCTTACTCTTCGTTATCTCCGCCAACTTCATCCTGTTATGGTCAACGTTAATGGTTTATTCTATATGGAGCCGGATGGCGTTTCTGGGGTATGGGTCTGTATGGTTAGATGATTATGTTCAGGAATTGGGCTTCATGCTGCAGCTCCTGAGCTGCTGCACAAACACTGCGATTTACGCCGTGACACAGACTCAGTTCAGGCAGCAGTTGAAAAATGTGCTGAAAGTTCCCTTTAGTTCAATTCTTCAATTCGTTAAACACTGAGAGGAAACCCCACCCACTCGGCATCTCTCTCCTCGCACTGCCGGTAAAACTGACCCTCCCCAGCCAGCCTCACCCTGATTTACCATTCTGCATGACCAGGACTATCGGTGGGTGGGTGTGACTCCCCCCATTGCCGATCAGCTCGGAGTGTGCTTCCCCGCATTGCCGATCAGCTGGGAGTGTGCTTCCCCCCATTGCCGATCAGCTGGGTGTGTGCTTCCCCCCATTGCCGATCAGCTGGGTGTGTGCTTACCCCCATTGCCGATCAGCTGGGTGTGTGCTTCCCCCCATTGCCGATCAGCTGGGTCTGTCCTTCCCCCCATTGCCGATCAGCTGAGAGTGTGCTTCCCCCCATTGCCGATCAGCTGGGAGTGTGCTTCCCCCCATTGCCGATCAGCTGGGTGTGTGCTTCCCCCCATTGCCGATCAGCTGGGTCTGTCCTTCCCCCCATTGCCGATCAGCTGGGTGTGTGCTTCCCCCATTGCCGATCAGCTGGGAGTGTGCTTCCCCCCATTGCCGATCAGCTGGGTGTGTGCTTCCCCCCATTGCCGATCAGCTGGGTGTGTCCTTCCCCCCCATTGCCGATCAGCTGGGTGTTTCCTTCCCCCCCATTGCTGATCAGCTGGGTGTTTCCTTCCCCGCATTGCCGATCAGCTGGGTGTGTGCTTCCCCCCATTGCCGATCAGCTGGGTCTGTCCTTCCCCCCCATTGTCGATCAGCTGGGAGTGTGCTTCCCCCCATTGCCGATCAGCTGGGTGTGTGCTTCCCCCCAATGCCGATCAGCTGGGTCTGTCCTTCCCCCCCATTGCCGATCAGCTGGGAGTGTGCTTCCCCCCATTGCCGATCAGCTGGGTGTGTGCTTCCCCCCATTGCCGATCAGCTGGGTGTGTCCTTCCCCCCAGTGCTGATCAGCTGGGTGTGTGCTTCCCCCCATTGCCGATCAGCTGGGTGCGTCCTTCCCCCCATTGCCGATCAGCTGGGTGTGTGCTTCCCCCCATTGCCGATCAGCTGGGTGTGTGCTTCCCCGCATTGCCGATCAGCTGGGTCTGTCCTTCCCCCCCATTGCCGATCAGCTGGGAGTGTGCTTCCCCCCATTGCCGATCAGCTGGGTGTGTGCTTCCCCCCATTGCCGATCAGCTGGGAGTGTGCTTCCCCCCATTGCCGATCAGCTGGGTGTGTGCTTCCCCCCATTGCCGATCAGCTGGGTGTGTCCTTCCCCCCATTGCCGATCAGCTGGGTGTGTGCTTCCCCCCATTGCCGACCAGCTGGGTGTGTCCTTCCCCCCATTGCCGATCAGCTGGGTGTGTGCTTCCCCCCATTGCGATCAGCTGGGTGTGTGCTTCCCCCCATTGCCGATCAGCTGGGTGTGTGCTTCCCCCCATTGCCGATCAGCTGGGTGTGTGCTTCCCCCCATTGCCGATCAGCTGGGTGTCCTTCCCCCCATTGCCGATCAGCTGGGTCTGTCCTTCCCCCCATTGCCGATCAGCTGGGTGTGTGCTTCCCCGCATTGCCGATCAGCTGGGAGTGTGCTTCCCCCCATTGTTGATCAGCTGGGAGTGTGCTTCCCCGCATTGCCGATCAGCTGGGTCTGTCCTTCCCCCCATTGTCGATCAGCTGGGTGTGTCCTTCCCCGCATTGCCGATCAGCTGGGTGTGTGCTTCCCCCCATTGCCGATCAGCTGGGTCTCTCCTTCCCCCCATTGCCGAACAGCTGGGTGTGTGCTTCCCCCCATTGCCGATCAGCTGGGTGTGTGCTTCCCCCCATTGCCGATCAGCTGGGTCTCTCCTTCCCCCCATTGCCGATCAGCTGGGTGTGTGCTTCCCCCCATTGCCGATCAGCTGGGTCTGTCCTTCCCCGCATTGCCGATCAGCTGGGTGTGTGCTTCCCCCCATTGCCGATCAGCTGGGTGTGTGCTTCCCCCCATTGCCGATCAGCTGGGTGTGTCCTTCCCCGCATTGCCGATCAGCTGGGTGTGTGCTTCCCCCCATTGCCGATCAGCTGGGTGTGTGCTCCCCCCATTGCCGATCAGCTGGGTGTGTCCTTCCCCGCATTGCCGATCAGCTGGATGTGTGCTTCCCCGCATTGCCGATCAGCTGGGTCTGTCCTTCCCCGCATTGCCGATCAGCTGGGTCTGTCCTTCCCCGCATTGCCGATCAGCTGGGTGTGTGCTTCCCCGCATTGCCGATCAGCTGGGTCTGTCCTTCTCCCCATTGCCGATCAGCTGGGTGTGTGCTTCCCCCCATTGCCGATCAGCTGGGTGTGTCCTTCCCCGCATTGCCGATCAGCTGGGTGTGTGCTTCCCCCCATTTCCGATCAGCTGGGTGTGTGCTTCCCCCCATTGCCGATCAGCTGGGTCTGTCCTTCCCCGCATTGCCGATCAGCTGGGTCTGTCCTTCCCCGCATTGCCGATCAGCTGGGTGTGTGCTTCCCCCCATTGCCGATCAGCTGGGTCTGTCCTTCCCCGCATTGCCGATCAGCTGGGTGTGTGCTTCCCCCCATTGCCGATCAGCTGGGTGTGTCCTTCCCCGCATTGCCGATCAGCTGGGTGTGTGCTTCCCCCCATTGCCGATCAGCTGGGTGTGTGCTTCCCCACATTGCCGATCAGCTGGGTGTGTGCTTCCCCGCATTGCCGATCAGCTGGGTGTGTGCTTCCCCCCATTGCCGATCAGCAGGGAGTGTCCTTCCCCCCATTGCCGATCAGCTGGGAGTGTGCTTCCCCCCACTGCCGATCAGCTGGGTCTGTCCTTCCCCCCATTGCCGATCAGCTGGGTCTGTCCTTCCCCGCATTGCCGATCAGCTGGGTCTGTCCTTCCCCCCATTGCCGATCAGCTGGGAGTGTGCTTCCCCCCATTGCCGATCAGCTGGGTCTGTCCTTCCCCCCATTGCCGATCAGCTGGGTGTGTGCTTCCACCCATTGCCGATCAGCTAGGTGTGTGCTTCCCCCCATTGCTGATCAGCTGGGAGTGTGCTTCCCCCCATTGCCGATCAGCTGGGAGTGTGATTCCCCCCATTGCCGATCAGCTGGGTGTGTCCTTCCCCGCATTGCCGATCAGCTGGGTGTGTGCTGCCCCGCATTGCCGATCAGCTGGGTGTGTCCTTCCCCGCATTGCCGATCAGCTGGGTGTGTGCTTCCCCCCATTGCCGATCAGCAGGGTGTGTGCTTCCCCCCATTGCCGATCAGCTGGGAGTGTCCTTTCCCCCATTGCCGATCAGCTGGGAGTGTGCTTCCCCCCATTGCCGATCAGCAGGGTGTGTGCTTCCCCCCATTGCCGATCAGCTGGGTGTGTGCTTCCCCCCATTGCCGATCAGCTGGGTGTGTGCTTCACACCATTGCCGATCAGCTGGGCGTTTCCTTCCCCGCATTGCCGATCAGCTGGGTGTGTGCTTCCCCCATTGCCGATCAGCTGGGTGTGTCCTTCCCCCCATTGCCGATCAGCTCGGTGTGTGCTTCCCCGCATTGCCGATCAGCTGGGAGTGTGCTTCCCCCCATTGCCGATCAGCTGGGTGTGTGCTTCCCCCCATTGCCGATCAGCTGGGTGTGTCCTTCCCCCCCATTGCCGATCAGCTCGGTGTGTGCTTCCCCCCATTACCGATCAGCTGGGCCTGTCCTTCCCCCCATTGCCGATCAGCTGGGTGTGTGTGCTTCACACCATTGCCGATCAGCTGGGAGTGTGCATCCCCGCATTGCCGATCAGCTGGGTGTGTCCTTCCCCGCATTGCCGATCATCTGGGTCTGTCCTTCCCCCCATTGCCGATCAGCTGGGAGTGTGAATCCCCGCCATTGCCGATCAGCTGGGTGTGTCCTTCCCCGCATTGCCGATCAGCTGGGAGTGTCCTTTCCCCCATTGCCGATCACCTGGGAGTGTGAATCCCCCCCATTGTCGATCAGCTGGGTGTGTGCATACCCCCCATTGCCGATCAGCTGGGTGTGTGTTTCCCCCCATTGCCGATCAGCTGGGTGTGTGCTTCCCCCCATTGCCGATCAGCTGGGTGTGTGCTTCCCCCCATTGCCGATCAGCTGGGTCTGTCCTTCCCCCCATTGCCGATCAGCTGGGTGTGTGCTTCCCCCCATTGCCGATCAGCTGGGTGTGTGCTTCCCCCATTGCCGATCAGCTGGGTCTGTCCTTCCCCCCATTGCCGATCAGCTGGGTGTGTGCCTCACACCTCAACACAGTCTGTGCAGCAGAATGTGCCCCAGACAGAGACTGAGACAGAGACACAGACAGACACAGAGACACAGACAGAGGTACAGGGAGACACAGACAGAAACAGGGACACAGACAGAGACACTGACAGAGACATAGACACAGACTGAGGCAGAGACAGAGACACAGACAGAGACACAGATAGAGACAAACACACAGAAACAGACAGAGACAGAGGCAGTGACACAGACAGAGACACAGACAGAGGTACAGAGAGACACAGACAGAGACACAGACAGACACAGAGACACAGACAGAGGTACAGAGAGACACAGACAGAGACACAGACAGACACAGAGACAAAGACAGAGGTACAGAGAGACACAGACGGAGACAGGGGCACAGACAGAGACACAGACAGAGGCAGAGACAGTGACACAGACAGAGAAATTGACGGAGACACAGATAGAGACAAACACACAGAAAGAGACTGAGACAGAGGCAGTGACACAGACAGAGACACAGACAGAGATACAGAGACAGACACAGACACAGACAGAGGCATAGACGCAGATAGAGACACAAACACAGAAACAGACAGAGACAGAGACACATGCAGAGACAGAGGCAGTGACACAGACAGAGACAGAGACAGAGATAGACACGGACAGAGAAAGAGACACTGCCAGAGACACAGACAGAAACACAGTCAGAGATACAGACACAGACACAGACAGAGACACAGACAGAGACGGAGACACAGAGAGAGATACAGACCGACACAGAGACACAGACAGAGACACAGACAGAGACAGACACAGACAGAGAAACAGACAGAAACACAGACAGAGAGAGAATTGGACAGATACAGGCAGAGGCACAGGCAGAGATTTACCATTCTGCATTACCAGGAGAGACTGTCGGTGGATGGGTGTGACTCCCCCATGGCCGATCAGCTGGATCAGTGTGACACCCCCATGGCCGATCAGCTGGGTCTGTGTGACTCCCCCATGGCCGATCAGCTGGGTCAGTGTGACTCCCCCATGGCCGATGAGCTGGATCTGTGTGACTCCCCCATGGCCGATCAGCTGGGTCATTGTGACTCCCCCATGGCCGATCAACTGGGTCTGTGTGTCTCTCCCATGGCCGATCAGCTGGTTCAGTGTGACTCCCCCATGGCCCGTCAGCTGTGTGTGTGCTTCCCCCCAGTGCCGATCAGCTGGGTGTGTGCTTCCCTCATTGCCGATCAACTGGGTGTGTGTGACTCCCCCAATGCCGATCAGCTGGATGTGTGCCTCTCCCCATTGCCGATCAGCTGGATGTGTGCCTCTCCCCATTGCCGATCAGCTGGGTGTGTGCCTCTCCCCATTGCCGATCAGCTGGGTGTGTGCCTCCACCATGGCCAGTCAGCTGGGTGTGTGTGACTCCCCCAATGCCGATCAGCTGGGTGGGTGCCTCACACCTAAACACAGTCTGTGCAGCAGAATGTGCCCCAGATAGAGACAGAGACTGAGACACTGACAGACACGGAGATACAGACATAAATAGAGAGTGAGACACAGAGACGGACAGACACAGAGACACAGACAGAGACAGAGACAGAGACTGAGACACAGACAGACACAAAGACACAGAGAGAGATATACAGACTTAGAGACACAGACAGAGGTACAGACAGAGACACAGACATAGACAGAGACACAGACAGACTAAGACACAGCCAAACACAGAGACACAGACAGAGACACAGAGAGAGACAGGGACACAGACAGAGACAGGGACAGAGACACAGACAGAGACGCAGACAGAGACAGGGACACAGACAGAGACAGGGACAGAGACACAGAGAGAGACAGAGACACAGGCAGAGACAGAGACAGGGACAGAGAGAGAGACAGATAGAGAGACACAGCGATACACAGCTACACAGACAGAGACACAGACAGAGTTTGGAGGGAGCATTTCCAGTGCTGTCTGTGTGGGGAGCACTGACAGTGCTGTCTGTGTGGGGGGAGCACTGACAGTGCTGGCTGTGTGGGGTAGCAGTGGAAGTGCTGGCTGTGTGGGGGGAGCACTGACAGTGCTGGTTGTGTGGGGGGAGCACTGACAGTGCTGGCTGTGTAGTGGGAGCACTGACAGTGCTGGCTGTGTGGGGGAGCACTGACAGTGCTGGCTGTGCGGGGGGAGCACTGACAGTGCTGGCTGTGTGGTGGGAGCACTGACAGTGCTGGCTGTGTGGGGGGAGCACTGACAGTGCTGGCTGTGTGGTGGGAGCACTGACAGTGCTGGCTGTGTGGGGTGAGCACTGACAGTGCTGGCTGTGTGGGGGGAGCACTGACAGTGCTGGCTGTGTGGTGGGAGCACTGACTGTGCTGGCTGTGTGGGGGAGCACTGACAGTGCTGGCTGAGTGTTGGGAGCACTGACAGTGCTGGCTGTGTGGGGGAGCACTGACAGTGCTGGCTGTGTGTGGGAGCACTGATAGTGCTGGCTGTGTGGGGAGCACTGACAGTGCTGGTTGTGTGGTGGGAGCACTGACAGAGCTGGCTGTGTGGGGGGAGCACTGACAGTGCTGGCTGTGTGGGGAGCACTGACAGTGCTGGCTGTGTGGTGGGAGCACTGACAGTGTTGGCTGTGTGGGAGGAGCACTTACAGTGCTGGTTGTGTGGTGGGAGCACTGACAGAGCTGGCTGTGTGGGGGAGCACTGACAGTGCTGGCTGTGTGGGGCGCACTCTCAGTGCTGACTGTGGGTGGAGAACTGGCAGCGCTGACTGTGTGGTGGGAGCACTGACAATGCTGGCTGTGGGGAGCACTGACAGTGCTGGCTGTGTGGGGTGGGGTCACTGACAGTGCTGGCTGTGGGGGAGCACTGACAGTGCTGGCTGTGTGGTGGGAGCACTGACAGTGCTGACTGTGAGGGTGGAGCACTGACAGTGCTGGTTGCGTGGGGGGAGCACTGACAGTGCTGTTGTGTGGGGGGAGCACTGACAGTGCTGGCTGTGTGGGGGGAGCACCGACAGTGCTGGCTGTGTGGGGAGCACTGACAGTGCTGGCTGTGTGGTGGGAGCACTGACAGTGCTGGCTGTGTGGGGGGACCACTGACAGTGCTGGCTGTGTGGTGGGAGCACTGGCAGTGCTGGCTGTGTGGTGGGAGCACTGGCAGTGCTGGCTGTGTGGTGGGAGCACTGACCGTGCTGGCTGTGTGGTGGGTGCACTGACAGTGCTGGCTGTGTGGTGAGAGCACTGACAGTGCTGGCTGTGTGGGATGAGCACAGTCAGTGCTGGCTGTGTGGGGGGCACTGACAGTGATGTCTGTGTGGGGGAAGCACTGACAGTGCTGGCTGTGTGGTGAGAGCACTGACAGTGCTGGCTGTGTGGGGGGAACACTGACAGTGCTGGCTGTGTGGTGAGAGCACTGACAGTGCTGGCTGTGTGGGGGGAGCACTGACAGTGCTGGCTGTGTGGGGTAGCACTGACAGTGCTTGCTACGTGGGTGGAGAACTGGCAGTGCTGGCTGTTGGGGAGCATTGATAGTGCTGGCTTTGTGGGGTGGGGGCACTGACAGTGCTGGCTGTGTGGTAGGAGTACTGACAGTGCTCGCTGTGTGGTGGGGCACTGACAGTGCTGGCTGTGTGGTGGGAGTACTGACAGTGCTGGCTGTGTGGTGGGAGTACTGACAGTGCTGGCTGTGTGGGGGAGCACTGACACTGCTGGCTGTGTGGTGGGAGCACTGACAATGCTGGCTGTGTGGTGGGAGCACTGACTGTGCTGGCTGTGTGGTGGGAGCACTGACAGTGCCGTCTGTATGGTGGGAGCACTGGCAGTGCTGGCTGTGTGATGGGAGCACTGACAGTGCTGGCAGCGTGGTGGGAGCACTGACAGTGCTGGCTGTGTGGTGGGAGCACTGACAGTGCTGGCTGTGTGGTGGGAGCACTGACAGTGCTGGCTGTGTGGTGGGAGCACTGACAGTGCCGTCTGTACGGTGGGAGCACTGACAGTGCTGGCTTTGTGGTGGGAGCACTGACAGTGCTGGCTGTGTGGTGGGAGCACTGACAGTGCCGTCTGTACGGTGGGAGCACTGACAGTGCTGTCTGTGTGGTGGGAGCACTGACTGTGCTGGCTGTGTGGGGAAGCACTGGCAGTGCTGGCTGTGTGGTGGGAGCACTGACAGTGCTGGCTGTGCTGGGAGCACTGACAGTGCTGGCTCTGTGGTGGGAGCACTGACAGTGCTGTCTGTGTGGTGGGAGCACTGACTGTGCTGGCTGTTTGGGGAGCACTGGCAGTGCTGGCTGTGTGGTGGGAGCACTGACAGTGCTGGCTGTGTGGTGGGAGCACTGACGGTTGTGGCTGTGTGGGGGAGCACTGGCAGTGCTGGCTGTGTGGTGGGAGCACTGACAATTCTGGCTGTGCGGGAGCACTGATAGTGCTGGCTGTGTGGGGTGGGGGCACTGACAGTGCTGGCTGTGTGGTGGGAGCACTGACAATGCTGGCTGTGTGGTGGGAGCACTGGCAGTGCCGACTGTGTGGGGGAGCACTGACAGTGCTGGCTGTGTGGGGTGGGAGCACTGACAGTGCTGTCTGTGTGGGGGAGGACTGACAGTGCTGGATGTGTGGGGAGCACGGACAGTGCTGGCTGTGTGGGGGAGCACTGACAGAGCTGGCTGTGTGCGGGAAGCACAGACAGTGCTGGCTATTTGGTGGGAGCACTGACAGTGCTGGCTGTGTGGGGGGAGCCCTGACAGTGCTGGCTGTGTGGTGGGAGCACTGCCAGTGCTGGCTGTGTGGTGGGAGCACTGACAGTGCTGGCTGTGTGGTGGGAGCACTGCCAGTGCTGGCTGTGTGGTGGGAGCACTGCCAGTGCTGGCTGTGTGGTGGGAGCACTGACAGTGCTGGCTGTGTGGTGGGAGCACTGACAGTGCTGGCTATGTGGGGGAGAACTGACAGTGCTGGCTGTGTGGTCGGAGCACTGACAGTGCTGGCTGTGTGGGGAGCACTGACAGTGCTGGCTGTGTGGGGAGCACTGACAGTTCTGGCTGTGTGGGGAGCACTGACAGTGTTGGCTGTGTGGTGCGATCGCTGACAGTGCTGGCTGTGTGGTGGGAGCACTGACAGTGCTGGCTGTGTGGGGGTGCACTGACACTGCTGGCTGTATGGGGGAGCACTGACAGTGCTGGCTATGCAGTGGGAGCACTGGCAGTGCTGGCTGTGTGTTGGGAGCACTGAACGTGCTGGCTGTGTGGGGGAGCACTGACAGTGCTGGCTTTGTGGGGAGTGCTGGCTGAGTGGGGGTAGCACTGACAGTGCTGTCTGTGTGGGGAGCACTGACAGTGCTGCCTGTGTGGGGGGAGCACTGACAGTGCTGGCTGTGTGGGGGAGCACTGACAGTGCTGGCTGTGCGGGGGAAGCACTGACACTGCTGGCTGTGTGGGGGGGAGCACTGACAGTGCTGGCTGTGTGGGGGGAGCACTGACAGTGCTGGCTGTGTGGTGGGAGCACTGACAGAGCTGGCTGTGTGGTGGGAGCTCTGACAGTGCTGGCTGTGTGGTGGGAGCACTGGCAGTGCTGGCTGTGTGGATGGAGCACTGACAGTGCTGGCTGTGTGGTGGGAGCTCTGACAGTGCTGGCTGTGTGGTGGGAGCACTGGCAGTGCTGGCTGTGTGGTGGGAGCCCTGACATAGCTGGCTGTGTGGGGGTAGCACAGACAGTGCTGGCTGTGTGGGGGAGTACTGACAGTGCTGTCTGTGTGGGGGAGCACTGACAGTTCTGTCTGCGCGGGGGGAGCACTGACAGTGCTGGCTGTGTGGAGAGAGAACTGACTGTGCTGGCTGTGTGGTGGGAGCACTGACAGTGCTGCCTGTGTGGGGGGAAGCACTGGCAGTGCTGGCTTTGAGGGGGAGCACTGACAGTGCTGGCTGTGTGGGTGGAGGACAGACATTGCTGGCTGTGTGGGGGAGCACTGACAGTGCTGGCTCTGTGGGGAGCACTGACAGTGCTGGCTGTGTGGGGGGAGGACACGGCAGTCCTGGCTGTGTGTGGGGAGCATTGACAGTGCTGTCTGTGTGGGGGGAGCACTGACAGTGCTGGCTGTGTGGGGAGCACTGGCAGTGCTGGCTGTGTGGGGGAAGCACTGGCACTGCTGGCTGTGTGGGGGGAGCACTGACAGTGCTGGCTGTGTGGGGGAGCACTGACAGTGCTGGCTGTGTGGTGGTAGCACTGACAGTGCTGGCTCTGTGGGGGAGCACTGACAGTGCTGGCTGTGTGGTGGGAGCACTGACAGTGTTGGCTTTGTGGGGGAGCACTGAAGTGCTGGCTGTGTGGTGGGGAGCACTGACAGTGCGGGCTGTGTGGTGGGAGCACTGACAGTGCTGGCTGTGTGGTGGGAGCACTGACAGTGCTGGCTGTGTGGGGGGAGCACTGACAGTGCTGTCTGTGTGGGGAGCACTGGCAATGCTGGCTGTGTGGTGGGAGCACTGACAGTGCTGGCTGTGCGGGGGAGCACGGACAGTGCTGGCTCTGTGGTGGGAGCACTGACAGTGCTGGCTGTGTGGGGGAGCACTGACAGTGCTGGCTGTGTGTGGGGAGCACTGACAGTGCTGGCTTTGTGGGGGAGAACTGACAGTGCTGGCTGTGTGTGGGGAGCACTGACAGTGCTGGCTGTGTGGTGGGAGAACTGACAGTGCTGGCTGTGTGGGGGGATCACTGGCAGTGCTGGCTGTGTGGGGGGAGCACTGACCGTGCTGGCTGTGTGGTGGGAGCACTGACAGTGCTGGCTGTGTGGTGGGAGCACTGACAGTGCTGGCTGTGTGGGGGGAGGATGACAGTGCTGGCTGTGTGGGGGGAGCACTGACAGTGCTGGCTGTGTGGGGGAGCACTGACAGTGCTGGCTGTGTGGTGGGAGAACTGACAGTGCTGGCTGTGTGGGGGAGCACTGACAGTGCTGGCTGTGTGGGGGAGCACTGACAGTGCTGGCTGTGTGGGGGGAGCACTGACAGTGCTGGCTTTGTGGGGGAGCACTGACAGTGCTGGCTTTGTGGGGGAGCACTGAGAGTGCTGGCTGTGTGGGGGGAGCACGGACAGTGCTGGCTGTGTGGTGGGAGCACTGACAGTGCTGGCTGTGTGGTGGGAGCACTGACAGTGCTGGCTGTGTGGGGGAGCACTGACAGTCCTGGCTGTGTGGTGGGAGCACTGACAGTGCTGGCTGTGTGGGGGGATCACTGGCAGTGCTGGCTGTGTGGTGGGAGCACTGACAGTGCTGGCTGTGTAGGGGGAGCACTGACATTGCTGGCTGTGCGGGGGAGCACTGACAGTGCTGGCTGACAGACAGAAACACAGACAGAGAGAGAATTGGACAGATACAGGCAGAGACACAGGCAGAGATTTACCATTCTGCATTACCAGGAGAGACTGTCGGTGGGTGGGTGTGACTCCCCCATGGCCGATCAGCTGGATCAGTGTGACACCCCCATGGCCGATCAACTGGGTCTGTGTGTCTCCCATGGCCGATCAGCTGGTTCAGTGTGACTCCCCCATGGCCGATGAGCTGGATCTGTGTGACTCCCCCATGGCCGATCAGCTGGGTCATTGTGACTTCCCCATGGCCGATCAACTGGGTCTGTGTGACTCTCCCATGGCCGATCAGCTGGTTCAGTGTGACTCCCCCATGGCCGATCAGCTGGATCTGTGTGACTCCCCCATGGCCGATCAGCTGGGTCATTGTGACTTCCCCATGGCCGATCAACTGGGTTTGTGTGACTCTCCCATGGCCGATCAGCTGGTTCAGTGTGACTCCCCCATGGCCCGTCAGCTGTGTGTGTGCTTCGCCCCAGTGCCGATCAGCTGGGTGTGTGCTTCCCCCATTGCCGATCAACTGGGTGTGTGTGACTCCCCCAATGCCGATCAGCTGGATGTGTGCCTCTCCCCATTTCGGATCAGCTGGGTGTGTGCCTCCACCATGGCAAATCAGCCGAGTGTGTGCCTCCACCATGGCCAGTCAGCTGGGTGTGTGTGACTCCCCCAATGCCGATCAGCTGGGTGGGTGCCTCACACCTAAACCCAGTCTGTGCAGCAGAAAGAGACAGAGACTGAGACACTGACAGACACGGAGATACAGACAGAGATAGAGAGTGAGACACAGAGACCGACAGACACAGAGACACAGACAGAGACAGAGGCAGAGACTGAGACACAGACAGACACAAAGACACAGAGAGAGAGATAGACAGACACAGACACACAGACAGAGATACAGACAGAGACACAGACATAGACAGAGACACAGACAGACTAAGACACAGACAAACACAGAGACACAGACAGAGACACAGAGAGAGACAGGGACACAGACAGAGACAGGGACACAGACAGAGACAGAGACACAGACAGAGACGCAGACAGAGACAGGGACACAGACAGAGACTGGGACAGAGACAGAGATACAGACAAAGACACAGAGAGAGACAGAGACACAGGCAGAGACAGAGACAGGGACAGAGAGAGAGACAGGTAGAGAGACACAGACAGACACAGCTACACAGACAGAGACACAGACACAGTTTGGAGGGAGCATTTCGAGTGCTGTCTGTGTGGGGAGCACTGACAGTGCTGGCTGTGTGGTGGGAGCACTGACAGTGCTGGCTGTGTGGGGGAGCACTGACAGTGCTGGCTGTGTGGGGGGAGCACTGACAGTGCTGGCTGTGTGTGGGAGCACTGACAGTGCTGGCTGTGTGGGGGTAGCACTGACAGTGCTGGCTGTGTGGGGGGAGCACTGCCAGTGCTGGCTGTGTGGTGGGAGCACTGACAGTGCTGGCTGTGTGGTGGGAGCACTGCCAGTGCTGGCTGTGTGGTGGGAGCACTGCCAGTGCTGGCTGTGTGGTGGGAGCACTGACAGTGCTGGCTGTGTGGTGGGAGCACTGACAGTGCTGGCTATGTGGGGGAGAACTGACAGTGCTGGCTGTGTGGTCGGAGCTCTGACAGTGCTGGCTGTGTGGGGAGCACTGACAGTGCTGGCTGTGTGCGGAGCACTGACAGTTCTGGCTGTGTGGGGAGCACTGACAGTGTTGGCTGTGTGGTGCGATCGCTGACAGTGCTGGCTGTGTGGTGGGAGCACTGACAGTGCTGGCTGTGTGGGGGTGCACTGACACTGCTGGCTGTATGGGGGAGCACTGACAGTGCTGGCTATGCAGTGGGAGCACTGGCAGTGCTGGCTGTGTGTTGGGAGCACTGAACGTGCTGGCTGTGTGGGGGAGCACTGACAGTGCTGGCTTTGTGGGGAGTGCTGGCTGAGTGGGGGTAGCACTGACAGTGCTGTCTGTGTGGGGAGCACTGACAGTGCTGTCTGTGTGGGGGGAGCACTGACAGTGCTGGCTGTGTGGGGGAGCACTGACAGTGCTGGCTGTGCGGGGGAAGCACTGACACTGCTGGCTGTGTGGGGGGGAGCACTGACAGTGCTGGCTGTGTGGGGGGAGCACTGACAGTGCTGGCTGTGTGGTGGGAGCACTGACAGAGCTGGCTGTGTGGTGGGAGCTCTGACAGTGCTGGCTGTGTGGTGGGAGCACTGGCAGTGCTGGCTGTGTGGATGGAGCACTGACAGTGCTGGCTGTGTGGTGGGAGCTCTGACAGTGCTGGCTGTGTGGTGGGAGCACTGGCAGTGCTGGCTGTGTGGTGGGAGCCCTGACATAGCTGGCTGTGTGGGGGTAGCACAGACAGTGCTGGCTGTGTGGGGGAGTACTGACAGTGCTGTCTGTGTGGGGGAGCACTGACAGTTCTGTCTGCGCGGGGGGAGCACTGACAGTGCTGGCTGTGTGGAGAGAGAACTGACTGTGCTGGCTGTGTGGTGGGAGCACTGACAGTGCTGCCTGTGTGGGGGGAAGCACTGGCAGTGCTGGCTTTGAGGGGGAGCACTGACAGTGCTGGCTGTGTGGGTGGAGGACAGACAGTGCTGGCTGTGTGGGGGAGCACTGACAGTGCTGGCTCTGTGGGGAGCACTGACAGTGCTGGCTGTGTGGCGGGAGGACACGGCAGTCCTGGCTGTGTGTGGGGAGCATTGACAGTGCTGTCTGTGTGGGGGGAGCACTGACAGTGCTGGCTGTGTGGGGGAGCACTGGCAGTGCTGGCTGTGTGGGGGAAGCACTGGCACTGCTGGCTGTGTGGGGGGAGCACTGACAGTGCTGGCTGTGTGGGGGAGCACTGACAGTGCTGGCTGTGTGGTGGTAGCACTGACAGTGCTGGCTCTGTGGGGGAGCACTGACAGTGCTGGCTGTGTGGTGGGAGCACTGACAGTGTTGGCTTTGTGGGGGAGCACTGAAGTGCTGGCTGTGTGGTGGGGAGCACTGACAGTGCGGGCTGTGTGGTGGGAGCACTGACAGTGCTGGCTGTGTGGTGGGAGCACTGACAGTGCTGGCTGTGTGGGGGGAGCACTGACAGTGCTGTCTGTGTGGGGAGCACTGGCAGTGCTGGCTGTGTGGTGGCAGCACTGACAGTGCTGGCTGTGCGGGGGAGCACGGACAGTGCTGGCTCTGTGGTGGGAGCACTGACAGTGCTGGCTGTGTGGGGGAGCACTGACAGTGCTGGCTGTGTGTGGGGAGCACTGACAGTGCTGGCTTTGTGGGGGAGAACTGACAGTGCTGGCTGTGTGTGGGGAGCACTGACAGTGCTGGCTGTGTGGTGGGAGAACTGACAGTGCTGGCTGTGTGGGGGGATCACTGGCAGTGCTGGCTGTGTGGGGGGAGCACTGACCGTGCTGGCTGTGTGGTGGGAGCACTGACAGTGCTGGCTGTGTGGTGGGAGCACTGACAGTGCTGGCTGTGTGGGGGGAGGATGACAGTGCTGGCTGTGTGGGGGGAGCACTGACAGTGCTGGCTGTGTGGGGGAGCACTGACAGTGCTGGCTGTGTGGTGGGAGAACTGACAGTGCTGGCTGTGTGGGGGAGCACTGACAGTGCTGGCTGTGTGGGGGAGCACTGACAGTGCTGGCTGTGTGGGGGGAGCACTGACAGTGCTGGCTTTGTGGGGGAGCACTGACAGTGCTGGCTTTGTGGGGGAGCACTGAGAGTGCTGGCTGTGTGGGGGGAGCACGGACAGTGCTGGCTGTGTGGTGGGAGCACTGACAGTGCTGGCTGTGTGGTGGGAGCACTGACAGTGCTGGCTGTGTGGGGGAGCACTGACAGTCCTGGCTGTGTGGTGGGAGCACTGACAGTGCTGGCTGTGTGGGGGGATCACTGGCAGTGCTGGCTGTGTGGTGGGAGCACTGACAGTGCTGGCTGTGTAGGGGGAGCACTGACATTGCTGGCTGTGCGGGGGAGCACTGACAGTGCTGGCTGACAGACAGAAACACAGACAGAGAGAGAATTGGACAGATACAGGCAGAGACACAGGCAGAGATTTACCATTCTGCATACCAGGAGAGACTGTCGGTGGGTGGGTGTGACTCCCCCATGGCCGATCAGCTGGATCAGTGTGACACCCCCATGGCCGATCAACTGGGTCTGTGTGTCTCCCATGGCCGATCAGCTGGTTCAGTGTGACTCCCCCATGGCCGATGAGCTGGATCTGTGTGACTCCCCCATGGCCGATCAGCTGGGTCATTGTGACTTCCCCATGGCCGATCAACTGGGTCTGTGTGACTCTCCCATGGCCGATCAGCTGGTTCAGTGTGACTCCCCCATGGCCGATCAGCTGGATCTGTGTGACTCTCCCATGGCCGATCAGCTGGTTCAGTGTGACTCCCCCATGGCCCGTCAGCTGTGTGTGTGCTTCGCCCCAGTGCCGATCAGCTGGGTGTGTGCTTCCCCCATTGCCGATCAACTGGGTGTGTGTGACTCCCCCAATGCCGATCAGCTGGATGTGTGCCTCTCCCCATTTCGGATCAGCTGGGTGTGTGCCTCCACCATGGCAAATCAGCCGAGTGTGTGCCTCCACCATGGCCAGTCAGCTGGGTGTGTGTGACTCCCCCAATGCCGATCAGCTGGGTGGGTGCCTCACACCTAAACCCAGTCTGTGCAGCAGAAAGAGACAGAGACTGAGACACTGACAGACACGGAGATACAGACAGAGATAGAGAGTGAGACACAGAGACCGACAGACACAGAGACACAGACAGAGACAGAGGCAGAGACTGAGACACAGACAGACACAAAGACACAGAGAGAGAGATAGACAGACACAGACACACAGACAGAGATACAGACAGAGACACAGACATAGACAGAGACACAGACAGACTAAGACACAGACAAACACAGAGACACAGACAGAGACACAGAGAGAGACAGGGACACAGACAGAGACAGGGACACAGACAGAGACAGAGACACAGACAGAGACGCAGACAGAGACAGGGACACAGACAGAGACTGGGACAGAGACAGAGATACAGACAAAGACACAGAGAGAGACAGAGACACAGGCAGAGACAGAGACAGGGACAGAGAGAGAGACAGGTAGAGAGACACAGACAGACACAGCTACACAGACAGAGACACAGACACAGTTTGGAGGGAGCATTTCGAGTGCTGTCTGTGTGGGGAGCACTGACAGTGCTGGCTGTGTGGTGGGAGCACTGACAGTGCTGGCTGTGTGGGGGAGCACTGACAGTGCTGGCTGTGTGGGGGGAGCACTGACAGTGCTGGCTGTGTGTGGGAGCACTGACAGTGCTGGCTGTGTGGGGGTAGCACTGACAGTGCTGGCTGTGTGGGGGAGCACTGACAGTGCTGGCTGTGTGGGGGAGCACTGACAGTGCTGGCTGTGTGCGGGGAGCACTGACAGTGCTGGCTGTGTAGTGGGAGCACTGACAGTGCTGGCTGTGTGCGGGGAGCACTGACAGTGCTGGCTGTGTAGTGGGAGCACTGACAGTGCTGGCTGTGCGGGGGGAGCACTGACAGTGCTGGCTGTGTGCGGAAGCACTGACAGTGCTGGCTGTGCGGGGGGAGCACTGACAGTGCTGGCTGTGTGGTGGGAGCACTGACAGTGCTGGCTGTCTGCGGGGAGCACTGACAGTGCTGGCTGTGTGGTGGGAGCACTGACAGTGCTGGCTGTGTGGGGGGAGCACTGAAAGTGCTGGCTGTGTGGGGGGAGCACTGACAGTGCTGGCTGTCTGGGGGGAGCACTGACAGTGCTGGCTGTGTGGTGGGAGCACTGACAGTGCTGGCTGTGTGGGGGGAGCACTGACAGTGCTGGCTGTGTGGGGGAGCACTGACAGTGCTGGCTGTGTGGGGAGCACTGACATTGCTGGCTGTGTGGTGGGAGCACTGACAGTGCTGGCTGTGTGGGGGAGCACTGACAGTGCTGGCTGTGTGGGGAGCACTGACAGTGCTGGATGTGTGGGGGAGCACTGACAGTGCTGTCTGTATGGGGGGAGCACTGACAGTGCTGGCTGTGTGGGGGAGCACTGAGAGTGCTGGCGGCTGTGAGGGGAGCACTGACAGAGCTGGTTGTGTGTTGGGAGCACTGACAGTGCTGGCTGTGTGGGGCGCACTCTCAGTGCTGACTGTGGGTGGAGAACTGGCAGTGCTGGCAGTGTGGTGGGAGCAGTGACAATGTTGGCTGTGGGGAGCACTGACAGTGCTGGCTGAGTGGGGTGGGGTCACTGACAGTGCTGGCTGTGGGGGAGCACTGACAGTGCTGGCTGTGTGGTGGGAGCACTGACACTGCGGGCTCTGTGGGGGAGCACTGACAGTGCTGGCTGTGTGGTGGGAGCACTGACAGTGCTGGCTGTGAGGGTGGAGCACTGACAGTGCTGGTTGTGTGGGGGGAGCACTGACAGTGCTGGCTGTGTGGGGGAGCACGGGCAGTGCTGGCTGTGTGGGTGGAGCACGGGCAGTGCTGGCTGTGTGGGTGGAGCACTGACAGTGCTGACTGTATGGGGGGAGCACTGATAGTGCTGGTTCTGTGGTGGGAGCACTGACAGTGCTGGCTGTATGGGGAGCACTGACAGTGCTGGCTGTGTGGTGGGAGCACTGACAGTGCTGGCTGTGTGGGGGGACCACTGACAGTGCTGGCTGTGTGGTGGGAGCACTGGCAGTGCTGGCTGTGTGGGGGGAGCACTGACAGTGCTGGCTGTGTGGTGGGAGCACTGACAGTGCTAGCTGTGTGGTGGGAGCACTGACAGTGCTGGCTGTGTGGGGGGAGCACTGACACTGCTGGCTGTGTGGGGGGAGCACTGACAGTGCTGGCTGTGTGGTGGCAGCACTGACAGTGCTGGCTGTGTGGTGGGAGCACTGGCAGTGCTGGCTGCGTGGGGGAGCACTGACAGTGCTGGCTGTGTGGGGGGAGCACTGACAGTGCTGGCTGCGTGGGGGAGCACTGACAGTGCTGGCTGTGTGGGGGGAGCACTGACAGTGCTGGCTGTGTGGTGGGAGCACTGGCAGTGCTGGCTGTGGTGGGAGCACTGACAGTGCTGGCTGTGTGGTGGGAGCACTGACAGTGCTGGCTGTGTGGTGAGAGCACTGACAGTGCTGGCTGTGTGGGAGACACACAGTCAGTGCTGGCTGTGTGGGGGGCACTGACAGTGATGTCTGTGTGGGGGAAGCACTGACAGTGCTGGCTGTGTGGTGAGAGCACTGACAGTGCTGGCTGTGTGGGGTAGCACTGACAGTGCTGGCTGTGTGGGGGAGCACTGACAGTGCTGGCTGTGTGGGGGGAGCACTGACAGTGCTGACTGTACGGGGGGTAGCACTGACAGTGCTGGCTGTGTGGTGGGAGTACTGACAGTGCTGGCTGTGTGGGGGAGCACTGACAGTGCTGGCTGTGTGGTGGGAGTACTGACAGTGCTGGCTGTGTGGGGGAGCACTGACAGTGCTGGCTGTGTGAGGAGCACTGACAGTGCTGGCTCTGTGGGGGGAGCGCTGACAGTGCTGGCTGTGTGGGGGAGCACTGACAGCGCTGGCTGTGTGGTGGGAGCACTGACAGTGCTGGCTGTGTGGTGGGAGCACTGACAGTGCTGGCTGTGTGATGGGAGCACTGACAGTGCTGGCTGTGTGGTGGGAGCACTGAAAGTGCTGGCTGTGTGGTGGGAGCACTGACAGTGCTGTCTGTGAGGGTGGAGCACTGACAGTGCTGGCTGTGTGGGGGAGCACTGACAGTGCTGGTTGTGTGGTGGGAGCACTGACAGTGCTGGCTGTGTGGGGGGAGCACTGACAGTTCTGGCTCCGTGGAGGAGCACTGACAGTGCTAGCTCTGTGGGAGAGCACTGGCAGTGCTGGCTGTGTGGGGAGCACTGATAGTGCTGGCTGGGTGGGGGGTCACTGACAGTGCTGGCTGTGTGGGGAGCACCGACAGTGCTAGCTGTGTGTGGGGAGCACTGACAGCGCTGGCTGTGTGGGGGAGCACTGACAGTGATGGCTGTGTGGGGGAGGATGACAGTGCTGGCTGTGTGGTGGGAGCACTGGCAGTGCTGGCTGTGTGGGGGAGCATTAACAGTGCTGGCTGTATGGGGGAGCACTGACAGTGCTGGCTGTGTGGGGTGCACTGACAGTGCTGGCTCTGTGGGGGAGCACTGTCAGTGCTGGCTGTGTGGGGGGAGCACTGGCAGTGCTGGCTGTGTGGTGGGAGCACTGACAGTGCTGGCTGTATGGGAGCACTGACAGTGCTGGCTGTGTGGTGGGAGCACTGACAGTGCTGGCTGTGTGGTGGGAGCACTGACAGTGCTGGCTGTGTGGTGGGAGCACTGGCAGTGCTGGCTGTGTGGGGGAGCATTGACAGTGCTGGCTGAATCGGGGAGCACTGACTGTGCTGGCCGTGTGGGGGAGCACTGGCAGTGCTGGCAGTGTGGTGGGAGCACTGACAGTGCTGGCTGTGTGGTGGGAGCACTGGCAGTGCTGGCTGGGTGGTGGGAGCACTGACAGTGCTGGCTGTGTGGGGAGCACTGACAGTGCTGGCTGTGTGGGGAGCACTGACATTGCTGGCTGTGTGGGGGGAGCACAGACAGTGCTGGCAGTGTGGGGGAGCACTGACAGTGCTGTCTGTGTGGGGGAGCACTGACAGTTCTGTCTGCGTGGGGTGAGCACTGACAGTGCTGGCTGTGTGGTGAGAGAACTGACAGTGCTGGCTGTGTGGTGGGAGCACTGACAGTGCTGGCTGTGTGGGGGAGCACTGACAGTGCTGGCTGTGTGGGGGGAGGACAGACAGTACTGGCTCTGTGGGGAGCACTGACAGTGCTGGCTGAGTGGGGATAGCACTGACAGTACTGTCTGTGTGGGGGGGAGCACTGACAGTGCTGGCTGTGTGGGGGGGAGCATTGACAGTGCTGTCTGTGTGGGGGAGCACTGACAGTGCTGGCTGTGTGGGGGAGCAATGACAGTGCTGGCTGTGTGGGGGAAGCACTGACACTGCTGGCTGTGTGGGGGGGAGCACTGACAGTGCTGGCTGTGTGGGGGGAGCACTGACAGTGCTGGCTGTGTGGGGGAGCACTGACAGTGCTGGCTGTGTGGGGAGAGCACTATCAGTGCTGGCTGTGTGGTGGTAGCACTGACAGTGCTGGCTCTGTGGGGGAGCACTGACTGTGCTGGCTGTTTGGTGGGAGCACTGGCAGTGCTGGCTGTGTGGTGGGAGCACTGACAGTGCTGGCTGTGTGGTGGGAGCACTGACAGTGCTGGCTGTGTGTGGTAGCACTGGAAGCGCTGGCTGTGTGGGGGGAGCACTGACAGTGCTGGCTGTGTGGGGGGAGCACTGACAGTGCTGGCTGTGTGGGGGAGCACTGACAGTGCTGGCTGTGTATTGGGAGCACTGACAGTGCTGGCTGTGCGGGGGGAGCACTGACAGTGCTGGCTGTCTGGTGGGAGCACTGACAGTGCTGGCTGTCTGGGGGGAGCACTGACAGTGCTGGCTGTGTGGTGGGAGCACTGACAGTGCTGGCTGTGTGGGGGGAGCACTGACAGTGCTGGCTGTGTGGGGGGAGCACTGACAGTGCTGGCTGTGTGGTGGAAGCACTGACAGTGCTGGCTGTGTGGGGGAGCACTGACAGTGCTGGCTGTGTGGGGAGCACTGACAGTGCTGGATGTGTGGGGGAGCACTGACAGTGCTGGCTGTGAGGGTGGAGCACTGACAGTGCTGGCTGTCTGGGGGGAGCACTGACAGTGCTGGCTGTGTGGTGGGAGCACTGACAGTGCTGGCTGTGTGGGGGGAGCACTGACAGTGCTGGCTGTGTGGGGGGAGCACTGACAGTGCTGGCTGTGTGGTGGGAGCACTGAGAGTGCTGGCTGTGTGGGGAGCACTGACAGAGCTGGTTGTGTGGTGGGAGCACTGACAGTGCTGGCTGTGTGGGGGAGCACTGACAGTGCTAGCTCTGTGGGAGAGCACTGGCAGTGCTGGCTGTGTGGGGCGCACTCTCAGTGCTGACTGTGGGTGGAGAACTGGCAGTGCTGGCTGTGTGGTGGGAGCACTGACAATGTTGGCTGTGGGGAGCACTGACAGTGCTGGCTGAGTGGGGTGGGGTCACTGACAGTGCTGGCTGTGGGGGAGCACTGACAGTGCTGGCTGTGTGGTGGGAGCACTGACAGTGCGGGCTCTGTGGGGGTGCACTGACAGTGCTGGCTGTGTGGTGGGAGCACTGACAGTGCTGGCTGTGAGGGTGGAGCACTGACAGTGCTGGTTGTGTGGGGGGAGCACTGACAGTGCTGGCTGTGTGGGGGAGCACGGGCAGTGCTGGCTGTGTGGGTGGAGCACTGACAGTGCTGGCTGTGTGGGGAGCACGGACAGTGCTGACTGTATGGGGGGAGCACTGATAGTGCTGGCTCTGTGGTGGGAGCACTGACAGTGCTGGCTGTATGGGGAGCACTGACAGTGCTGGCTCTGTGGTGGGAGCACTGACAGTGCTGGCTGTGTGGGGGGACCACTGACAGTGCTGGCTGTGTGGTGGGAGCACTGACAGTGCTGGCTGTGTGGGGGGAGCACTGACAGTGCTGGCTGTGTGGTGGGAGCACTGGCAGTGCTGGCTGTGGTGGGAGCACTGACAGTGCTGGCTGTGTGGTGGGAGCACTGACAGTGCTGGCTGTGTGGTGAGAGCACTGACAGTGCTGGCTGTGTGTTAGGAGCACAGTCAGTGCTGGCTGTGTGGGGGGCACTGACAGTGATGTCTGTCTGGGGGAAGCACTGACAGTGCTGGCTGTGTGGTGAGAGCACTGACAGTGCTGGCTGTGTGGGGTAGCACTGACAGTGCTGGCTGTGTGGGGGGAGCACTGACAGTGCTGGCTGTATGGGGGGTAGCACTGACATAGCTGGCTGTGTGGTGGGAGCTCTGACAGTGCTGGCTGTTGGGGAGCATTGATAGTGCTGGCTGTGTGGGGTGAGGGCACTGACAGTGCTGGCTGTGTGGTGGGAGTACTGACAGTGCTGGCTGTGTGGGGGAGCACTGACAGTGCTGGTTGTGTGGTGGGGGCACTGACAGTGCTGGCTGTGTGGTGGGAGTACTGAAAGTGCTGGCTGTGTGGGGGAGAACTGACAGTGCTGGCTGTGTAGGGAGCACTGACAGTGCTGGCTGTGTGGGGGAGCACTGACAGTGCTGGCTGTGTGGTGGGAGCACTGACAGTGCTGGCTGTGTGGTGGGAGCACTGACAGTTCTGGCTGTGTGGTAGGAGCACTGACAGTGTCGTCTGTGTGGTGGGAGCACTGACAGTGCTGGCTGTGTGATGGGAGCACTGACAGTGCAGGCTGTGTGGTGGGAGCACTGACAGTGCTGGCTGTGTGGTGGGAGCACTGAAAGTGCTGGCTGTGTGGTGGGAGCACTGACAGTGCTGTCTGTGAGGGTGGAGCACTGACAGTGCTGGCTGGGTGGGGGAGCACTGACAGTGCTGGTTGTGTGGTGGGAGCACTGACAGTTCTGGCTCCGTGGAGGAGCACTGACAGTGCTAGCTCTGTTGGGAGCACTGATAGTGCTGGCTGGGTGGGGGGTCACTGACAGTGCTGGCTGTGTGGGGGGAGCACTGAGTGTGTTGGCTGTGTGGGGAGCACTGACAGCGCTGGCTGTGTGGGGGAGCACTGACAGTGATGGCTGTGTGGGGGAGGATGACAGTGCTGGCTGTGTGGTGGGAGCACTGGCAGTGCTGGCTGTGTGGGGGAGCATTAACAGTGCTGGCTGTATGGGGGAGCACTGACAGTGCTGGCTGTGTGGGGTGCACTGACAGTGCTGGCTCTGTGGAGGAGCACTGTCAGTGCTGGCTGTGTGGGGGGAGCACTGGCACTGCTGGCTGTGTGGTGGGAGCACTGACAGTGCTGGCTGTATGGGAGCACTGACAGTGCTGGCTGTGTGGTGGGAGCACTGACAGTGCTGGCTGTGTGGTGGGAGCACTGACAGTGCTGGCTGTGTGGTGGGAGCACTGGCAGTGCTGGCTGTGTGGGGGAGCATTGACAGTGCTGGCTGAATGGGGGAGCACTGACTGTGCTGGCTGTGTGGGGGAGCACTGGCAGTGCTGGCAGTGTGGTGGGAGCACTGACAGTGCTGGCTGTGTGGTGGGAGCACTGACAGTGCTGGCTGTGTGGTGGGAGCACTGGCAGTGCTGGCTGGGTGGTGGGAGCACTGACAGTGCTGGCTGTGTGGGGAGCACTGACAGTGCTGGCTGTGTGGTGGGAGCCCTGACATTGCTGGCTGTGTGGGGGGAGCACAGACAGTGCTGGCTGTGTGGGGGAGCACTGACAGTGCTGTCTGTGTGGGGGAGCACTGACAGTTCTGTCTGCGTGGGATGAGCACTGACAGTGCTGGCTGTGTGGGGGGAGGACAGACAGTGCTGGCTGTGTGGGGGAGCACTGACAATGCTGGCTCTGTGGGGAGCACTGACAGTGCTGGCTGAGTGGGGATAGCACTGACAGTACTGTCTGTGTGGGGAGCATTGACAGTGCTGTCTGTGTGGGGGGAGCACTGACAGTGCTGGCTGTGTGGGGGAGCACTGACAGTGCTGGCTGTGTGGGGGAAGCACTGACACTGCTGGCTGTGTGGGGGGGGGAGCACTGCCAGTCCTGGCTGTGTGGGGGAAGCACTGACAGTGCTGGCTGTGTGGTGGTAGCACTGACAGTGCTGGCTCTGTGGGGAGCACTGACTGTGCTGGCTGTTTGGTGGGAGCACTGGCAGTGCTGGCTGTGTGGTGGGAGCCCTGACAGTGTTGGCTGTGTGAGGGAGCACGGACAGTGCTGGCTGTGTGGGGGGAGCACTGACAGTGCTGGCTGTGTGGTGGGGGCACTGACAGTGCTGGCTGTGTGGGGGGAGCACTGACAGTGCTGGCTGTGTGGGGGTGCACTGACAGTGCAGGCTGTGTGGTGGGAGCACTGACAGTGCTGGCTGTGTGGGGGGAGCACTGACAGTGCTGGCTGTGTGGGGGTGCACTGACAGTGCTGGCTGTGTGGTGGGAGCACTGACAGTGCTGGTTGTGTGGAGGGAGCACTGACAGTGCTGGCTGTGTGGGGGAGCACTGACAGTGCTGTCTGTATGGGGAGAGCACTGATAGTGCTGGCTGTGTGGGGGACCACTAACAGTGCTAGCTCTGTGGGAGAGCACTGGCAGTGCTGGCTGTGTGGGGCGCACTCTCAGTGCTGACTGTGGGTGGAGAACTGGCAGTGCTGGCTGTATGGGGGGAGCACTGACAATGTTGGCTGTGGGGAGCACTGACAGTGCTGGCTGAGTGGGGTGGGGTCACTGACAGTGCTGGCTGTGGGGGAGCACTGACAGTGCTGGCTCTGTGGGGGAGCACTGACAGTGCTGGCTGTGTGGTGGGAGCACTGACAGTGCTGGCTGTGAGGGTGGAGCACTGACAGTGCTGGTTGTGTGGGGGGGAGCACTGACAGTGCTGGCTGTGTGTGGGAGCACGGGCAGTGCTGGCTGTGTGGGTGGAGCACTGACAGTGCTGGTTGTGTGGGGGAGCACTGACAGTGCTAGCTGTGTGGGGGAGCACGGGCAGTGCTGGCTGTATGGGGAGCACTGACAGTGCTGGCAGTGTGGTGGGAGCACTGACAGTGCTGGCTGTGTGGGGGGAGCACTGACAGTGCTGGCTGTGTGGTGGGAGCACTGGCAGTGCTGGCTGTGGTGGGAGCACTGACAGTGCTGGCTGTGTGGTGGGAGCACTGACAGTGCTGGCTGTGTGGTGAGAGCACTGACAGTGCTGGCTGTGTGGGAGGAGCACAGTCTGTGCTGGCTGTGTGGGGGGCACTGACAGTGATGTCTGTGTGGGGGAAGCACTGACAGTGCTGGCTGTGTGGGGGGCGCACTGACAGTGCTGGCTGTATGGGGGGTAGCACTGACAGTGCTGGCTGTGTGGTGGGAGCTCTGACAGTGCTGGCTGTTGGGGAGCATTGATAGTGCTGGCTGTGTGGGGTGAGGGCACTGACAGTGCTGGCTGTGTGGTGGGAGTACTGACAGTGCTGGCTGTGTGGGGGAGCACTGACAGTGCTGGTTGTGTGGTGGGGGCAATGACAGTGCTGGCTGTGTGGTGGGAGTACTGACAGTGCTGGCTGTGTGGGGGAGCACTGACAGTGCTGGCTGTGTGGGGAGCACTGACAGTGCTGGCTCTGTGGGGGGAGCACTGACAGTGCTGGCTGTGTGGCGGGAGCACTGACAGTGCTGGCTGTGTGGTAGGAGCACTGACAGTGTCGTCTGCGGGGTGGGAGCACTGACAGTGCTGGCTGTGTGATGGGAGCACTGACAGTGCAGGCTGTGTGGTGGGAGCACTGACAGTGCTGGCTGTGTGGTGGGAGCACTGAAAGTGCTGGCTGTGTGGTGGGAGCACTGACAGTGCTGTCTGTGAGGGTGGAGCACTGATAGTGCTGGCTGTGTGGGGGAGCACTGACAGTGCTGGTTGTGTGGTGGGAGCACTGACAGTTCTGGCTTCGTGGAGGAGCACTGACAGTGCTAGCTCTGTGGGAGAGCACTGGCAGTGCTGGCTGTGTGGGGAGCACTGATAGTGCGAGCTGTGTGGGTGGAGCACTGACAGTGCTGGCTGTGTGGGGAGCACCGACAGTGCTAGCTGTGTGGGGGAAGCACTGAGTGTGCTGGCTGTGTGGGGAGCACTGACAGCGCTAGCTGTGTGGGGGAGCACTGACAGTGATGGCTGTGTGGGGGAGGATGACAGTGCTGGCTGTGTGGTGGGAGCACTGGCAGTGCTGGCTGTGTGGGTGAGCATTAACAGTGCTGGCTGTATGGGGGAGCACTGACAGTGCTGGCTGTGTGGGGTGCACTGACAGTGCTGGCTCTGTGGGGGAGCACTGTCAGTGCTGGCTGTGTGGGGGAGCACTGGCAGTGCTGGCTGTGTGGTGGGAGCACCGACAGTGCTGGCTGTATGGGAGCACTGACAGTGCTGGCTGTGTGGTGGGAGCACTGACAGTGCTGGCTGTGTGGTGGGAGCACTGACAGTGCTGGCTGTGTGGTGGGAACACTGGCAGTGCTGGCTGTGTGGGGGAGCATTGACAGTGCTGGCTGTATGGGGGAGCACTGACTGTGCTGGCTGTGTGGGGAGCACTGGCAGTGCTGGCAGTGTGGTGGGAGCACTGACAGTGCTGGCTGTGTGGTGGGAGCACTGACAGTGCTGGCTGTATGGTGGGAGCACTGGCAGTGCTGGCTGGGTGGTGGGAGCACTGACAGTGCTGGCTGTGTGGGGAGCACTGACAGTGCTGGCTGTGTGGTGGGAGCCCTGACATTGCTGGCTGTGTGGGGGGAGCACAGACAGTGCTGGCTGTGTGGGGGGAGAACAGACAGTGCTGTCTGTGTGGGGAGCACTGACAGTGCTGTCTCTGTGGGGGAGCACTGACAGTTCTGTCTGCGTGGGGTGAGCACTGACAGTGCTGGCTGTGTGGTGGGAGCACTGACAGTGCTGCCTGTGTGGGGGGAAGCACTGACAGTGCTGGCTTTGTGGGGGAGCACTGACAGTGCTGGCTGTGTGGTGGGATAACTGACAGTGCTGGCTGTGTGGGGGGAGAACAGACAGTGCTGTCTGTGTGGGGAGCACTGACAGTGCTGTCTCTGTGGGGGAGCACTGACAGTTCTGTCTGCGTGGGGTGAGCACTGACAGTGCTGGCTGTGTGGGGGAGCACTGACAGTGCTGGCTGTGTGGGGGAGCACTGACAGTGCTGGCTGTGTGGGGGAGCACTGACAGTGCTGGCTGTGTGGGGGAGCACTGACAGTGCTGGCTGTGTGGGGGGAGAACTGACAGTGCTGGCTGTGTGGTGGAGCACTGACAGTGCTGTCTGTGTGGGGGAGCACTGACAGTGCTGGCTGTGTGTGGGGAGCACTGACAGTGCTGGCTGTGTGGTGGGAGCACTGACAGTGCTGGCTGTGTGGGGGGAGAACTGACAGTGCTGGCTGTGTGGTGGAGCACTGACAGTGCTGGCTGTGTGGGGAGCACTGACAGTGCTGGCTTTGTGGGGGAGCACTGACATTGCTGGCTGTGTGGGGGGGCACTGACAGTGCTGGCTGTGTTTGGTGGAGCACTGACATTTCTGGCTGTGTGGGGGGGCACTGACAGTGCTGGCTGTGTGGGGGAGCACTGACAGTGCTGGCTGTGTGGTGGGAGCACTGACAGTGCTGGCTGTGTGGGGGGAGAACTGACAGTGCTGGCTGTGTGGTGGAGCACTGACAGTGCTGGCTGTGTGGGGGAGCACTGACAGTGCTGGCTTTGTGGGGGAGCACTGACATTGCTGGCTGTGTGGGGGGGCACTGACAGTGCTGGCTGTGTTTGGTGGAGCACTGACATTTCTGGCTGTGTGGGGGGGCACTGACAGTGCTGGCTGTGTGAGGGAGCACTGACAGTGCTGGCTGTGTGGTGGGAGCACTGACAGTGCTGGCTGTGTGGTGGGAGAACTGACAGTGCTGGATGTGTGGGGGAGCACTGACAGTGCTGGCTGTGTGGTGGGAGCACTGTCAGTGCTGGCTGTGTGGGGGAGCACTGTCAGTGCTGGCTGTGTGGGGGGAGCACTGACAGTGCTGGCTGTGTGGTGGGAGCACTGACAGTGCTGGCTGTGTGGTGGGAGAACTGACAGTGCTGGCTGTGTGGGGGAGCACTGACAGTGCTGGCTGTGTGGGGGAGCACTGACAGTGCTGGCTTTGTGGGGAGCACTGACAGTGCTGGCTGTGTGGGGGTAGCACTGACAGTGCTGGCTGTGTGGTGGGAGCACTGACAGTGCTGGCTGTGTGGGGGGATCACTGGCAGTGCTGGCTGTGTGGGGGGAGCACTGACAGTGCTGGCTGTGTGGGGGGAAGACTGAGTGCTGGCTGTGTGCTGGGAGCACTGACAGTGCTGGCTTTGTGAGGGGATCACTGGCAGTGCTGGCTGTGTGGGGGGAGCACTGACAGTGCTGGCTGTGTGGTGGGAGCACTGACAGTGCTGGATGTGTGGGGGAGCACTGACAGTGCTGGCTGTGTGGTGGGAGCACTGTCAGTGCTGGCTGTGTGGGGGAGCACTGTCAGTGCTGGCTGTGTGGGGGGAGCACTGACAGTGCTGGCTGTGTGGTGGGAGCACTGACAGTGCTGGCTGTGTGGTGGGAGAACTGACAGTGCTGGCTGTGTGGGGGAGCACTGACAGTGCTGGCTGTGTGGGGGGAGCACTGACAGTGCTGGCTTTGTGGGGGAGCACTGACAGTGCTGGCTGTGTGGGGGTAGCACTGACAGTGCTGGCTGTGTGGTGGGAGCACTGACAGTGCTGGCTGTGTGGGGGGATCACTGGCAGTGCTGGCTGTGTGGGGGGA
Organism: Scyliorhinus torazame; assembly: GCF_047496885.1. Lineage (NCBI taxonomy): Eukaryota > Metazoa > Chordata > Chondrichthyes > Carcharhiniformes > Scyliorhinidae > Scyliorhinus > Scyliorhinus torazame. The sequence goes on along the minus strand of NC_092729.1, from coordinate 58,296,970 downwards.
GCACTGACAGTGCTGGCTGTGTGGGGGGAAGACTGAGTGCTGGCTGTGTGCTGGGAGCACTGACAGTGCTGGCTTTGTGAGGGGATCACTGGCAGTGCTGGCTGTGTGGGGGGAGCACTGACAGTGCTGGCTGTGTGGTGGGAGCACTGACAGTGCTGGCTGTGTGGGGGGAGCACTGACAGTGCTGGCTGTGTGGGGGAGCACTGACAGTGCTGGCTGTGTGGGGAGCACTGACAGTGCTGGCTGTGTGGGGGAGCACTGACAGTGCTGGATGTGTGGGGGAGCACTGACAGTGCTGGCTGTGTGGTGGGAGCACTGACAGTGCTGGCTGTGTGGGGGAGCACTGACAGTGCTGGCTGTGTGGGGAGCACTGACAGTGCTGGCTGTATGGGGGGAGCACTGACAGTGCTGGCTGTGTGGTGGGAGCACTGACAGTGCTGGCTGTGTGGGGGGAGCACTGACAGTGCTGGCTGTGTGGGGAGCACTGCCAGTGCTGGCTGTGTGGTGGGAGCACTGACAGTGTTGGCTGTGTGGGGGGAGAACTGACAGTGCTGGCTGTGTGGTGGAGCACTGACAGTGCTGGCTGTGCGGGGGAGCACTGACAGTGCTGGCTGTGTGGTGGGAGGACTGACAGTGCTGGCTGTGTAGGGGGAGCACTGACAGTGCTGGCTGACAGACAGAAACACAGACAGAGAGAGAATTGGACAGATACAGGCAGAGACACAGGCAGAGATTTACCATTCTGCATCACCAGGAGAGACTGTCGGTGGGTGGGTGTGACTCCCCCATGGCCGATCAGCTGGATCAGTGTGACACCCCCATGGCCGATCAGCTGGTTCAGTGTGACACCCCCATGGCCGATCAACTGGGTCTGTGTGACTCTCCCATGGCCGATCAGCTGGTTCAGTGTGAATCCCCCATGGCCGATGATCTGGATCTGTGTGACTCCCCCATGGCCGATCAGCTGGGTCATTGTGACTTCCCCATGGCCGATCAACTGGGTCTGTGTGACTCTCCCATGGCGGATCAGCTGGTTCAGTGTGGCTCCCAATGGCCCGTGAGCTGTGTGTGTGCTTCGCCCCAGTGCCGATCAGCTGGGTGTGTGCTTCCCCCATTGCCGATCAACTGGGTGTGTGTGACTCCCCCAATGCCGATCAGCTAGATGTGTGCCTCTCCCCATTGCCGATCAGCTGGGTGTGTGCCTCTCCCCATTTCCGATCAGCTGGGTGTGTGCCTCCACCATGGCCAGTCAGCTGGGTGTGTGTGACTCCCCCAATGCCGATCAGCTGGGTGGGTGCCTCACACCTAAACCCAGTCTGTGCAGCAGAAAGAGACAGAGACTGAGACACTGACAGACACGGAGATACAGACAGAGATAGAGAGTGAGACACAGAGACCGACAGACACAGAGACACAGACAGAGACAGAGGCAGAGACAGAGACACAGACAGACACAAAGACACAGAGAGAGAGATAGACAGACACAGAGACACAGACAGAGATACAGACAGAGACACAGACATAGACAGAGACACAGACAGACTAAGACACAGACAAACACAGAGACACAGACAGAGACACAAAGAGAGACAGGGACACAGACAGAGACAGGGACACAGACAGAGACAGAGACTCAGACAGAGACGCAGACAGAGACAGGGACACAGACAGAGACAGGGACAGAGACAGAGATACAGACAGGGACACAGAGAGAGACAGAGACACAGGCAGAGACAGAGACAGGGACAGAGAGAGAGACAGATAGAGAGACACAGACAGACACAGCTACACAGACAGAGACACAGACACAGTTTGGAGGGAGCATTTCCAGTGCTGTCTGTGTGGGGAGCACTGACAGTGCTGGCTGTGTGGGGGGAGCACTGACAGTGCTGGCTGTGTGGTGGGAGCACTGACAGTGCTGGCTGTGTGGGGGAGCACTGACAGTGCTGGCTGTGTGGTGGGAGCACTGACAGTGCTGGCTGTGTGGTGGGAGCACTGACAGTGCTGGCTGTGTGGTGGGAACACTGGCAGTGCTGGCTGTGTGGGGGAGCATTGACAGTGCTGGCTGTATGGGGGAGCACTGACTGTGCTGGCTGTGTGGGGAGCACTGGCAGTGCTGGCAGTGTGGTGGGAGCACTGACAGTGCTGGCTGTGTGGTGGGAGCACTGACAGTGCTGGCTGTATGGTGGGAGCACTGGCAGTGCTGGCTGGGTGGTGGGAGCACTGACAGTGCTGGCTGTGTGGGGAGCACTGACAGTGCTGGCTGTGTGGTGGGAGCCCTGACATTGCTGGCTGTGTGGGGGGAGCACAGACAGTGCTGGCTGTGTGGGGGGAGAACAGACAATGCTGTCTGTGTGGGGAGCACTGACAGTGCTGTCTCTGTGGGGGAGCACTGACAGTTCTGTCTGCGTGGGGTGAGCACTGACAGTGCTGGCTGTGTGGTGGGAGCACTGACAGTGCTGCCTGTGTGGGGGGAAGCACTGACAGTGCTGGCTTTGTGGGGGAGCACTGACAGTGCTGGCTGTGTGGTGGGATAACTGACAGTGCTGGCTGTGTGGGGGGAGAACAGACAGTGCTGTCTGTGTGGGGAGCACTGACAGTGCTGTCTCTGTGGGGGAGCACTGACAGTTCTGTCTGCGTGGGGTGAGCACTGACAGTGCTGGCTGTGTGGGGGAGCACTGACAGTGCTGGCTGTGTGGGGGAGCACTGACAGTGCTGGCTGTGTGGGGGAGCACTGACAGTGCTGGCTGTGTGGGGGAGCACTGACAGTGCTGGCTGTGTGGGGGGAGAACTGACAGTGCTGGCTGTGTGGTGGAGCACTGACAGTGCTGTCTGTGTGGGGAGCACTGACAGTGCTGGCTGTGTGTGGGGAGCACTGACAGTGCTGGCTGTGTGGTGGGAGCACTGACAGTGCTGGCTGTGTGGGGGGAGAACTGACAGTGCTGGCTGTGTGGTGGAGCACTGACAGTGCTGGCTGTGTGGGGGAGCACTGACAGTGCTGGCTTTGTGGGGGAGCACTGACATTGCTGGCTGTGTGGGGGGGCACTGACAGTGCTGGCTGTGTTTGGTGGAGCACTGACATTTCTGGCTGTGTGGGGGGGCACTGACAGTGCTGGCTGTGTGGGGGAGCACTGACAGTGCTGGCTGTGTGGTGGGAGCACTGACAGTGCTGGCTGTGTGGGGGGAGAACTGACAGTGCTGGCTGTGTGGTGGAGCACTGACAGTGCTGGCTGTGTGGGGGAGCACTGACAGTGCTGGCTTTGTGTGGGAGCACTGACATTGCTGGCTGTGTGGGGGGGCACTGACAGTGCTGGCTGTGTTTGGTGGAGCACTGACATTTCTGGCTGTGTGGGGGGGCACTGACAGTGCTGGCTGTGTGGGGGAGCACTGACAGTGCTGGCTGTGTGGTGGGAGCACTGACAGTGCTGGCTGTGTGGTGGGAGAACTGACAGTGCTGGATGTGTGGGGGAGCACTGACAGTGCTGGCTGTGTGGTGGGAGCACTGTCAGTGCTGGCTGTGTGGGGGAGCACTGTCAGTGCTGGCTGTGTGGGGGGAGCACTGACAGTGCTGGCTGTGTGGTGGGAGCACTGACAATGCTGGCTGTGTGGTGGGAGAACTGACAGTGCTGGCTGTGTGGGGGAGCACTGACAGTGCTGGCTGTGTGGGGGGAGCACTGACAGTGCTGGCTTTGTGGGGGAGCACTGACAGTGCTGGCTGTGTGGGGGTAGCACTGACAGTGCTGGCTGTGTGGTGGGAGCACTGACAGTGCTGGCTGTGTGGGGGGATCACTGGCAGTGCTGGCTGTGTGGGGGGAGCACTGACAGTGCTGGCTGTGTGGGGGGAAGACTGAGTGCTGGCTGTGTGCTGGGAGCACTGACAGTGCTGGCTTTGTGAGGGGATCACTGGCAGTGCTGGCTGTGTGGGGGGAGCACTGACAGTGCTGGCTGTGTGGTGGGAGCACTGACAGTGCTGGATGTGTGGGGGAGCACTGACAGTGCTGGCTGTGTGGTGGGAGCACTGTCAGTGCTGGCTGTGTGGGGGAGCACTGTCAGTGCTGGCTGTGTGGGGGGAGCACTGACAGTGCTGGCTGTGTGGTGGGAGAACTGACAGTGCTGGCTGTGTGGTGGGAGAACTGACAGTGCTGGCTGTGTGGGGGAGCACTGACAGTGCTGGCTGTGTGGGGGGAGCACTGACAGTGCTGGCTTTGTGGGGGAGCACTGACAGTGCTGGCTGTGTGGGAGGAGCACTGACAGTGCTGGCTTTGTGGGAGTTCACTGACAGTGCTGGCTGTGTGGGGGTAGCACTGACAGTGCTGGCTGTGTGGTGGGAGCACTGACAGTGCTGGCTGTGTGGGGGGATCACTGGCAGTGCTGGCTGTGTGGGGGGAGCACTGACAGTGCTGGCTGTGTGGGGGGAAGACTGAGTGCTGGCTGTGTGCTGGGAGCACTGACAGTGCTGGCTTTGTGAGGGGATCACTGGCAGTGCTGGCTGTGTGGGGGGAGCACTGACAGTGCTGGCTGTGTGGTGGGAGCACTGACAGTGCTGGCTGTGTGGGGGAGCACTGACAGTGCTGGCTGTGTGGGGGAGCACTGACAGTGCTGGCTGTGTGGGGAGCACTGACAGTGCTGGCTGTGTGGGGGAGCACTGACAGTGCTGGATGTGTGGGGGAGCACTGACAGTGCTGGCTGTGTGGTGGGAGCACTGACAGTGCTGGCTGTGTGGGGGGAGCACTGACAGTGCTGGCTGTGTGGGGAGCACTGACAGTGCTGGCTGTATGGGGGGAGCACTGACAGTGCTGGCTGTGTGGTGGGAGCACTGACAGTGCTGGCTGTGTGGGGGGAGCACTGACAGTGCTGGCTGTGTGGGGAGCACTGACAGTGCTGGCTGTGTGGTGGGAGCACTGACAGTGTTGGCTGTGTGGGGGGAGAACTGACAGTGCTGGCTGTGTGGTGGAGCACTGACAGTGCTGGCTGTGCGGGGGAGCACTGACAGTGCTGGCTGTGTGGTGGGAGGACTGACAGTGCTGGCTGTGTAGGGGGAGCACTGACAGTGCTGGCTGACAGACAGAAACACAGACAGAGAGAGAATTGGACAGATACAGGCAGAGACACAGGCAGAGATTTACCATTCTGCATCACCAGGAGAGACTGTCGGTGGGTGGGTGTGACTCCCCCATGGCCGATCAGCTGGATCAGTGTGACACCCCCATGGCCGATCAGCTGGTTCAGTGTGACACCCCCATGGCCGATCAACTGGGTCTGTGTGACTCTCCCATGGCCGATCAGCTGGTTCAGTGTGAATCCCCCATGGCCGATGATCTGGATCTGTGTGACTCCCCCATGGCCGATCAGCTGGGTCATTGTGACTTCCCCATGGCCGATCAACTGGGTCTGTGTGACTCTCCCATGGCCGATCAGCTGGTTCAGTGTGGCTCCCAATGGCCCGTGAGCTGTGTGTGTGCTTCGCCCCAGTGCCGATCAGCTGGGTGTGTGCTTCCCCCATTGCCGATCAACTGGGTGTGTGTGACTCCCCCAATGCCGATCAGCTGGATGTGTGCCTCTCCCCATTGCCGATCAGCTGGGTGTGTGCCTCTCCCCATTTCCGATCAGCTGGGTGTGTGCCTCCACCATGGCCAGTCAGCTGGGTGTGTGTGACTCCCCCAATGCCGATCAGCTGGGTGGGTGCCTCACACCTAAACCCAGTCTGTGCAGCAGAAAGAGACGGAGACTGAGACACTGACAGACACGGAGATACAGACAGAGATAGAGAGTGAGACACAGAGACCGACAGACACAGAGACACAGACAGAGACAGAGGCAGAGACTGAGACACAGACAGACACAAAGACACAGAGAGAGAGATAGACAGACACGGAGACACAGACAGAGATACAGACAGAGACACAGACATAGACAGAGACACAGACAGACTAAGACACAGACAAACACAGAGACACAGACAGAGACACAAAGAGAGACAGGGACACAGACAGAGACAGGGACACAGACAGAGACAGAGACACAGACAGAGACGCAGACAGAGACAGGGACACAGACAGAGACTGGGACAGAGACAGAGATACAGACAAAGACACAGAGAGAGACAGAGACACAGGCAGAGACAGAGACAGGGACAGAGAGAGAGACAGGTAGAGAGACACAGACAGACACAGCTACACAGACAGAGACACAGACACAGTTTGGAGGGAGCATTTCCAGTGCTGTCTGTGTGGGGAGCACTGACAGTGCTGGCTGTGTGGTGGGAGCACTGACAGTGCTGGCTGTGTGGGGGGAGCACTGACAGTGCTGGCTGTGTGGGGGGAGCACTGACAGTGCTGGCTGTGTGTGGGGAGCACTGACAGTGCTGGCTGTGTGGGGGTAGCACTGACAGTGCTGGCTGTGTGGGGTAGCACTGGAAGTGCTGGCTGTGTGGGGGGAGCACTGACAGTGCTGGCTGTGTGCGGGGAGCACTGACAGTGCTGTCTGTGTGGGGAGCACTGACAGTGCTGGCTGTGTGGTGGGAGCACTGACAGTGCTGGCTGTCTGGGGGGAGCACTGACAGTGCTGGCTGTGTGGTGGGAGCACTGACAGTACTGGCTGTGTGGGGGGAGCACTGAAAGTGCTGGCTGTGTAGGGGGAGCACTGACAGTGCTGGCTGTGTGGTGGGAACACTGACAGTGCTGGCTGTGTGGGGGAGCACTGACAGTGCTGGCTGTGTGGGGAGCACTGACAGTGCTGGATGTGTGGGGGAGCACTGACAGTGCTGTCTGTATGGGGGGAGCACTGACAGTGCTGGCTGTGTGGGGGAGCACTGAGAGTGCTGGCGGCTGTGAGGGGAGCACTGACAGAGCTGGTTGTGTGGTGGGAGCACTGACAGTGCTGGCTGTGTGGGGCGCACTCTCAGTGCTGACTGTGGGTGGAGAACTGGCAGTGCTGGCTGTGTGGTGGGAGCAGTGACAATGTTGGCTGTGGGGAGCACTGACAGTGCTGGCTGAGTGGGGTGGGGTCACTGACAGTGCTGGCTGTGGGGGAGCACTGACAGTGCTGGCTGTGTGGTGGGAGCACTGACAGTGCGGGCTCTGTGGGGGAGCACTGACAGTGCTGGCTGTGTGGTGGGAGCACTGACAGTGCTGGCTGTGAGGGTGGAGCACTGACAGTGCTGGTTGTGTGGGGGGAGCACTGACAGTGCTGGCTGTGTGGGGGAGCACGGGCAGTGCTGGCTGTGTGGGTGGAGCACTGACAGTGCTGGCTGTGTGGGGAGCACTGACAGTGCTGACTGTATGGGGGGAGCACTGATAGTGCTGGCTCTGTGGTGGGAGCACTGACAGTGCTGGCTGTATGGGGAGCACTGACAGTGCTGGCTGTGTGGTGGGAGCACTGACAGTGCTGGCTGTGTGGGGGGACCACTGACAGTGCTGGCTGTGTGGTGGGAGCACTGACAGTGCTGGCTGTGTGGGGGGAGCACTGACAGTGCTGGCTGTGTGGTGGGAGCACTGACAGTGCTGGCTGTGTGGTGGGAGCACTGACAGTGCTGGCTGTGTGGGGGGAGCACTGACACTGCTGGCTGTGTGGGGGGAGCACTGACAGTGCTGGCTGTGTGGTGGGAGCACTGACAGTGCTGGCTGTGTGGTGGGAGCACTGGCAGTGCTGGCTGCGTGGGGGAGCACTGTCAGTGCTGGCTGTGTGGGGGGAGCACTGACAGTGCTGGCTGCGTGGGGGAGCACTGACAGTGCTGGCTGTGTGGGGGGAGCACTGACAGTGCTGGCTGTGTGGTGGGAGCACTGGCAGTGCTGGCTGTGGTGGGAGCACTGACAGTGCTGGCTGTGTGGTGGGAGCACTGACAGTGCTGGCTGTGTGGTGAGAGCACTGACAGTGCTGGCTGTGTGGGAGGAGCACAGTCAGTGCTGGCTGTGTGGGGGGCACTGACAGTGATGTCTGTGTGGGGGAAGCACTGACAGTGCTGGCTGTGTGGTGAGAGCACTGACAGTGCTGGCTGTGTGGGGTAGCACTGACAGTGCTGGCTGTGTGGGGGGAGCACTGACAGTGCTGGCTGTGTGGGGGGAGCACTGACAGTGCTGACTGTATGGGGGGTAGCACTGACAGTGCTGGCTGTGTGGTGGGAGTACTGACAGTGCTGGCTGTGTGGGGGAGCACTGACAGTGCTGGCTGTGTGGTGGGAGTACTGACAGTGCTGGCTGTGTGGGGGAGCACTGACAGTGCTGGCTGTGTGGGGAGCACTGACAGTGCTGGCTCTGTGGGGGGAGCGCTGACAGTGCTGGCTGTGTGGGGGAGCACTGACAGCGCTGGCTGTGTGGTGGGAGCACTGACAGTGCTGGCTGTGTGGTGGGAGCACTGACAGTGCTGGCTGTGTGATGGGAGCACTGACAGTGCTGGCTGTGTGGTGGGAGCACTGAAAGTGCTGGCTGTGTGGTGGGAGCACTGACAGTGCTGTCTGTGAGGGTGGAGCACTGACAGTGCTGGCTGTGTGGGGGAGCACTGACAGTGCTGGTTGTGTGGTGGGAGCACTGAAAGTGCTGGCTGTGTGGGGGGAGCACTGACAGTTCTGGCTCCGTGGAGGAGCACTGATAGTGCTAGCTCTGTGGGAGAGCACTGGCAGTGCTGGCTGTGTGGGGAGCACTGATAGTGCTGGCTGGGTGGGGGGTCACTGACAGTGCTGGCTGTGTGGGGAGCACCGACAGTGCTAGCTGTGTGTGGGGAGCACTGACAGCGCTGGCTGTGTGGGGGAGCACTGACAGTGATGGCTGTGTGGGGGAGGATGACAGTGCTTGCTGTGTGGTGGGAGCACTGGCAGTGCTGGCTGTGTGGGGGAGCATTAACAGTGCTGGCTGTATGGGGGAGCACTGACAGTGCTGGCTGTGTGGGGTGCACTGACAGTGCTGGCTCTGTGGGGGAGCACTGTCAGTGCTGGCTGTGTGGGGAGCACTGGCAGTGCTGGCTGTGTGGTGGGAGCACTGACAGTGCTGGCTGTATGGGAGCACTGACAGTGCTGGCTGTGTGGTGGGAGCACTGACAGTGCTGGCTGTGTGGTGGGAGCACTGACAGTGCTGGCTGTGTGGTGGGAGCACTGGCAGTGCTGGCTGTGTGGGGGAGCATTGACAGTGCTGGCTGAATCGGGGAGCACTGACTGTGCTGGCTGTGTGGGGGAGCACTGGCAGTGCTGGCAGTGTGGTGGGAGCACTGACAGTGCTGGCTGTGTGGTGGGAGCACTGACAGTGCTGGCTGTGTGGTGGGAGCACTGACAGTGCTGGCTGTGTGGGGGAGCACTGACAGTGCTGTCTGTGTGGGGGAGCACTGACAGTTCTGTCTGCGTGGGGTGAGCACTGACAGTGCTGGCTGTGTGGTGAGAGAACTGACAGTGCTGGCTGTGTGGTGGGAGCACTGACAGTGCTGCCTGTGTGGGGGGAAGCACTGACAGTGCTGGCTGTGTGGGGGAGCACTGACAGTGCTGGCTGTGTGGGGGGAGGACAGACAGTACTGGCTCTGTGGGGAGCACTGACAGTGCTGGCTGAGTGGGGATAGCACTGACAGTACCGTCTGTGTGGGGGAGCACTGACAGTGCTGGCTGTGTGGGGGGGAGCATTGACAGTGCTGTCTGTGTGGGGGGAGCACTGACAGTGCTGGCTGTGTGGGGGAGCACTGACAGTGCTGGCTGTGTGGGGGAAGCACTGACACTGCTGGCTGTGTGGGGGGGGGGGAGCACTGACAGTGCTGGCTGTGTGGGGGGAGCACTATCAGTGCTGGCTGTGTGGGGAGAGCACTATCAGTGCTGGCTGTGTGGTGGTAGCACTGACAGTGCTGGCTCTGTGGGGGAGCACTGACTGTGCTGGCTGTTTGGTGGGAGCACTGGCAGTGCTGGCTGTGTGGTGGGAGTACTGACAGTGCTGGCTGTGTGGTGGGAGCACTGACAGTGCTGGCTGTGTGGGGTAGCACTGGAAGCGCTGGCTGTGTGGGGGGAGCACTGACAGTGCTGGCTGTATGGGGGAGCACTGACAGTGCTGGCTGTGTAGTGGGAGCACTGACAGTGCTGGCTGTGTGAGGGGAGCACTGACAGTGCTGGCTGTGCGGGGGGAGCACTGACAGTGCTGGCTGTGTGGTGGGAGCACTGACAGTGCTGGCTGTCTGGGGGGAGCACTGACAGTGCTGGCTGTGTGGTGGGAGCACTGACAGTGCTGGCTGTGTGGGGGGAGCACTGACAGTGCTGGCTGTGTGGGGGGAGCACTGACAGTGCTGGCTGTGTGGTGGGAGCACTGACAGTGCTGGCTGTGTGGGGGAGCACTGACAGTGCTGGCTGTGTGGGAAGCACTGACAGTGCTGGATGTGTGGGGGAGCACTGACAGTGCTGTCTGTATGGGGGGAGCACTGACAGTGCTGGCTGTCTGGGGGGAGCACTGACAGTGCTGGCTGTGTGGTGGGAGCACTGACAGTGCTGGCTGTGTGGGGGGAGCACTGACAGTGCTGGCTGTGTGGGGGAGCACTGACAGTGCTGGCTGTGTGGTGGGAGCACTGACAGTGCTGGCTGTGTGGGGGAGCACTGAGAGTGCTGGCTGTGTGGGGAGCACTGACAGAGCTGGTTGTGTGGTGGGAGCACTGACAGTGCTGGCTGTGTGGGGGAGCACTGACAGTGCTAGCTCTGTGGGAGAGCACTGGCAGTGCTGGCTGTGTGGGGCGCACTCTCAGTGCTGACTGTGGGTGGAGAACTGGCAGTGCTGGCTGTGTGGTGGGAGCACTGACAATGTTGGCTGTGGGGAGCACTGACAGTGCTGGCTGAGTGGGGTGGGGTCACTGACAGTGCTGGCTGTGGGGGAGCACTGACAGTGCTGGCTGTGTGGTGGGAGCACTGACAGTGCGGGCTCTGTGGGGGTGCACTGACAGTGCTGGCTGTGTGGTGGGAGCACTGACAGTGCTGGCTGTGAGGGTGGAGCACTGACAGTGCTGGTTGTGTGGGGGGAGCACTGACAGTGCTGGCTGTGTGGGGGAGCACGGGCAGTGCTGGCTGTGTGGGTGGAGCACTGACAGTGCTGGCTGTGTGGGGAGCACGGACAGTGCTGACTGTATGGGGGGAGCACTGATAGTGCTGGCTCTGTGGTGGGAGCACTGAGTGTGCTGGCTGTATGGGGAGCACTGACAGTGCTGGCTCTGTGGTGGGAGCACTGACAGTGCTGGCTGTGTGGGGGGACCACTGACAGTGCTGGCTGTGTGGTGGGAGCACTGACAGTGCTGGCTGTGTGGGGGGAGCACTGACAGTGCTGGCTGTGTGGTGGGAGCACTGGCAGTGCTGGCTGTGGTGGGAGCACTGACAGTGCTGGCTGTGTGGTGGGAGCACTGACAGTGCTGGCTGTGTGGTGAGAGCACTGACAGTGCTGGCTGTGTGGGAGGAGCACAGTCAGTGCTGGCTGTGTGGGGGGCACTGACAGTGATGTCTGTGTGGGGGAAGCACTGACAGTGCTGGCTGTGTGGTGAGAGCACTGACAGTGCTGGCTGTGTGGGGTAGCACTGACAGTGCTGGCTGTGTGGGGGGAGCACTGACAGTGCTGGCTGTATGGGGGGTAGCACTGACATAGCTGGCTGTGTGGTGGGAGCTCTGACAGTGCTGGCTGTTGGGGAGCATTGATAGTGCTGGCTGTGTGGGGTGAGGGCACTGACAGTGCTGGCTGTGTGGTGGGAGTACTGAGAGTGCTGGCTGTGTGGGGGAGCACTGACAGTGCTGGTTGTGTGGTGGGGGCACTGACAGTGCTGGTTGTGTGGTGGGAGTACTGAAAGTGCTGGCTGTGTGGGGGAGCACTGACAGTGCTGGCTGTGTGGGGAGCACTGACAGTGCTGGCTGTGTGGGGGAGCACTGACAGTGCTGGCTGTGTGGTGGGAGCACTGACAGTGCTGGCTGTGTGGTGGGAGCACTGACAGTTCTGGCTGTGTGGTAGGAGCACTGACAGTATCGTCTGTGTGGTGGGAGCACTGACAGTGCTGGCTGTGTGATGGGAGCACTGACAGTGCAGGTTGTGTGGTGGGAGCACTGACAGTGCTGGCTGTGTGGTGGGAGCACTGAAAGTGCTGGCTGTGTGGTGGGAGCACTGACAGTGCTGTCTGTGAGGGTGGAGCACTGACAGTGCTGGCTGGGTGGGGGAGCACTGACAGTGCTGGTTGTGTGGTGGGAGCACTGACAGTTCTGGCTCCGTGGAGGAGCACTGACAGTGCTAGCTCTGTGGGGAGCACTGATAGTGCTGGCTGGGTGGGGGGTCACTGACAGTGCTGGCTGTGTGGGGGGAGCACTGAGTGTGCTGGCTGTGTGGGGAGCACTGACAGCGCGGGCTGTGTGGGGGAGCACTGACAGTGATGGCTGTGTATGGGAGGATGACAGTGCTGGCTGTGTGGTGGGAGCACTGGCAGTGCTGGCTGTATGGGGGAGCACTGACAGTGCTGGCTGTGTGGGGTGCACTGACAGTGCTGGCTCTGTGGGGGAGCACTGTCAGTGCTGGCTGTGTGGGGGGAGCACTGGCAGTGCTGGCTGTGTGGTGGGAGCACTGACAGTGCTGGCTGTATGGGAGCACTGACAGTGCTGGCTGTGTGGTGGGAGCACTGACAGTGCTGGCTGTGTGGTGGGAGCACTGACAGTGCTGGCTGTGTGGTGGGAGCACTGGCAGTGCTGGCTGTGTGGGGGAGCATTGACAGTGCTGGCTGAATGGGGGAGCACTGACTGTGCTGGCTGTGTGGGGGAGCACTGGCAGTGCTGGCAGTGTGGTGGGAGCACTGACAGTGCTGGCTGTGTGGTGGGAGCACTGACAGTGCTGGCTGTGTGGTGGGAGCACTGGCAGTGCTGGCTGGGTGGTGGGAGCACTGACAGTGCTGGCTGTGTGGGGAGCACTGACAGTGCTGGCTGTGTGGTGGGAGCCCTGACATTGCTGGCTGTGTGGGGGGAGCACAGACAGTGCTGGCTGTGTGGGGAGCACTGACAGTGCTGTCTGTGTGGGGGAGCACTGACAGTTCTGTCTGCGTGGGGTGAGCACTGACAGTGCTGGCTGTGTGGGGGGAGGACAGACAGTGCTGGCTGTGTGGGGGAGCACTGACAATGCTGGCTCTGTGGGGAGCACTGACAGTGCTGGCTGAGTGGGGATAGCACTGACAGTACTATCTGTGTGGGGAGCATTGACAGTGCTGTCTGTGTGGGGGGAGCACTGACAGTGCTGGCTGTGTGGGGGAGCACTGACAGTGCTGGCTGTGTGGGGGAAGCACTGACACTGCTGGCTGTGTGGGGGGGGAGCACTGACAGTGCTGGCTGTGTGGGGGGAGCACTGACAGTGCTGGCTGTGTGGTGGTAGCACTGACAGTGCTGGCTGTGTGGGGAGCACTGACTGTGCTGGCTGTTTGGTGGGAGCACTGGCAGTGCTGGCTGTGTGGTGGGAGCCCTGACAGTGTTGGCTGTGTGGTGGGGGCACTGACAGTGCTGGCTGTGTGGGGGAAGCACTGACAGTGCTGGCTCTGTGGGGGTGCACTGACAGTGCTGGCTGTGTGGTGGGAGAACTGACAGTGCAGGCTGTGTGGGGGAGCACTGACAGTGCTGGCTGTGTGGTGGGAGAACTGACAGTGCTGGCTGTGTGGGGGAGCACTGACAGTGCTGGCTGTGTGGGGGGAGCACTGACAGTGCTGGCTGTGTGGGGGAGCACTGACAGTGCAGGCTGTGTGGGGGAGCACTGACAGTGCTGGCTGTGTGGTGGGAGAACTGACAGTGCTGGCTGTGTGGGGGAGCACTGACAGTGCTGGCTGTGTGGGGGGAGCACCGACAGTGCTGGCTGTGTGGGGGAGCACTGACAGTGCTGGCTGTGTGGTGGGAGCCCTGACATTGCTGGCTGTGTGGGGGGAGCACAGGCAGTGCTGGCTGTTTGGGGGAGCACTGACAGTGCTGGCTGTGTGGGGGAGCACTGACAGTGCTGGCTTTGTGGGGGAGCACTGACAGTGCTGGCTGTGTGGTGGGAGAACTGTCAGTGCTGGCTGTGTGTGGGGAGCACTAACAGTGCTGGCTGTGTGGGGGGAGCACTGACAGTGCTGGCTGTGTGGGGGGAGCACTGACAGTGCTGGCTTTGTGGGGGAGCACTGACAGTGCTGGCTGTGTGGGAGGAGCACTGACAGTGCTGGCTTTGTGGGGGATCACTGACAGTGCTGGCTGTGTGGGTGGAGCACTGACAGTGCTGGCTGTGTGGTGGGAGCACTGACAGTGCTGGCTGTGTGGGGGGATCACTGGCAGTGCTGGCTGTGTGGGGGGAGCACTGACAGTGCTGGCTGTGTGGTGGGAGCACTGACAGTGCTGGCTGTGTGGTGGGAGTACTGAAAGTGCTGGCTGTGTGGGGAGCACTGACAGTGCTGGCTGTGTGGGGAGCACTGACAGTGCTGGCTGTGTGGGGGAGCACTGACAGTGCTGGCTGTGTGGTGGGACCACTGACATGCTGGCTGTGTGGTGGGAGCACTGACAGTGCTGGCTGTGTGGTAGGAGCACTGACAGTGTCGTCTGTGTGGTGGGAGCACTGACAGTGCTGGCTGTGTGATGGGAGCACTGACAGTGCAGGCTGTGTGGTGGGAGCACTGACAGTGCTGGCTGTGTGGTGGGAGCACTGAAAGTGCTGGCTGTGTGGTGGGAGCACTGACAGTGCTGTCTGTGAGGGTGGAGCACTGACAGTGCTGGCTAGGTGGGGGAGCACTTACAGTGCTGGTTGTGTGGTGGGAGCACTGACAGTTCTGGCTCCGTGGAGGAGCACTGACAGTGCTAGCTTTGTGGGGAGCACTAATAGTGCTGGCTGGGTGGGGGGGTCACTGACAGTGCTGGCTGTGTGGGGGGAGCACTGAGTGTGCTGGCTGTGTGGGGAGCACTGACAGCGCTGGCTGTGTGGGGGAGCACTGACAGTGATGGCTGTGTGGGGGAGGATGACAGTGCTGGCTGTGTGGTGGGAGCACTGGCAGTGCTGGCTGTGTGGGGGAGCATTAACAGTGCTGGCTGTATGGGGGAGCACTGACAGTGCTGGCTGTGTGGGGTGCACTGACAGTGCTGGCTCTGTGGGGGAGCACTGTCAGTGCTGGCTGTGTGGGGGGAGCACTGGCAGTGCTGGCTGTGTGGTGGGAGCACTGACAGTGCTGGCTGTATGGGAGCACTGACAGTGCTGGCTGTGTGGTGGGAGCACTGACAGTGCTGGCTGTGTGGTGGGAGCACTGACAGTGCTGGCTGTGTGGTGGGATCACTGGCAGTGCTGGCTGTGTGGGGGAGCATTGACAGTGCTGGATGAATGGGGGAGCACTGACTGTGCTGGCTGTGTGGGGAGCACTGGCAGTGCTGGCAGTGTGGTGGGAGCACTGACAGTGCTGGCTGTGTGGTGGGAGCACTGACAGTGCTGGCTGTGTGGTGGGAGCACTGGCAGTGCTGCCTGGGTGGTGGGAGCACTGACAGTGCTGGCTGTGTGGGGAGCACTGACAGTGCTGGCTGTGTGGTGGGAGCCCTGACATTGCTGGCTGTGTGGGGGGAGCACAGACAGTGCTGGCTGTGTGGGGAGCACTGACAGTGCTGTCTGTGTGGGGGAGCACTGACAGTTCTGTCTGCGTGGGTTGAGCACTGACAGTGCTGGCTGTGTGGTGAGAGAACTGACAGTGCTGGCTGTGTGGTGGGAGCACTGACAGTGCTGCCTGTGTGGGGGGAAGCACTGACAGTGCTGGCTGTGTGGGGGAGCACTGACAGTGCTGGCTGTGTGGGGGGAGGACAGACAGTGCTGGCTGTGTGGGGGAGCACTGACAATGCTGGCTCTGTGGGGAGCACTGACAGTGCTGGCTGAGTGGGGATAGCACTGACAGTGCTGTCTGTGTGGGGAGCATTGACAGTGCTGTCTGTGTGGGGGGAGCACTGACAGTGCTGGCTGTGTGGGGGAGCACTGACAGTGCTGGCTGTGTGGGGGAAGCACTGACACTGCTGGCTGTGTGGGGGGGGAGCACTGACAGTGCTGGCTGTGTGGGGGGAGCACTGACAGTGCTGGCTGTGTGGTGGTAGCACTGACAGTGCTGGCTCTGTGGGGAGCACTGACTGTGCTGGCTGTTTGGTGGGAGCACTGGCAGTGCTGGCTGTGTGGTGGGAGCACTGACAGTGTTGGCTGTGTGAGGGAGCACGGACAGTGCTGGCTGTGTGGGGGGAGGACAGACAGTGCTGGCTGTGTGGGGGAGCACTGACAATGCTGGCTCTGTGGGGAGCACTGACAGTGCTGGCTGAGTGGGGATAGCACTGACAGTACTGTCTGTGTGGGGAGCATTGACAGTGCTGTCTGTGTGGGGGGAGCACTGACAGTGCTGTCTGTGTGGGGAGCATTGACAGTGCTGGCTGTGTGGTGGGAGCACTGACAGTGCTGCCTGTGTGGGGGGAAGCACTGACAGTGCTGGCTGTGTGGGGGAGCACTGACAGTGCTGGCTGTGTGGGGGGAGGACAGACAGTGCTGGCTGTGTGGGGGAGCACTGACAATGCTGGCTCTGTGGGGAGCACTGACAGTGCTGGCTGAGTGGGGATAGCACTGACAGTACTGTCTGTGTGGGGAGCATTGACAGTGCTATCTGTGTGGGGGGAGCACTGACAGTGCTGGCTGTGTGGGGGAGCACTGACAGTGCTGGCTGTGTGGGGGAAGCACTGACACTGCTGGCTGTGTGGGGGGGGGAGCACTGTCAGTGCTGGCTGTGTGGGGGGAGCACTGACAGTGCTGGCTGTGTGGTGGTAGCACTGACAGTGCTGGCTCTGTGGGGAGCACTGACTGTGCTGGCTGTTTGGTGGGAGCACTGGCAGTGCTGGCTGTGTGGTGGGAGCACTGACAGTGTTGGCTGTGTGAGGGAGCACGGACAGTGCTGGCTGTGTGGGGGGAGCACTGACAGTGCTGGCTGTGTGGTGGTGGCACTGACAGTGCTGGCTGTGTGGGGGGAGCACTGACAGTGCTGGCTGTGTGGGGGTGCACTGACAGTGCTGGCTGTGTGGTGGGAGCACTGACAGTGCTGGCTGAATGGGGGAGCACTGACAGTGCTGGCTGTGTGGTGGGAGAACTGACAGTGCTGGCTGTGTGTGGGGAGCACTAACAGTGCTGGCTTTTTGGGGGAGAACTGACAGTGCTGGCTGTGTGGTGGGAGCACTGACAGTGCTGGCTGTGTGGTGGGAGAACTGACAGTGCTGGCTGTGTGGGGGGAGCACTGACAGTGCTGGCTTTGTGGGGGAGCACTGACAGTGCTGGCTGTGTGGGAGGAGCACTGACAGTGCTGGCTTTGTGGGGGAGCACTGACAGTGCTGGCTGTGTGGGGGGAGCACTGACAGTGCTGGCTGTGTGGTGGGAGCACTGACAGTGCTGGCTGTGTGGGGGGATCACTGGCAGTGCTGGCTGTGTGGGGGGAGCACTGACAGTGCTGGCTGTGTGGTGGGAGCACTGACAGTGCTGGCTGTGTGGGGGGAAGACTGAGTGCTGGCTGTGTGGTGGGAGCACTGACAGTGCTGGCTTTGTGAGGGGATCACTGGCAGTGCTGGCTGTGTGGGGGAGCACGACAGTGCTGGCTGTGTGGTGGGAGCACTGACAGTGCTGGCTATGTGGGGGGAGCACTGACAGTGCTGGCTTTGTGGGGGAGCACTGACAGTGCTGGCTGTGTGGGGGGAGCACTGACAGTGCTGGCTGTGTGGTGGGAGCACTAACAGTGCTGGCTGCGTGGGGGGATCACTGGCAGTGCTGGCTGTGTGGGGGGAGCACTGACAGTGCTGGCTGTGTGTGGGGAGCACTGACAGTGCTGGCTGTGTGGTGGGAGCACTTACAGTGCTGGCTGTGTGGGGGGAGCACTGACAGTGCTGTCTGTGTGGTGTGAGCACTGACAGTGCTGGCTGTGTGGTGGGAGCACTGACAGTGCTGGCTGTGTGGGGGGAGCACTGACAGTGCTGGCTGTGTGTGGGGAGCACTGACAGTGCTGGCTGTGTGGTGGGAGCACTTACAGTGCTGGCTGTGTGGGGGAGCACTGACAGTGCTGTCTGTGTGGTGGGAGCACTGACAGTGCTGGCTGTGTGGTGGGAGCACTGACAGTGCTGGCTGTGTGGGGGGAGCACTGACAGTGCTGGCTGTGTGGGGGAGCACTGACAGTGCTGGCTGTGTGGTGGGAGCACTGACAGTGCTGGCTGTGTGGGGGGATCACTGGCAGTGCTGGCTGTGTGGGGGGAGCACTGACAGTGCTGGCTGTGTGGTGGGAGGACTGACAGTGCTGGCTTTGTGGGGGGAGCACTGACAGTGCTGGCTGACAGACAGAAACACAGACAGAGAGAGAATTGGACAGATACAGGCAGAGACACAGGCAGAGATTTACCATTCTGCATTACCAGGAGAGACTGTCGGTGGGTGGGTGTGACTCCCCCATGGCCGATCAGCTGGATCAGTGTGACACCCCCATGGCCGATCAACTGGGTCTGTGTGACTCTCCCATGGCCGATCAGCTGGTTCAGTGTGAATCCCCCATGGCCGATGAGCTGGATCTGTGTGACCCCCCCATGGCCGATCAGCTGGGTCATTGTGACTTCCCCATGGCCGATCAACTGGGTCTGTGTGACTCTCCCATGGCCGATCAGCTGGTTCAGTGTGACTCCTATTGGCCCGTCAGCTGTGTGTGTGCTTCCCCCCAGTGCCGATCAGCTGGGTGTGTGCTTCCTCACATTGCCGATCAACTGGGTGTGTGTGACTCCCCCAATGCCGATCAGCTGGATGTGTGCCTCTCCCCATTGCCGATCAGCTGGATGTGTGCCTCTCCCCATTGCCGATCAGCTGGGTGTGTGCCTCTCCCCATTTCCGATCAGCTGGGTGTGTGCCTCCACCATGGCCAGTCAGCTGGGTGTGTGTGACTCCCCCAATGCCGATCAGCTGGGTGGGTGCCTCACACCTAAACACAGTCTGTGCAGCAGATAGAGACAGAGACTGAGACACTGAAAGACACGGAGATACAGACAGGGATAGAGAGTGAGACACAGAGAACGACAGACACAGAGACACAGACAGAGACGGAGACAGAGACTGAGACACAGACAGACACAAAGACACAGAGAGAGATAGACAGACACAGAGACACAGACAGAGATACAGACAGAGACACAGACATAGACAGAGACACAGACAGACTAAGACACAGTCAAACACAGAGACACAGACAGAGACACAGAGAGAGACAGGGACACAGGCAGAGACAGGGACACAGACAGAGACACAGACACAGACAGAGACGCAGACAGAGACAGGGACACAGACAGAGACAGGGACAGAGACAGAGATACAGACAGGGACACAGAGAGAGACAGAGACACAGGCAGAGACAGAGACAGGGACAGAGAGAGAGACAGATAGAGAGACACAGACAGACACAGCTACACAGACAGAGACACAGACACAGTTTGGAGGGAGCATTTCCAGTGCTGTCTGTGTGGGGAGCACTGACAGTGCTGGCTGTGTGGGGGGAGCACTGACAGTGCTGGCTGTGTGGTGGGAGCACTGACAGTGCTGGCTGTGTGGGGGAGCACTGACAGTGCTGGCTGAGTGGTGGGAGCACTGACAGTGCTGGCTGTGTGGGGGAGCACTGACAGTGCTGTCTGTATGGGGGGGAGCACTGACAGTGCTGGCTGTGTGGGGGAGCACTGACAGTGCTGGCTGTGTGGGGAGCACTGACAGAGCTGGTTGTGTGGTGGGAGCACTGACAGTGCTGGCTGTGTGGGGGAGCACTGACAGTGCTAGCTCTGTGGGAGAGCACTGGCAGTGCTGGCTGTGTGGTGGGAGCACTGACAATGCTGGCTGTGGGGAGCACTGACAGTGCTGGCTGTGTGGTGGGAGCACTGACAGTGCTGGCTGTGAGGGTGGAGCACTGACAGTGCTGGTTGTGTGGGGGGAGCACTGACAGTGCTGGCTGTGTGGGGGAGCACGGGCAGTGCTGGCGGTGTGGGTGGAGCACTGACAGTGCTGGCTGTGTGGGGAGCACTGACAGTGCTGGCTGTGTGGGGGGAGCACTGATAGTGCTGGCTCTGTGGTGGGAGCACTGACAGTGCTGGCTGTATGGGGAGCACTGACAGTGCTGGCTGTGTGGTGGGAGCACAGACAGTGCTGGCTGTGTGGGGGGACCACCGACAGTGCTGGCTGTGTGGTGGGAGCACTGGCAGTGCTGGCTGTGTGGTGGGAGCACTGACAGTGCTGGCTGTGTGATGAGAGCACTGACAGTGCTGGCTGTGTGGTGAGAGCACTGACAGTGCTGGCTGTGTGGGAGGAGCACAGTCAGTGCTGGCTGTGTGGGGGAGCACTGACAGTGCTGGCTGTGTGGTGAGAGCACTGACAGTGCTGGCTGTGTGGGGGAAGCACTGACAGTGCTGGCTGTGTGGTGAGAGCACTGACAGTGCTGGCTGTGTGGGGTAGCACTGACAGTGCTGGCTGTGTGGGGTAGCACTGACAGTGCTGGCTGTGTGGGGGGAGCACTGACAGTGCTGGCTGTATGGGGGGATCACTGACAGTGCTGGCTTTGTGGTGAGAGCACTGACAGTGCTGACTGTGTGGGGGAGCACTGACAGTGCTGGCTGTGTGGTGGGAGCACTGACACTGCTGGCTGTGTGGTGGGAGCACTGACAGTGCGGGCTGTGTGGGGAGCACTGATAGTGCTGGCTGTGTGGGGAGCACTGATAGTGCAGGCTGTGTGGGGGGATCACTGACAGTGCTGGCTGTGTGGGGAGCACTGACAGTGCTGTCTGTGTGGGGGGATCACTGACAGTGCTGGCTGTGTGGGGGAGCACTGACAGTGCTGGCTGTGTGGGGAGCACTGACAGTGCTGGCTGTGTGTGGGAGCACTGACAGTGCGGGCTGTGTGGTGAGCACTGACAGTGCTGGCTGTGTGGGGCGGGGCACTGACAGTGCTGGCTGTGTGGGGAGCACTGACAGTGCTGGCTGTGTGGTGGGAGCACATACAGTGCTGGCTGTGTGGTGGGAGCACTGACAGTGCTGGCTGTGTGGGTGGGAGAACTAACATTGCTGGCTGTGTGGGGAGCATTGACAGTGCTGGCTGTGTGGGGGAGCACTGACAGTGCTGGCTGTGTGGCGGGAGCACTGACAGTGCTGGCTGTGTGGGGAGCACTGACAGTGCTGGCTGTGTGGGGGAGCACTGACAGTGCTGGCTGTGTGGTGGGAGCACTGACAGTGCTGGCTGTGTGGGGGAGCACTGACAGTGCTGGCTGTGTGGGGGGAGCACTGACAGTGCTGGCTTTGTGGGGGAGGACTGGCAGGTGCTGGCTGTGTGGTGGGAGCACTGACAGTGCTGGCTGTGTGGGGGGTGGACTGACAGTGCTGGCTGTGTGGGGGGTGGACTGACAGTGCTGGCTGTGTGGGGGAGCACTGATAGTGCTGGCTGTGTGGGGGGAGGACTGACAGTGCTGGCTGTCTGGGGGTATCACTGGCAGTGCTATCTGTGTGGCGGGAGGACTGACAGTGCTGACTGTGTGGGGGGAGCACTGACAGTGCTGGCTGACAGACAGAAACACAGACAGAGAGAGAATTGGACAGATACAGGCAGAGACACAGGCAGAGATTTACCATTCTGCATTACCAGGAGAGACTGTCGGTGGGTGGGTGTGACTCCCCCATGGCCGATCAGCTGGATCAGTGTGACTCCCCCATGGCCGATCAGCTGGATCAGTGTGACTCCCCCATGGCCGATCAACTGGGTCTGTGTGACTCTCCCATGGCCGATCAGCTGGTTCAGTGTGAATCCCCCATGGCCGATGAGCTGGATCTGTGTGACTCCCCCATGGCCGATCAGCTGGGGCATTGTGACTTCCCCATGGCCGATCAACTGGGCCTGTGTGACTCTCCCATGGCCGATCAGCTGGTTCAGTGTGACTCCCCATGGCCCGTGAGCTGTGTGTGTGCTTCCCCCCAGTGCCGATCAGCTGGCTGTGTGCTTCCTCATATTGCCGATCAACTGGGTCTGTGTGACTCTCCCATGGCCGATCAGCTGGTTCAGTGTGACTCCCCATGGCCCGTCAGCTGTGTGTGTGCTTCCCCCCAGTGCCGATCAGCTGGGTGTGTGGTTCCTCACATTGCCGATCAACTGGGTGTGTGTGACTCCCCCAATGCCGATCAGCTGGATGCGTGCCTCTCCCCATTGCCGATCAGCTGGATGTGTGCCTCTCCCCATTGCCGATCAGCTGGGTGTGTGCCTCTCCCCATTTCCGATCAGCTGGGTGTGTGTGACTCCCCCAATGCCGATCAGCTGGGTGGGTGCCTCACACCTAAACACAGTCTGTGCAGCAGATAGAGACAGAGACTGAGACACTGACAGAGATACAGACAGAGACACAGACATAGACAGAGACACAGACAGACTAAGACACAGACAAACACAGAGACACAGACAGAGACACAGAGAGAGACAGGGACACAGACAGAGACAGGGACACAGACAGAGACAGAGACACAGACAGAGACGCAGACAGAGACAGGGACACAGACAGAGACAGGGACAGAGACAGAGATACAGACAGGGACACAGAGAGAGACTGAGACACAGGCAGAGACAGAGACAGGGACAGAGAGAGAGACAGATAGAGAGACACAGACAGACACAGCTACACAGACAGAGACACAGACACAGTTTGGAGGGAGCATTTCCAGTGCTGTCTGTGTGGGGAGCACTGACAGTGCTGGCTGTGTGGGGGGAGCACTGACAGTGCTGGCTGTGTGGTGGGGGCACTGACAGTGCTGGCTGTGTGGGGGAGCACTGACAGTGCTGGCTGAGTGGTGGGAGCACTGACAGTGCTGGCTGTGTGGGGGAGCACTGACAGTGCTGTCTGTATGGGGGGGGAGCACTGACAGTGCTGGCTGTGTGGGGGAGCACTGACAGTGCTGGCTGTGTGGGGAGCACTGACAGAGCTGGTTGTGTGGTGGGAGCACTGTCAGTGCTGGCTGTGTGGGGGAGCACTGACAGTGCTGGCTGTGTGGTGGGAGCACTGACAATGCTGGCTGTGGGAGCACTGACAGTGCTGGCTGTGTGGTGGGAGCACTGACAGTGCTGGCTGTGAGGGTGGAGCACTGACAGTGCTGGTTGTGTGGGGGGAGCACTGACAGTGCTGGCTGTGTGGGGGAGCACGGGCAGTGCTGGCTGGGTGGGTGGAGCACTGACAGTGCTGGCTGTGTGGGGAGCACTGACAGTGCTGGCTGTGTGGGGGGAGCACTGATAGTGCTGGCTCTGTGGTGGGAGCACTGACAGTGCTGGCTGTATGGGGAGCCCTGACAGTGCTGGCTGTGTGGTGGGAGCACAGACAGTGCTGACTGTGTGGGGGGACCACCGACAGTGCTGGCTGTGTGGTGGGAGCACTGGCAGTGCTGGCTGTGTGGTGGGAGCACTGCCAGTGCTGGCTGTGTGGTGAGAGCACTGACAGTGCTGGCTGTGTGGTGAGAGCACTGACAGTGCTGGCTGTGTGGGAGGAGCACAGTCAGTGGTGGCTGTGTGGTGAGAGCACTGACAGTGCTGGCTGTGTGGTGAGAGCACTGACAGTGCTGGCTGTGTGGGAGGAGCACTGACAGTGCTGGCTGTGTGGTGAGAGCACTGACAGTGCTGGCTGTGTGGTGAGAGCACTGACAGTGCTGGCTGTGTGGTGAGAGCACTGACAGTGCTGGCTGTGTGGGAGGAGCACTGACAGTGCTGGCTGTGTGGTGAGAGCACTGACAGTGCTGGCTGTGTGGGAGGAGCACAGTCAGTGCTGGCTGTGTGGGGGGAGCACTGACAGTGCTGGCTGTGTGGTGAGAGCACTGACAGTGCTGGCTGTGTGGTGAGAGCACTGACAGTGCTGGCTGTGTGGTGAGAGCACTGACAGTGCTGGCTGTGTGGGAGGAGCACTGACAGTGCTGGCTGTGTGGTGAGAGCACTGACAGTGCTGGCTGTGTGGGGGGAGCACTGACAGTGCTGGCTGTGTGGTGAGAGCACTGACAGTGCTGGCTGTGTGGGAGGAGCACAGTCAGTGCTGGCTGTGGGGGGAGCACTGACAGTGATGTCTGTGTGGGGGAAGCACTGACAGTGCTGGCTGTGTGGGGGGAGCACTGACAGTGCTGGCTGTGTGGTGGGAGCACTGACAGTGCAGGCTGTGTGGGGGGAGCACTGACAGTGCTGGCTGTGTGGGGTAGCACTGACAGTGCTGGCTGTGCGGTCGGAGCTCTGACAGTGCTTGCTACGTGGGTGGAGAACTGGCAGTGCTGGCTGTTGGGGAGCAATGATAGTGCTGGCTGTGTGGTGGGAGCACTTGCAGTGCTGGCTGTGTGGCGGGAGCACTGACAGTGCTGGTTGTGTGGTGGGGGCACTGACAGTGCTGGCTGTGTGGGGGGAGCACTGACAGTGCTGGCTGTGTGATGGGAGCACTGACAGTGCAGGCTGTGTGGTGGGAGCCCTGACAGTGCAGGCTGTGTGGTGGGAGCACTGACAGCGCAGGCTGTGTGGTGGGAGTACTGATAGTGCTAGCTGTGTGTGGGGGAGCACTGACAGTGCTGGCTGTGTAGGGGAGCACTGACAGTGCTGGCTGTGTGATGGGAGCACTGACAGTGCTGGCTGTGTGGTGGGAGCACTGATAGTGCTGGCTGTGCGGTGGGAGCACTGACAGTGCTGGCTGTGTGGTGGGAGCACTGACAGTGCTGGCTGTGCGGTGGGAGCACTGACAGTGCTGGCTGTGTGTGATGGGAGCACTGACAGTGCTGGCTGTGTAGGGGAGCACTGACAGTGCTGGCTGTGTGGTGGGAGCACTGACAGTGCTGGCTGTGTGATGGGAGCACTGACAGTGCTGGCTGTGTGATGGGAGCACTGACAGTGCTGGCTGTGTGGGGGAGCACTGACAGTGCTGGCTTTGTGAGGGGATCACTGGCAGTGCTGGCTGTGTGGGGGGAGCGCTGACAGTGCTGGCTGTGTGGGGGGAGCACTGACAGTGCTGTCTGTGTGGGGGAGCACTGACAGTGCTGGCTGTGTGGGGAGCACTGACAGTGCTGGCTGTGTGGGGGGAGCACTGATAGTGCTGGCACTGTGGTGGGAGCACTGACAGTGCTGGCTGTATGGGGAGCACTGACAGTGCTGGCTGTGTGGTGGGAGCACAGACAGTGCTGGCTGTGTGGTGGGAGCACTGGCAGTGCTGGCTGTGTGGTGGGAGCACTGACAGTGCTGGCTGTGTGGTGAGAGCACTGACACTGCTGGCTGTGTGGTGAGAGCACTGGCAGTGCTGGCTGTGTGGGAGGAGCACAGTCAGTGCTGGCTGTGTGGGGGAGCACTGACAGTGCTGGCTGTGTGGTGGGAGCACTGACAGTGCTGGCTGTGTGGGGGAAGCACTGACAGTGCTGGCTGTGTGGTGAGAGCACTGACAGTGCTGGCTGTGTGGGGTAGCACTGACAGTGCTGGCTGTGCGGTCGGAGCTCTGACAGTGCTTGCTACGTGGGTGGAGAACTGGCAGTGCTGGCTGTTGGGGAGCACTGACAGTGCTGACTGTGTGGGGTGGGAGCACTGACAGTGCTGGCTGTGTGGTGGGAGCACTGATAGTGCTGGCTGTGCGGTGGGAGCACTGACAGTGCTGGCTGTGTGGTGGGAGCACTGACAGTGCTGGTTGTGCGGTGGGAGCACTGACAGTGCTGGCTGTGTGTGATGGGAGCACTGACAGTGCTGGCTGTGTAGGGGAGCACTGACAGTGCTGGCTGTGTGGTGGGAGCACTGACAGTGCTGGCTGTGTGATGGGAGCACTGACAGTGCTGGCTGTGTCATGGGAGCACTGACAGTGCTGGCTGTGTGATGGGAGCACTGACAGTGCTGGCTGTGTGGGGAGCACTGACAGTGCTGGCTTTGTGAGGGGATCACTGGCAGTGCTGGCTGCGTGGGGGGCGCGCTGACAGTGCTGGCTGTGAGGGGGGAGCACTGACAGTGCTGTCTGTGCGGGGGAGCACTGACAGTGCTGGCTGTGTGGGGGAGCACTGACAGTGCTGGCTGTGTGAGGGGATCACTGGCAGTGCTGGCTGTGTGGGGGGAGAACTGACAGTGCTGCCTGTGTGGGGGGAGCACTGACAGTGCTGGCTTTGTGAGGGGATCACTGGCAGTGCTGGCTGTGTGGGGGAGCACTGACAGTGCTGGCTGTGTGGGGGGAGCACTGACAGTGCTGGCTGTGTGGGGGAGCACTGACAGTGCTGGCTTTGTGAGGGGATCACTGGCAGTGCTGGCTGTGTGGGGGGAGCGCTGACAGTGCTGGCTGTGTGGGGGGAGCACTGACAGTGCTGGCTGTGTGGGGGAGCACTGACAGTGCTGGCTGAGTTGTGGGAGCACTGACAGTGCTGGCTGTGTGGTGGGAGCACTGACAGTACTGGCTGTGTGGGCTGAGCACTGACAGTGCTGGCTGTGTGGGTAGGAGCACTGACAGTGCTGGCTGTGTGGGTAGGAGCACTGACAGTGCTGGCTGTGCGGGGGAGCACTGACAGTGCTGGCTGTGTGGTGTGAGCACTGGCAGTGTTGGCTGTGTGGTGGGAGCACTGACAGTGCTGGCTGTGTGGGGGGAGCAGTGACCGTGCTGGCTGTGTGGTGAGAGCACTGGCAGTGCTGGCTGTGTGTGGGAGGAGCACAGACAGTGCTGGCTCTTTGGGGAGCACGGACAGTGCTGGTTCTGTGGTGGGAGCACTGATAGTGCTGTCTGTGTGGGGGGAGCACTGACAGTTCTGGCTGTGTGGTGAGAGCACTGACAGTGCTGGCTGTGTGGGGGAGCACAGACAGTGCTGGCTGTGTGGTGGGAGCACTGACAGTGCTGGCTGTGTGGGGGAGCACTGACACTGCTGGCTTTGTGGGGGGGTGGGGAGCTCTGACAGTGCTGGCTGTGTGGGGGAGCACTGACAGTGTTGGCTGTGTGATGGGAGCACTGACAGTGCTGGCAGCGTGGTGGGAGCACTGACAGTGCTGGCTGTGTGGTGGGAGCACTGACAGTGCTGGCTGTGTGATGGGAGCACTGACAGTGCCGGCTGTGTGGTGGGAGCACTGACAGTGCTGGCTGTGTGGTGGGAGCACTGACAGTGCTGGCTGTGGGGGGAGCACTGACAGTG
This sequence comes from Scyliorhinus torazame, assembly GCF_047496885.1. Classification (NCBI taxonomy): domain Eukaryota; kingdom Metazoa; phylum Chordata; class Chondrichthyes; order Carcharhiniformes; family Scyliorhinidae; genus Scyliorhinus; species Scyliorhinus torazame. The sequence goes on along the minus strand of NC_092729.1, from coordinate 58,269,857 downwards.
CTGGCTGTGTGGTGGGAGCACTGACAGTGCTGGCTTTGTGGGGGAGCACTGGCAGGTGCTGGCTCTGTGGGGGGAGCACCGACAGTGCTGGCTGTGTGGTGGGAGCACTGACAGTGCTGGCTGTGTGGGGGAACACTGACAGTGCTGGCTGTGTGGGGGGAGCACTGACAGTGCTGGCTGTGTGGTGGGAGCACTGACAGTGCTGGCTGTGTGGGGGGAGCGCTGACAGTGCTGGCTGTGTGGTGGGAGCACTGACAGTGCTGGCTGTGTGGGGAGCACTGACAGTGCTGGCTGTGTGGGGAGCACTGAAAGTGCTGGCTGTGTGGGGGAAGCACTGACAGTGCTGGCTGTGTGGGGAGCACTGACAGTGCTGGCTGTGTGGGGGAGCACTGACAGTGCTGGCTGTGTGGGGGGAGGACTGACAGTGCTGGCTGTGTGGGGGGAGCACTGACAGTGCTGGCTGACAGACAGAAACACAGACAGAGAGAGAATTGGACAGATACAGGCAGAGACACAGGCAGAGATTTACCATTCTGCATTACCAGGAGAGACTGTCGGTGGGTGGGTGTGACTCCCCCATGGCCGATCAGCTGGATCAGTGTGACACCCCCATGGCCGATCAACTGGGTCTGTGTGACTCTCCCATGGCCGATCAGCTGGTTCAGTGTGAATCCCCCATGGCAGATGAGCTGGATCTGTGTGACTCCCCCATGGCCGATCAGCTGGGTCATTGTGACTTCCCCATGGCCGATCAGCTGGGCCTGTATGACTCTCCCATGGCCGATCAGCTGGTTCAGTGTGACTCCCCATGGCCCGTGAGCTGTGTGTGTGCTTCCCCCCAGTGCCGATCAGCTGGGTGTGTGCTTCCTCATATTGCCGATCAACTGGGTCTGTGTGACTCTCCCATGGCCGATCAGCTGGTTCAGTGTGACTCCCCATGGTCCGTCAGCTGTGTGTGTGCTTCCCCCCAGTGCCGATCAGCTGGGTGTGTGCTTCCTCACATTGCCGATCAACTGGGTGTGTGTGACTCCCCCAATGCCGATCAGCTGGATGTGTGCCTCTCCCCATTGCCGATCAGCTGGATGTGTGCCTCTCCCCATTGCCGATCAACTGGGTGTGTGTGACTCCCCCAATGCCGATCAGCTGGATGTGTGCCTCTCCCCATTGCCGATCAGCTGGATGTGTGCCTCTCCCCATTGCCGATCAACTGGGTGTGTGTGACTCCCCCAATGCCGATCAGCTGGATGTGTGCCTCTCCCCATTGCCGATCAGCTGGATGTGTGCCTCTCCCCATTGCCGATCAGCTGGGTGTGTGCCTCTCCCCATTTCCGATCAGCTGGGTGTGTGCCTCCACCATGGCCAGTCAGCTGGGTGTGTGTGACTCCCCCAATGCCGATCAGCTGGGTGGGTGCCTCACACCTAAACACAGTCTGTGCAGCAGATAGAGACAGAGACTGAGACACTGACAGACACGGAGATACAGACAGAGATAGAGAGTGAGACACAGAGACCGACAGACACAGAGACACAGACAGAGACGGAGACAGAGACTGAGACACAGACAGACACAAAGACACAGAGAGAGATAGACAGACACAGAGACACAGACAGAGATACAGACAGAGACACAGACATAGACAGAGACACAGACAGACTAAGACACAGACAAACACAGAGACACAGACAGAGACACAGAGAGAGACAGGGACACAGACAGAGACAGGGACACAGACAGAGACAGAGACACAGACAGAGACGCAGACAGAGACAGGGACACAGACAGAGACAGGGACAGAGACAGAGATACAGACAGGGACACAGAGAGAGACAGAGACACAGGCAGAGACAGTGACAGGGACAGAGAGAGAGACAGATAGAGAGACACAGACTGACACAGCTACACAGACAGAGACACAGACACAGTTTGGAGGGAGCATTTCCAGTGTTGTCTGTGTGGGGAGCACTGACAGTGCTGGCTGTGTGGGGGAGCACTGACAGTGCTGGCTGTGTGGTGGGAGCACTGACAGTGCTGGCTGTGTGGGGGAGCACTGACAGTGCTGGCTGAGTGGTGGGAGCACTGACAGTGTTGGCTGTGTGGGGGAGCACTGACAGTGCTGTCTGTATGGGGGGGAGCACTGACAGTGCTGGCTGTGTGGGGGAGCACTGACAGTGCTGGCTGTGTGGGGAGCACTGACAGAGCTGTCTGTATGGGGGGGGAGCACTGACAGTGCTGGCTGTGTGGGGGAGCACTGACAGTGCTGGCTGTGTGGGGAGCACTGACAGAGCTGGTTGTGTGGTGGGAGCACTGACAGTGTTGGCTGTGTGGGGGAGCACTGACAGTGCTGTCTGTATGGGGGGGGAGCACTGACAGTGCTGGCTGTGTGGGGGAGCACTGACAGTGCTGGCTGTGTGGGGAGCACTGACAGAGCTGGTTGTGTGGTGGGAGCACTGACAGTGCTGGCTGTGTGGGGGAGCACTGGCAGTGCTGGCTGTGTGGTGGGAGCACTGACAATGCTGGCTGTGGGGAGCACTGACAGTGCTGGCTGTGTGGTGGGAGCACTGACAGTGCTGGCTGTGAGGGTGGAGCACTGACAGTGCTGGTTGTGTGGGGGGAGCACTGACAGTGCTGGCTGTGTGGGGGAGCACGGGCAGTGCTGGCTGTGTGGGTGGAGCACTGACAGTGCTGGCTGTGTGGGGAGCACTGACAGTGCTGGCTGTGTGGGGGGAGCACTGATAGTGCTGGCACTGTGGTGGGAGCACTGACAGTGCTGGCTGTATGGGGAGCACTGACAGTGCTGGCTGTGTGGTGGGAGCACAGACAGTGCTGGCTGTGTGGTGGGAGCACTGGCAGTGCTGGCTGTGTGGTGGGAGCACTGACAGTGCTGGCTGTGTGGTAAGAGCACTGACAGTGCTGGCTGTGTGGTGAGAGCACTGACAGTGCTGGCTGTGTGGGAGGAGCACAGTCAGTGCTGGCTGTGTGGGGGAGCACTGACAGTGCTGGCTGTGTGGTGGGAGCACTGACAGTGCTGGCTGTGTGGGGGAAGCACTGACAGTGCTGGCTGTGTGGTGAGAGCACTGACAGTGCTGGCTGTGTGGGGTAGCACTGACAGTGCTGGCTGAGCGGTCGGAGCTCTGACAGTGCTTGCTACGTGGGTGGAGAACTGGCAGTGCTGGCTGTTGGGGAGCACTGACAGTGCTGACTGTGTGGGGTGGGAGCACTGACAGTGCTGGCTGTGTGGGGGAGCACTGACAGTGCTGGATGTGGGGGAGCACTGACAGTGCTGGCTGTGTGGGGGGAGTACTGACAGTGCTGGCTGTGTGGGGGGAGCACTGACAGTGCTGGCTGTGTGGTGGGAGTACTGACAGTGCTGGTTGTGTGGTGGGGGCACTGACAGTGCTGGATGTGGGGGAGCACTGACAGTGCTGGCTGTGTGGGGGGAGTACTGACAGTGCTGGCTGTGTGGGGGGAGCACTGACAGTGCTGGCTGTGTGGTGGGAGTACTGACAGTGCTGGTTGTGTGGTGGGGGCACTGACAGTGCTGGATGTGGGGGAGCACTGACAGTGCTGGCTGTGTGGGGGGGAGTACTGACAGTGCTGGCTGTGTGGGGGGAGCACTGACAGTGCTGGCTGTGTGGGGGGAGCACTGACAGTGCTGGCTGTGTGGGGGGAGCACTGACAGTGCTGGCTGTGTGGTGGGAGCACTGACAGTGCTGGCTGTGTGGGGGGGAGCACTGACAGTGCTGGCTGTGTGGTGGGAGCCCTGACAGTGCAGGCTGTGTGGTGGGAGTACTGATAGTGCTAGCTGTGTGTGGGGGAGCACTGACAGTGCTGGCTGTGTAGGGGAGCACTGACAGTGCTGGCTGTGTGGGAGGAGCACTGACAATGCTGGCTGTGTGGGGTGGGAGCACTGACAGTGCTGGCTGTGTGGTGGGAGCACTGACAGTGCTGGCTGTGTGTGGGGGAGCACTGACAGTGCTGGCTGTGTAGGGGAGCACTGACAGTGCCGGCTGTGTGATGGGAGCACTGACAGTGCTGGCTGTGTGTGGGGAGCACTGACAGTGCTGGCTGTGTGATGGGAGCACTGACAGTGCTGGCTGTGGGGGGAGCCCTGACAGTGCTGGCTGTGTGGGGGGAGCACAGACAGTGCTGGCTGTTTGGTGGGAGCCCTGACAGTTCTGTCTGTGAGGGTGGAGCACTGACAGTGCTGGCTGTGTGGGGGAGCACTGACAGTGCTGGCTGTGTGGGGGGAGCACAGACAGTGCTGGTTGTGTGGGGGGAGCACTGACAGTGCTGTCTGTGTGGGGGAGCGCTGACAGTGCTGTCTGCGTGGGGGGAGCACTGACAGTGCTGGCTGTGTGGTGGGAGAACTGACAGTGCTGGCTGTGTGGGGGGAAGCACTGACAGTGCTGGCTTTGTGGGGGAGCACTGACAGTGCTGGCTGTGTGGTGGGAGGACTGACAGTGCTGGCTGTGTGGTGGGAGGACTGACAGTGCTGGCTTTGTGGGGGAGCACTGACAGTGCTGGCTGTGTGAGGGGAGGACTGACAGTGCTGGCTGTGTGGGGGAGCACTGACAGTGCTGGCTGTGTGAGGGGAGGACTGACAGTGCTGGCTGTGTGGGGAGCACTGACAGTGCTGGCTGTGTGGTGGGAGGACTGACAGTGCTGGCTGTGTGGGGAGCACTGGCAGTGCTGGCTGTGTGGGGGGAGCACTGGCAGTGCTGGCTGTGTGGGGGGAGCACTGACAGTGCTGGCTGAGTTGTGGGAGCACTGACAGTGCTGGCTGTGTGGTGGGAGCACTGACAGTGCTGGCTGTGTGGTGGGAGCACTGACAGTGCTGGCTGTGTGGGCTGAGCACTGACAGTGCTGGCTGTGTGGGTAGGAGCACTGACAGTGCTGGCTGTGTGGGTAGGAGCACTGACAGTGCTGGCTGTGCGGGGGAGCACTGACAGTGCTGGCTGTGTGGTGTGAGCACTGGCAGTGTTGGCTGTGTGGTGGGAGCACTGACAGTGCTGGCTGTGTGGGGGGAGCAGTGACCGTGCTGGCTGTGTGGTGAGAGCACTGGCAGTGCTGGCTGTGTGTGGGAGGAGCACAGACAGTGCTGGCTCTTTGGGGAGCACGGACAGTGCTGGTTCTGTGGTGGGAGCACTGATAGTGCTGTCTGTGTGGGGGGAGCACTGACAGTTCTGGCTGTGTGGTGAGAGCACTGACAGTGCTGGCTGTGTGGGGGAGCACAGACAGTGCTGGCTGTGTGGTGGGAGCACTGACAGTGCTGGCTGTGTGGGGGAGCACTGACACTGCTGGCTTTGTGGGGGGGGGAGCTCTGACAGTGCTGGCTGTGTGGGGGAGCACTGACAGTGCTGGCTGTGTGATGGGAGCACTGACAGTGCTGGCAGCGTGGTGGGAGCACTGACAGTGCTGGCTGTGTGGTGGGAGCACTGACAGTGCTGGCTGTGTGGTGGGAGCACTGACTGTGCTGGCTGTGTGGGGAGCACTGGCAGTGCTGGCTGTGTGGTGGGAGCACTGACAATTCTGGCTGTGCGGGAGCACTGATAGTGTTGGCTGTGTGGTGTGGGGGCACTGACAGTGCTGGCTGTGTGGTCGGAGCACTGACAATGCTGGCTGTGTGGGGGGAGCACTGACAGTGCTGGCTGTGTGGGGTGGGAGCACTGACAGTGCTGTCTGTGTGGGGGAGGACTGACAGTGCTGGCTGTGTGGTGGGAGCACTGACAGTGCTGGCTGTGTGGGGGTGCACTGACACTGCTGTCTGTATGGGGGGAGCACTGACAGTGCTGGCTATGCAGTGGGAGCACTGGCAGTGCTGGCTGTGTGTTGGGAGCACTGAACGTGCTGGCTGTTTGGGGGAGCACTGACAGTGCTGGCTCTGTGGGGAGCACTGACAGTGCTGGCTGAGTGGGGGGAGCACTGACAGTGCTGGCTGTGTGGGGGAGCACTGACAGTGCTGGCTGTGTGGGGGGAAGCACTGACACTGCTGGCTGTTGGGGAGGCACTGACAGTGCTGGCTGTGTGGGGGGTGCACTGACAGTGCTGGCTGTGTGGTGGGAGCACTGACAGTGCTGGCTCTGTGGGGGAGCACTGACAGTGCTGGCTGTGTGGTGGGAGCACTGACAGTGTTGGCTCTGTGGGGGAGCACTGACACTGCTGGCTGTGTGGTGGGAGCTCTGACAGTGCTGGCTGTGTGGTGGGAGCACTGGCAGTGCTGGCTGTGTGGTGGGAGCACTGACAGTGCTGGCTGTGTGGGGAGCACTGACAGTGCTGGCTGTGTGGTGGGAGCCCTGACATTGCTGGCTGTGTGGGGGGAGCACAGACAGTGCTGGCTGTGTGGGGGAGCACTGACAGTGCTGTCTGTGTGGGGAATACTGACAGTTCTGTCTGCGTGGGGGAGCACTGACAGTGCTTGCTGTGTGGTGAGAGAACTGACAGTGCTGGCTGTGTGGTGGGAGCACTGACCGTGCTGCCTGTGTGGAGGGAAGCACTGACAGTGCTGGCTTTGTGGGGGAGCACTGACAGTGCTGGCTGTGTGGGGGGATGACAGACAGTGCTGGCTGTGTGGGGGGAGCACTGACAGTGCTGGCTCTGTGGGGAGCACTGACAGTGCTGGCTGAGTGGGGGTAGCACTGACAGTGCTGTCTGTGTGGGGAGCATTGACAGTGCTGTCTGTGTGGGGGGAGCACTGACAGTGCTGGCTATGTGGTGGGAGCACTGACAGTGCTGGCTGTGTGGGGAGCACTGACAGTGCTGGCTGTGTGGGGAGCACTGACAGTGCTGGCTGTGTGGGGGAAGCACTGACACTGCTGGCTGTGTGGGGGGGAGCACTGACAGTGCTGGCTGTGTGGGGAGCACTGACAGTGCTGGCTATGTGGTGGGAGCACTGACACTGCTGGCTGTGTTGGGGGGGGAAGCACTGACAGTGCTGGCTATGTGGTGGGAGCACTGACAGTGCTGGCTGTGTGGGGAGCACTGACAGTGCTGGCTGTGTGGGGGAAGCACTGACACTGCTGGCTGTGTGGGGTGGGAGCACTGACAGTGCTGGCTGTGTGGGGGGAGCACTGACAGTGCTGGCTGTGTGGCGGGAGCACTGACAGTGCTGGCTGTGTGGGGGAGCACGGACAGTGCTGGCTGTGTGGGGGGAGCACTGACAGTGCTGGCTGTGTGGTGGGAGCACTGACAGTGCTGGCTGTGTGGGAGGAGCACAGACAGTGCTGGCTCTTTGGGGAGCACGGACAGTGCTGGTTCTGTGGTGGGAGCACTGATAGTGCTGTCTGTGTGGGGGGAGCACTGACAGTTCTGGCTGTGTGGTGAGAGCACTAACAGTGCTGGCTGTGTGGGGGAGCACAGACAGTGCTGGCTGTGTGGTGGGAGCACTGACAGTGCTGGCTGTGTGGGGGAGCACTGACACTGCTGGCTTTGTTGGGGGGGGGAGCTCTGACAGTGCTGGCTGTCTGGGGGAGCACTGACAGTGCTGGCTGTGTGATGGGAGCACTGACAGTGCTGGCAGCGTGGTGGGAGCACTGACAGTGCTGGCTGTGTGGTGGGAGCACTGACAGTGCCGTCTGTATGGTGGGTGCACTGACAGTGCTGGCTGTGTGATGGGAGCACTGACAGTGCCGGCTGTGTGGTGGGAGCACTGACAGTGCTGGCTGTGTGGTGGGAGCACTGACAGTGCTGTCTGTGTGGTGGGAGCACTGACTGTGCTGGCTGTGTGGGGAAGCACTGGCAGTGCTGGCTGTGTGGTGGGAGCACTGACAGTGCTGGCTGTGTGGTGGGAGCACTGACTGTGCTGGCTGTGTGGGGGAGCACTGGCAGTGCTGGCTGTGTGGTGGGAGCACTGACAAGTCTGGCTGTGCGGGAGCACTGATAGTGTTGGCTGTGTGGTGTGGGGGCACTGACAGTGCTGGCTGTGTGGTCGGAGCACTGACAATGCTGGCTATGTGGGGCGAGCACTGACAGTGCTGGCTGTGTGGGGTGGGAGCACTGACAATGCTGTCTGTGTGGGGGAGGACTGACAGTGCTGGCTGTGTGGTGGGAGCACTGACAGTGCTGGCTGTGTGGGGGTGCACTGACACTGCTGTCTGTATTGGGGGAGCACTGACAGTGCTGGCTATGCAGTGGGAGCACTGGCAGTGCTGGCTGTGTGTTGGGAGCACTGAACGTGCTGGCTGTTTGGGGGAGCACTGACAGTGCTGGCTCTGTGGGGAGCACTGACAGTGCTGGCTGAGTGGGGGGAGCACTGACAGTGCTGGCTGTGTGGGGGAGCACTGACAGTGCTGGCTGTGTGGGGGGAAGCACTGACACTGCTGGCTGTTGGGGGAGCACTGACAGTGCTGGCTGTGTGGGGGGAGCACTGACAGTGCTGGCTGTGTGGTGGGAGCACTGACTGTGTTGGTTCTGTGGGGGAGCACTGACAGTGCTGGCTGTGTGGTGGGAGCTCTGACAGTGCTGGCTGTGTGGTGGGAGCACTGGCAGTGCTGGCTGTGTGGTGGGAGCACTGACAGTGCTGGCTGTGTGGGGAGCACTGACAGTGCTGGCTGTGTGGTGGGAGCCCTGACATTGCTGGCTGTGTGGGGGGAGCACAGACAGTGCTGGCTGTGTGGGGGAGCACTGACAGTGCTGTCTGTGTGGGGGAGTACTGACAGTTCTGTCTGCGTGGGGAGCACTAACAGTGCTGGCTGTGTGGTGAGAGAACTGACAGTGCTGGCTGTGTGGTGGGAGCACTGACCGTGCTGCCTGTGTGGAGGGAAGCACTGACAGTGCTGGCTTTGTGGGGGAGCACTGACAGTGCTGGCTGTGTGGGGGGATGACAGACAGTGCTGGCTGTGTGGGGGAGCACTGACAATGCTGTCTGTGTGGGGAGCATTGACAGTGCTGTCTGTGTGGGGGGAGCACTGACAGTGCTGGCTGTGTGGGGAGCACTGACAGTGCTGGCTATGTGGTGGGAGCACTGACACTGTTGGCTGTGTTGGGGGGGGAGCACTGACAGTGCTGGCTATGTGGTGGGAGCACTGACAGTGCTGGCTGTGTGGGGAGCACTGACAGTGCTGGCTGTGTGGGGGAAGCACTGACACTGCTGGCTGTGTGGGGGGGGAGCACTGACAGTGCTGGCTGTGTGGGGGGAGCACTGACAGTGCTGGCTGTGTGGTGGGAGCACTGACAGTGCTGGCTGTGTGGGGGAGCACGGACAGTGCTGGCTGTGTGGGGGGAGCACTGACAGTGCTGGCTGTGTGGTGGGAGCACTGACAGTGCTGGCTGTGTGGGAGGAGCACAGACAGTGCTGGTTCTGTGGTGGGAGCACTGATAGTGCTGTCTGTGTGGGGGGAGCACTGACAGTTCTGGCTGTGTGGTGAGAGCACTGACAGTGCTGGCTGTGTGGGGGAGCACAGACAGTGCTGGCTGTGTGGTGGGAGCACTGACAGTGCTGGCTGTGTGGGGGAGCACTGACACTGCTGGCTTTGTTGGGGGGGGAGCTCTGACAGTGCTGGCTGTCTGGGGGAGCACTGACAGTGCTGGCTGTGTGATGGGAGCACTGACAGTGCTGGCAGCGTGGTGGGAGCACTGACAGTGCTGGCTGTGTGGTGGGAGCACTGACAGTGCCGTCTGTATGTTGGGTGCACTGACAGTGCTGGCTGTGTGCTGGGAGCACTGACAGTGCCGGCTGTGTGGTGGGAGCACTGACAGTGCTGGCTGTGTGGTGGGAGCACTGACAGTGCTGTCTGTGTGGTGGGAGCACTGACTGTGCTGGCTGTGTGGGGAAGCACTGGCAGTGCTGGCTGTGTGGTGGGAGCACTGACAGTGCTGGCTGTGTGGTGGGAGCACTGACTGTGCTGGCTGTGTGGGGGAGCACTGGCAGTGCTGGCTGTGTGGTGGGAGCACTGACAAGTCTGGCTGTGCTGGAGCACTGATAGTGTTGGCTGTGTGGTGTGGGGGCACTGACAGTGCTGGCTGTGTGGTCGGAGCACTGACAATGCTGGCTATGTGGGGCGAGCACTGACAGTGCTGGCTGTGTGGGGTGGGAGCACTGACAATGCTGTCTGTGTGGGGGAGGACTGACAGTGCTGGCTGTGTGGTGGGAGCACTGACAGTGCTGGCTGTGTGGGGGTGCACTGACACTGCTGTCTGTATTGGGGGAGCAATGACAGTGCTGGCTATGCAGTGGGAGCACTGGCAGTGCTGGCTGTGTGTTGGGAGCACTGAACGTGCTGGATGTTTGGGGGAGCACTGACAGTGCTGGCTCTGTGGGGAGCACTGACAGTGCTGGCTGAGTGGGGGGAGCACTGACAGTGCTGGCTGTGTGGGGGAGCACTGACAGTGCTGGCTGTGTGGGGGTAAGCACTGACACTGCTGGCTGTTGGGGGAGCACTGACAGTGCTGGCTGTGTGGGGGAGCACTGACAGTGCTGGCTGTGTGGTGGGAGCACTGACAGTGCTGGCTCTGTGGGGGAGCACTGACAGTGCTGGCTGTGTGGTGGGAGCACTGACTGTGTTGGTTCTGTGGGGGAGCACTGACAGTGCTGGCTGTGTGGTGGGAGCTCTGACAGTGCTGGCTGTGTGGTGGGAGCACTGGCAGTGCTGGCTGTGTGGTGGGAGCACTGACAGTGCTGGCTGTGTGGGGAGCACTGACAGTGCTGGCTGTGTGGTGGGAGCCCTGACATTGCTGGCTGTGTGGGGGGAGCACAGACAGTGCTGGCTGTGTGGGGGAGCACTGACAGTGCTGTCTGTGTGGGGGAGTACTGACAGTTCTGTCTGCGTGGGGGAGCACTGACAGTGCTGGCTGTGTGGTGAGAGAACTGACAGTGCTGGCTATGTGGTGGGAGCACTGACCGTGCTGCCTGTGTGGAGGGAAGCACTGACAGTGCTGGCTTTGTGGGGAGCACTGACAGTGCTGGCTGTGTGGGGGGATGACAGACAGTGCTGGCTGTGTGGGGGAGCACTGACAATGCTGTCTGTGTGGGGAGCATTGACAGTGCTGTCTGTGTGGGGGGAGCACTGACAGTGCTGGCTGTGTGGGGAGCACTGACAGTGCTGGCTGTGTGGGGGGAGCACTGACAGTGCTGGCTGTGTGGGGGTGGGGGAGCACTGACAGTGCTGGCTGTGTGGGGGAGCACTGACAGTGCTGGCTGTGTGGTGGGAGCACTGACAGTGCTGGCTGTGTGGGGGAGCACGGACAGTGCTGGCTGTGTGATGAGAGAACTGATAGTGCTGGCTGTGTGGGGGAGCAGTGACAGTGCTGGCTGTGTGGTGGGAGCACTGACAGTGCTGGCTGTGTGGTGGGAGCACTGACAGTGCTGGCTGTGTGGTGGGAGAACTGACAGTGCTGGCAGTGTGGGGGGAGCACTGACAGTGCTGGCTGTGTGGTGGGAGCACTGACAATGCTGGCTGTGTGGTGGGAGCAGTGACAGTGCTGGCTGTGTGGTGGGAGCACTGACAGTGCTGGCTGTGTGGGGGAAAACTGACAGTGCTGGCTGTGTGATGAGAGAACTGACAGTGCTGGCTGTGTGGGGGGAGCACTGACAGTGCTGGCTGTGGGGTGGGAGCACTGACAGTGCTGGCTGTGTGAGGGGAGCACTGACAGTGCTGGCTGTGTGGTGGGAGCACTGACAGTGCTGGCTGTGTGGGGGGGGAGCACTGACAGTGCTGGCTGTGTGGGGGGAGCACTGACAGTGCTGGCTGTGTGGTGGGAGCACTGACCGTGCTGCCTGTGTGGAGGGAAGCACTGACAGTGCTGGCTTTGTGGGGGAGCACTGACAATGCTGTCTGTGTGGGGAGCATTGACAGTGCTGTCTGTGTGGGGGGAGCACTGACAGTGCTGGCTGTGTGGGGAGCACTGACAGTGCTGGCTATGTGGTGGGAGCACTGACACTGTTGGCTGTGTTGGGGGGGGGCAGCACTGACAGTGCTGGCTATGTGGTGGGAGCACTGACAGTGCTGGCTGTGTGGGGAGCACTGACAGTGCTGGCTGTGTGGGGGAAGCACTGACACTGCTGGCTGTGTGGGGGGGGGGAGCACTGACAGTGCTGGCTGTGTGGGGGGAGCACTGACAGTGCTGGCTGTGTGGTGGGAGCACTGACAGTGCTGGCTGTGTGGGGGAGCACGGACAGCGCTGGCTGTGTGGGGGGAGCACTGACAGTGCTGGCTGTGTGGTGGGAGCACTGACAGTGCTGGCTGTGTGGGAGGAGCACAGACAGTGCTGGTTCTGTGGTGGGAGCACTGATAGTGCTGGCTGTGTGGTGGGAGCACTGACAGTGCTGGCTGTGTGGTGGGAGCACTGACAGTGCTGGCTGTGTGGTGGGAGAACTGACAGTGCTGGCAGTGTGGGGGGAGCACTGACAGTGCTGGCTGTGTGGTGGGAGCACTGACAATGCTGGCTGTGTGGTGGGAGCAGTGACAGTGCTGGCTGTGTGGTGGGAGCACTGACAGTGCTGGCTGTGTGGGGGAAAACTGACAGTGCTGGCTGTGTGATGAGAGAACTGACAGTGCTGGCTGTGTGGGGGGAGCACTGACAGTGCTGGCTGTGGGGTGGGAGCACTGACAGTGCTGGCTGTGTGAGGGGAGCACTGACAGTGCTGGCTGTGTGGTGGGAGCACTGACAGTGCTGGCTGTGTGGGGGGGGGGGAGCACTGACAGTGCTGGCTGTGTGGGGGGAGCACTGACAGTGCTGGCTGTGTGGTGGGAGCACTGACCGTGCTGCCTGTGTGGAGGGAAGCACTGACAGTGCTGGCTGTGTGGTGGGAGCACTGACCGTGCTGCCTGTGTGGAGGGAAGCACTGACAGTGCTGGCTTTGTGGGGGAGCACTGACAGTGCTGGCTGTGTGGGGGGATGACAGACAGTGCTGGCTGTGTGGGGGAGCACTGACAATGCTGTCTGTGTGGGGAGCATTGACAGTGCTGTCTGTGTGGGGGGAGCACTGACAGTGCTGGCTGTGTGGGGAGCACTGACAGTGCTGGCTATGTGGTGGGAGCACTGACACTGTTGGCTGTGTTGGGGGGGGGAGCACTGACAGTGCTGGCTATGTGGTGGGAGCACTGACAGTGCTGGCTGTGTGGGGAGCACTGACAGTGCTGGCTGTGTGGGGGAAGCACTGACACTGCTGGCTGTGTGGGGGGGGAGCACTGACAGTGCTGGCTGTGTGGGGGAGCACTGACAGTGCTGGCTGTGTGGTGGGAGCACTGACAGTGCTGGCTGTGTGGGGGAGCACGGACAGTGCTGGCTGTGTGGGGGGAGCACTGACAGTGCTGGCTGTGTGGTGGGAGCACTGACAGTGCTGGCTGTGTGGGAGGAGCACAGACAGTGCTGGTTCTGTGGTGGGAGCACTGATAGTGCTGTCTGTGTGGGGGGAGCACTGACAGTTCTGGCTGTGTGGTGAGAGCACTGACAGTGCTGGCTGTGTGGGGGAGCACAGACAGTGCTGGCTGTGTGGTGGGAGCACTGACAGTGCTGGCTGTGTGGGGGAGCACTGACACTGCTGGCTTTGTTGGGGGGGGAGCTCTGACAGTGCTGGCTGTCTGGGGGAGCACTGACAGTGCTGGCTGTGTGATGGGAGCACTGACAGTGCTGGCAGCGTGGTGGGAGCACTGACAGTGCTGGCTGTGTGGTGGGAGCACTGACAGTGCCGTCTGTATGGTGGGTGCACTGACAGTGCTGGCTGTGTGCTGGGAGCACTGACAGTGCCGGCTGTGTGGTGGGAGCACTGACAGTGCTGGCTGTGTGGTGGGAGCACTGACAGTGCTGTCTGTGTGGTGGGAGCACTGACTGTGCTGGCTGTGTGGGGAAGCACTGGCAGTGCTGGCTGTGTGGTGGGAGCACTGACAGTGCTGGCTGTGTGGTGGGAGCACTGACTGTGCTGGCTGTGTGGGGGAGCACTGGCAGTGCTGGCTGTGTGGTGGGAGCACTGACAAGTCTGGCTGTGCTGGAGCACTGATAGTGTTGGCTGTGTGGTGTGGGGGCACTGACAGTGCTGGCTGTGTGGTCGGAGCACTGACAATGCTGGCTTGGTGGGGCGAGCACTGACAGTGCTGGCTGTGTGGGGTGGGAGCACTGACAATGCTGTCTGTGTTGGGGAGGACTGACAGTGCTGGCTGTGTGGTGGGAGCACTGACAGTGCTGGCTGTGTGGGGGTGCACTGACACTGCTGTCTGTATTGGGGGAGCACTGACAGTGCTGGCTATGCAGTGGGAGCACTGGCAGTGCTGGCTGTGTGTTGGGAGCACTGAACGTGCTGGATGTTTGGGGGAGCACTGACAGTGCTGGCTCTGTGGGGAGCACTGACAGTGCTGGCTGAGTGGGGGGAGCACTGACAGTGCTGGCTGTGTGGGGGAGCACTGACAGTGCTGGCTGTGTGGGGGGAAGCACTGACACTGCTGGCTGTTGGGGGAGCACTGACAGTGCTGGCTGTGTGGGGGAGCACTGACAGTGCTGGCTGTGTGGTGGGAGCACTGACAGTGCTGGCTCTGTGGGGGAGCACTGACAGTGCTGGCTGTGTGGTGGGAGCACTGACTGTGTTGGTTCTGTGGGGGAGCACTGACAGTGCTGGCTGTGTGGTGGGAGCTCTGACAGTGCTGGCTGTGTGGTGGGAGCACTGGCAGTGCTGGCTGTGTGGTGGGAGCACTGACAGTGCTGGCTGTGTGGGGAGCACTGACAGTGCTGGCTGTGTGGTGGGAGCCCTGACATTGCTGGCTGTGTGGGGGGAGCACAGACAGTGCTGGCTGTGTGGGGGAGCACTGACAGTGCTGTCTGTGTGGGGGAGTACTGACAGTTCTGTCTGCGTGGGGGAGCACTGACAGTGCTGGCTGTGTGGTGAGAGAACTGACAGTGCTGGCTATGTGGTGGGAGCACTGACCGTGCTGCCTGTGTGGAGGGAAGCACTGACAGTGCTGGCTTTGTGGGGGAGCACTGACAGTGCTGGCTGTGTGGGGGGATGACAGACAGTGCTGGCTGTGTGGGGGAGCACTGACAATGCTGTCTGTGTGGGGAGCATTGACAGTGCTGTCTGTGTGGGGGGAGCACTGACAGTGCTGGCTGTGTGGGGAGCACTGACAGTGCTGGCTGTGTGGGGGGAGCACTGACAGTGCTGGCTGTGTGGGGGTGGGGGAGCACTGACAGTGCTGGCTGTGTGGGGGAGCACTGACAGTGCTGGCTGTGTGGTGGGAGCACTGACAGTGCTGGCTGTGTGGGGGAGCACGGACAGTGCTGGCTGTGTGATGAGAGAACTGATAGTGCTGGCTGTGTGGGGGAGCAGTGACAGTGCTGGCTGTGTGGTGGGAGCACTGACAGTGCTGGCGGTGTGGTGGGAGCACTGACAGTGCTGGCTGTGTGGTGGGAGAACTGACAGTGCTGGCAGTGTGGGGGGAGCACTGACAGTGCTGGCTGTGTGGTGGGAGCACTGACAATGCTGGCTGTGTGGTGGGAGCAGTGACAGTGCTGGCTGTGTGGTGGGAGCACTGACAGTGCTGGCTGTGTGGGGGAAAACTGACAGTGCTGGCTGTGTGATGAGAGAACTGACAGTGCTGGCTGTGTGGGGGGAGCACTGACAGTGCTGGCTGTGGGGTGGGAGCACTGACAGTGCTGGCTGTGTGAGGGGAGCACTGACAGTGCTGGCTGTGTGGTGGGAGCACTGACCGTGCTGCCTGTGTGGAGGGAAGCACTGACAGTGCTGGCTTTGTGGGGGAGCACTGACAATGCTGTCTGTGTGGGGAGCATTGACAGTGCTGTCTGTGTGGGGGGAGCACTGACAGTGCTGGCTGTGTGGGGAGCACTGACAGTGCTGGCTATGTGGTGGGAGCACTGACACTGTTGGCTGTGTTGGGGGGGGGGCAGCACTGACAGTGCTGGCTATGTGGTGGGAGCACTGACAGTGCTGGCTGTGTGGGGAGCACTGACAGTGCTGGCTGTGTGGGGGAAGCACTGACACTGCTGGCTGTGTGGGGGGGGGGAGCACTGACAGTGCTGGCTGTGTGGGGGGAGCACTGACAGTGCTGGCTGTGTGGTGGGAGCACTGACAGTGCTGGCTGTGTGGGGGAGCACGGACAGCGCTGGCTGTGTGGGGGGAGCACTGACAGTGCTGGCTGTGTGGTGGGAGCACTGACAGTGCTGGCTGTGTGGGAGGAGCACAGACAGTGCTGGTTCTGTGGTGGGAGCACTGATAGTGCTGGCTGTGTGGTGGGAGCACTGACAGTGCTGGCTGTGTGGTGGGAGCACTGACAGTGCTGGCTGTGTGGTGGGAGAACTGACAGTGCTGGCAGTGTGGGGGGAGCACTGACAGTGCTGGCTGTGTGGTGGGAGCACTGACAATGCTGGCTGTGTGGTGGGAGCAGTGACAGTGCTGGCTGTGTGGTGGGAGCACTGACAGTGCTGGCTGTGTGGGGGAAAACTGACAGTGCTGGCTGTGTGATGAGAGAACTGACAGTGCTGGCTGTGTGGGGGGAGCACTGACAGTGCTGGCTGTGGGGTGGGAGCACTGACAGTGCTGGCTGTGTGAGGGGAGCACTGACAGTGCTGGCTGTGTGGTGGGAGCACTGACAGTGCTGGCTGTGTGGGGGGGAGCACTGACAGTGCTGGCTGTGTGGGGGGAGCACTGACAGTGCTGGCTGTGTGGTGGGAGCACTGACCGTGCTGCCTGTGTGGAGGGAAGCACTGACAGTGCTGGCTTTGTGGGGGAGCACTGACAATGCTGTCTGTGTGGGGAGCATTGACAGTGCTGTCTGTGTGGGGGGAGCACTGACAGTGCTGGCTGTGTGGGGAGCACTGACAGTGCTGGCTATGTGGTGGGAGCACTGACACTGTTGGCTGTGTTGGGGGGGGGGCAGCACTGACAGTGCTGGCTATGTGGTGGGAGCACTGACAGTGCTGGCTGTGTGGGGAGCACTGACAGTGCTGGCTGTGTGGGGGAAGCACTGACACTGCTGGCTGTGTGGGGGGGGGAGCACTGACAGTGCTGGCTGTGTGGGGGGAGCACAGACAGTGCTGGCTGTGTGGTGGGAGCACTGACAGTGCTGGCTGTGTGGGGGAGCACTGACAGTGCTGGCTGTGTGGTGGGAGCACTGACAGTGCTGGCTGTGTGGGGAGCACTGACAGTGCTGGCTGTGTGGTGGGAGCCCTGACATTGCTGGCTGTGTGGGGGGAGCACAGACAGTGCTGGCTGTGTGGGGGAGCACTGACAGTGCTGTCTGTGTGGGGAATACTGACAGTTCTGTCTGCGTGGGGGAGCACTGACAGTGCTTGCTGTGTGGTGAGAGAACTGACAGTGCTGGCTGTGTGGTGGGAGCACTGACCGTGCTGCCTGTGTGGAGGGAAGCACTGACAGTGCTGGCTTTGTGGGGGAGCACTGACAGTGCTGGCTGTGTGGGGGGATGACAGACAGTGCTGGCTGTGTGGGGGAGCACTGACAGTGCTGGCTCTGTGGGGAGCACTGACAGTGCTGGCTGAGTGGGGCTAGCACTGACAGTGCTGTCTGTGTGGGGAGCATTGACAGTGCTGTCTGTGTGGGGGGAGCACTGACAGTGCTGGCTATGTGGTGGGAGCACTGACAGTGCTGGCTGTGTGGGGAGCACTGACAGTGCTGGCTGTGTGGGGAGCACTGACAGTGCTGGCTGTGTGGGGGAAGAACTGACACTGCTGGCTGTGTGGGGGGGAGCACTGACAGTGCTGGCTGTGTGGGGAGCACTGACAGTGCTGGCTATGTGGTGGGAGCACTGACACTGCTGGCTGTGTTGGGGGGGGAAGCACTGACAGTGCTGGCTATGTGGTGGGAGCACTGACAGTGCTGGCTGTGTGGGGAGCACTGACAGTGCTGGCTGTGTGGGGGAAGCACTGACACTGCTGGCTGTGTGGGGGGGGAGCACTGACAGTGCTGGCTGTGTGGGGGGAGCACTGACAGTGCTGGCTGTGTGGTGGGAGCACTGACAGTGCTGGCTGTGTGGGGGAGCACGGACAGTGCTGGCTGTGTGGGGGGAGCACTGACAGTGCTGGCTGTGTGGTGGGAGCACTGACAGTGCTGGCTGTGTGGGAGGAGCACAGACAGTGCTGGCTCTTTGGGGAGCACGGACAGTGCTGGTTCTGTGGTGGGAGCACTGATAGTGCTGTCTGTGTGGGGGGAGCACTGACAGTTCTGGCTGTGTGGTGAGAGCACTGACAGTGCTGGCTGTGTGGGGGAGCACAGACAGTGCTGGCTGTGTGGTGGGAGCACTGACAGTGCTGGCTGTGTGGGGGAGCACTGACACTGCTGGCTTTGTTGGGGGGGGGAGCTCTGACAGTGCTGGCTGTCTGGGGGAGCACTGACAGTGCTGGCTGTGTGATGGGAGCACTGACAGTGCTGGCAGCGTGGTGGGAGCACTGACAGTGCTGGCTGTGTGGTGGGAGCACTGACAGTGCCGTCTGTATGGTGGGTGCACTGACAGTGCTGGCTGTGTGATGGGAGCACTGACAGTGCCGGCTGTGTGGTGGGAGCACTGACAGTGCTGGCTGTGTGGTGGGAGCACTGACAGTGCTGTCTGTGTGGTGGGAGCACTGACTGTGCTGGCTGTGTGGGGAAGCACTGGCAGTGCTGGCTGTGTGGTGGGAGCACTGACAGTGCTGGCTGTGTGGTGGGAGCACTGACTGTGCTGGCTGTGTGGGGGAGCACTGGCAGTGCTGGCTGTGTGGTGGGAGCACTGACAAGTCTGGCTGTGCGGGAGCACTGATAGTGTTGGCTGTGTGGTGTGGGGGCACTGACAGTGCTGGCTGTGTGGTCGGAGCACTGACAATGCTGGCTATGTGGGGCGAGCACTGACAGTGCTGGCTGTGTGGGGTGGGAGCACTGACAATGCTGTCTGTGTGGGGGAGGACTGACAGTGCTGGCTGTGTGGTGGGAGCACTGACAGTGCTGGCTGTGTGGGGGTGCACTGACACTGCTGTCTGTATTGGGGGAGCACTGACAGTGCTGGCTATGCAGTGGGAGCACTGGCAGTGCTGGCTGTGTGTTGGGAGCACTGAACGTGCTGGCTGTTTGGGGGAGCACTGACAGTGCTGGCTCTGTGGGGAGCACTGACAGTGCTGGCTGAGTGGGGGGAGCACTGACAGTGCTGGCTGTGTGGGGGAGCACTGACAGTGCTGGCTGTGTGGGGGGAAGCACTGACACTGCTGGCTGTTGGGGGAGCACTGACAGTGCTGGCTGTGTGGGGGGAGCACTGACAGTGCTGGCTGTGTGGTGGGAGCACTGACAGTGCTGGCTCTGTGGGGGAGCACTGACAGTGCTGGCTGTGTGGTGGGAGCACTGACTGTGTTGGTTCTGTGGGGGAGCACTGACAGTGCTGGCTGTGTGGTGGGAGCTCTGACAGTGCTGGCTGTGTGGTGGGAGCACTGGCAGTGCTGGCTGTGTGGTGGGAGCACTGACAGTGCTGGCTGTGTGGGGAGCACTGACAGTGCTGGCTGTGTGGTGGGAGCCCTGACATTGCTGGCTGTGTGGGGGGAGCACAGACAGTGCTGGCTGTGTGGGGGAGCACTGACAGTGCTGTCTGTGTGGGGGAGTACTGACAGTTCTGTCTGCGTGGGGGAGCACTAACAGTGCTGGCTGTGTGGTGAGAGAACTGACAGTGCTGGCTGTGTGGTGGGAGCACTGACCGTGCTGCCTGTGTGGAGGGAAGCACTGACAGTGCTGGCTTTGTGGGGGAGCACTGACAGTGCTGGCTGTGTGGGGGGATGACAGACAGTGCTGGCTGTGTGGGGGAGCACTGACAATGCTGTCTGTGTGGGGAGCATTGACAGTGCTGTCTGTGTGGGGGGAGCACTGACAGTGCTGGCTGTGTGGGGAGCACTGACAGTGCTGGCTATGTGGTGGGAGCACTGACACTGTTGGCTGTGTTGGGGGGGGGAGCACTGACAGTGCTGGCTATGTGGTGGGAGCACTGACAGTGCTGGCTGTGTGGGGAGCACTGACAGTGCTGGCTGTGTGGGGGAAGCACTGACACTGCTGGCTGTGTGGGGGGGAGCACTGACAGTGCTGGCTGTGTGGGGGGAGCACTGACAGTGCTGGCTGTGTGGTGGGAGCACTGACAGTGCTGGCTGTGTGGGGGAGCACGGACAGTGCTGGCTGTGTGGGGGGAGCACTGACAGTGCTGGCTGTGTGGTGGGAGCACTGACAGTGCTGGCTGTGTGGGAGGAGCACAGACAGTGCTGGTTCTGTGGTGGGAGCACTGATAGTGCTGTCTGTGTGGGGGGAGCACTGACAGTTCTGGCTGTGTGGTGAGAGCACTGACAGTGCTGGCTGTGTGGGGGAGCACAGACAGTGCTGGCTGTGTGGTGGGAGCACTGACAGTGCTGGCTGTGTGGGGGAGCACTGACACTGCTGGCTTTGTTGGGGGGGGGAGCTCTGACAGTGCTGGCTGTCTTGGGGAGCACTGACAGTGCTGGCTGTGTGATGGGAGCACTGACAGTGCTGGCAGCGTGGTGGGAGCACTGACAGTGCTGGCTGTGTGGTGGGAGCACTGACAGTGCCGTCTGTATGGTGGGTGCACTGACAGTGCTGGCTGTGTGCTGGGAGCACTGACAGTGCCGGCTGTGTGGTGGGAGCACTGACAGTGCTGGCTGTGTGGTGGGAGCACTGACAGTGCTGTCTGTGTGGTGGGAGCACTGACTGTGCTGGCTGTGTGGGGAAGCACTGGCAGTGCTGGCTGTGTGGTGGGAGCACTGACAGTGCTGGCTGTGTGGTGGGAGCACTGACTGTGCTGGCTGTGTGGGGGAGCACTGGCAGTGCTGGCTGTGTGGTGGGAGCACTGACAAGTCTGGCTGTGCGGGAGCACTGATAGTGTTGGCTGTGTGGTGTGGGGGCACTGACAGTGCTGGCTGTGTGGTCGGAGCACTGACAATGCTGGCTATGTGGGGCGAGCACTGACAGTGCTGGCTGTGTGGGGTGGGAGCACTGACAATGCTGTCTGTGTGGTGGGAGCACTGACTGTGCTGGCTGTGTGGGGAAGCACTGGCAGTGCTGGCTGTGTGGTGGGAGCACTGACAGTGCTGGCTGTGTGGTGGGAGCACTGACTGTGCTGGCTGTGTGGGGGAGCACTGGCAGTGCTGGCTGTGTGGTGGGAGCACTGACAAGTCTGGCTGTGCGGGAGCACTGATAGTGTTGGCTGTGTGGTGTGGGGGCACTGACAGTGCTGGCTGTGTGGTCGGAGCACTGACAATGCTGGCTATGTGGGGCGAGCACTGACAGTGCTGGCTGTGTGGGGTGGGAGCACTGACAATGCTGTCTGTGTGGGGGAGGACTGACAGTGCTGGCTGTGTGGTGGGAGCACTGACAGTGCTGGCTCTGTGGGGGTGCACTGACACTGCTGTCTGTATTGGGGGAGCACTGACAGTGCTGGCTATGCAGTGGGAGCACTGGCAGTGCTGGCTGTGTGTTGGGAGCACTGAACGTGCTGGATGTTTGGGGGAGCACTGACAGTGCTGGCTCTGTGGGGAGCACTGACAGTGCTGGCTGAGTGGGGGGAGCACTGACAGTGCTGGCTGTGTGGGGGAGCACTGACAGTGCTGGCTGTGTGGGGGGAAGCACTGACACTGCTGGCTGTTGGGGGAGCACTGACAGTGCTGGCTGTGTGGGGGAGCACTGACAGTGCTGGCTGTGTGGTGGGAGCACTGACAGTGCTGGCTCTGTGGGGGAGCACTGACAGTGCTGGCTGTGTGGTGGGAGCACTGACTGTGTTGGTTCTGTGGGGGAGCACTGACAGTGCTGGCTGTGTGGTGGGAGCTCTGACAGTGCTGGCTGTGTGGTGGGAGCACTGGCAGTGCTGGCTGTGTGGTGGGAGCACTGACAGTGCTGGCTGTGTGGGGAGCACTGACAGTGCTGGCTGTGTGGTGGGAGCCCTGACATTGCTGGCTGTGTGGGGGGAGCACAGACAGTGCTGGCTGTGTGGGGGAGCACTGACAGTGCTGTCTGTGTGGGGGAGTACTGACAGTTCTGTCTGCGTGGGGGAGCACTGACAGTGCTGGCTGTGTGGTGAGAGAACTGACAGTGCTGGCTATGTGGTTGGAGCACTGACCGTGCTGCCTGTGTGGAGGGAAGCACTGACAGTGCTGGCTTTGTGGGGGAGCACTGACAGTGCTGGCTGTGTGGGGGGATGACAGACAGTGCTGGCTGTGTGGGGGAGCACTGACAATGCTGTCTGTGTGGGGAGCATTGACAGTGCTGTCTGTGTGGGGGGAGCACTGACAGTGCTGGCTGTGTGGGGAGCACTGACAGTGCTGGCTGTGTGGGGGGAGCACTGACAGTGCTGGCTGTGTGGGGGTGGGGGAGCACTGACAGTGCTGGCTGTGTGGGGGGAGCACTGACAGTGCTGGCTGTGTGGTGGGAGCACTGACAGTGCTGGCTGTGTGGGGGAGCACGGACAGTGCTGGCTGTGTGATGAGAGAACTGATAGTGCTGGCTGTGTGGGGGAGCAGTGACAGTGCTGGCTGTGTGGTGGGAGCACTGACAGTGCTGGCTGTGTGGTGGGAGCACTGACAGTGCTGGCTGTGTGGTGGGAGAACTGACAGTGCTGGCAGTGTGGGGGGAGCACTGACAGTGCTGGCTGTGTGGTGGGAGCACTGACAATGCTGGCTGTGTGGTGGGAGCAGTGACAGTGCTGGCTGTGTGGTGGGAGCACTGACAGTGCTGGCTGTGTGGGGGAAAACTGACAGTGCTGGCTGTGTGATGAGAGAACTGACAGTGCTGGCTGTGTGGGGGGAGCACTGACAGTGCTGGCTGTGGGGTGGGAGCACTGACAGTGCTGGCTGTGTGAGGGGAGCACTGACAGTGCTGGCTGTGTGGTGGGAGCACTGACAGTGCTGGCTGTGTGGGGGGGGAGCACTGACAGTGCTGGCTGTGTGGTGGGAGCACTGACCGTGCTGCCTGTGTGGAGGGAAGCACTGACAGTGCTGGCTTTGTGGGGGAGCACTGACAATGCTGTCTGTGTGGGGAGCATTGACAGTGCTGTCTGTGTGGGGGGAGCACTGACAGTGCTGGCTGTGTGGGGAGCACTGACAGTGCTGGCTATGTGGTGGGAGCACTGACACTGTTGGCTGTGTTGGGGGGGGGCAGCACTGACAGTGCTGGCTATGTGGTGGGAGCACTGACAGTGCTGGCTGTGTGGGGAGCACTGACAGTGCTGGCTGTGTGGGGGAAGCACTGACACTGCTGGCTGTGTGGGGGGGGGGGAGCACTGACAGTGCTGGCTGTGTGGGGGGAGCACTGACAGTGCTGGCTGTGTGGTGGGAGCACTGACAGTGCTGGCTGTGTGGGGGAGCACGGACAGTGCTGGCTGTGTGGGGGGAGCACTGACAGTGCTGGCTGTGTGGTGGGAGCACTGACAGTGCTGGCTGTGTGGGAGGAGCACAGACAGTGCTGGTTCTGTGGTGGGAGCACTGATAGTGCTGGCTGTGTGGTGGGAGCACTGACAGTGCTGGCTGTGTGGTGGGAGCACTGACAGTGCTGGCTGTGTGGTGGGAGAACTGACAGTGCTGGCAGTGTGGGGGGAGCACTGACAGTGCTGGCTGTGTGGTGGGAGCACTGACAATGCTGGCTGTGTGGTGGGAGCAGTGACAGTGCTGGCTGTGTGGTGGGAGCACTGACAGTGCTGGCTGTGTGGGGGAAAACTGACAGTGCTGGCTGTGTGATGAGAGAACTGACAGTGCTGGCTGTGTGGGGGGAGCACTGACAGTGCTGGCTGTGGGGTGGGAGCACTGACAGTGCTGGCTGTGTGAGGGGAGCACTGACAGTGCTGGCTGTGTGGTGGGAGCACTGACAGTGCTGGCTGTGTGGGGGGGGAGCACTGACAGTGCTGGCTGTGTGGGGGGAGCACTGACAGTGCTGGCTGTGTGGTGGGAGCACTGACCGTGCTGCCTGTGTGGAGGGAAGCACTGACAGTGCTGGCTTTGTGGGGGAGCACTGACAATGCTGTCTGTGTGGGGAGCATTGACAGTGCTGTCTGTGTGGGGGGAGCACTGACAGTGCTGGCTGTGTGGGGAGCACTGACAGTGCTGGCTATGTGGTGGGAGCACTGACACTGTTGGCTGTGTTGGGGGGGGGGCAGCACTGACAGTGCTGGCTATGTGGTGGGAGCACTGACAGTGCTGGCTGTGTGGGGAGCACGGACAGTGCTGGCTGTGTGGGGGAAGCACTGACACTGCTGGCTGTGTGGGGGGGGGGAGCACTGACAGTGCTGGCTGTGTGGGGGGAGCACTGACAGTGCTGGCTGTGTGGTGGGAGCACTGACAGTGCTGGCTGTGTGGGGGAGCACGGACAGTGCTGGCTGTGTGGGGGGAGCACTGACAGTGCTGGCTGTGTGGTGGGAGCACTGACAGTGCTGGCTGTGTGGGAGGAGCACAGACAGTGCTGGTTCTGTGGTGGGAGCACTGATAGTGCTGTCTGTGTGGGGGGAGCACTGACAGTTCTGGCTGTGTGGTGAGAGCACTGACAGTGCTGGCTGTGTGGGGGAGCACAGACAGTGCTGGCTGTGTGGTGGGAGCACTGACAGTGCTGGCTGTGTGGGGGAGCACTGACACTGCTGGCTTTGTTGGGCGGGGAGCTCTGACAGTGCTGGCTGTCTGGGGGAGCACTGACAGTGCTGGCTGTGTGATGGGAGCACTGACAGTGCTGGCAGCGTGGTGGGAGCACTGACAGTGCTGGCTGTGTGGTGGGAGCACTGACAGTGCCGTCTGTATGGTGGGTGCACTGACAGTGCTGGCTGTGTGATGGGAGCACTGACAGTGCCGGCTGTGTGGTGGGAGCACTGACAGTGCTGGCTGTGTGGTGGGAGCACTGACAGTGCTGTCTGTGTGGTGGGAGCACTGACTGTGCTGGCTGTGTGGGGAAGCACTGGCAGTGCTGGCTGTGTGGTGGGAGCACTGACAGTGCTGGCTGTGTGGTGGGAGCACTGACTGTGCTGGCTGTGTGGGGGAGCACTGGCAGTGCTGGCTGTGTGGTGGGAGCACTGACAAGTCTGGCTGTGCGGGAGCACTGATAGTGTTGGCTGTGTGGTGTGGGGGCACTGACAGTGCTGGCTGTGTGGTCGGAGCACTGACAATGCTGGCTATGTGGGGCGAGCACTGACAGTGCTGGCTGTGTGGGGTGGGAGCACTGACAATGCTGTCTGTGTGGGGGAGGACTGACAGTGCTGGCTGTGTGGTGGGAGCACTGACAGTGCTGGCTGTGTGGGGGTGCACTGACACTGCTGTCTGTATTGGGGGAGCACTGACAGTGCTGGCTATGCAGTGGGAGCACTGGCAGTGCTGGCTGTGTGTTGGGAGCACTGAACGTGCTGGCTGTTTGGGGGAGCACTGACAGTGCTGGCTCTGTGGGGAGCACTGACAGTGCTGGCTGAGCGGGGGGAGCACTGACAGTGCTGGCTGTGTGGGGGAGCACTGACAGTGCTGGCTGTGTGGGGGGAAGCACTGACACTGCTGGCTGTTGGGGGAGCACTGACAGTGTTGGCTGTGTGGGGTAGCACTGACAGTGCTGGCTGTGTGGTGGGAGCACTGACAGTGCTGGCTCTGTGGGGGAGCACTGACAGTGCTGGCTGTGTGGTGGGAGCACTGACTGTGTTGGTTCTGTGGGGGAGCACTGACAGTGCTGGCTGTGTGGTGGGAGCTCTGACAGTGCTGGCTGTGTGGTGGGAGCACTGGCAGTGCTGGCTGTGTGGTGGGAGCACTGACAGTGCTGGCTGTGTGGGGAGCACTGACAGTGCTGGCTGTGTGGTGGGAGCCCTGACATTGCTGGCTGTGTGGGGGGAGCACAGACAGTGCTGGCTGTGTGGGGGAGCACTGACAGTGCTGTCTGTGTGGGGGAGTACTGACAGTTCTGTCTGCGTGGGGGAGCACTGACAGTGCTGGCTGTGTGGTGAGAGAACTGACAGTGCTGGCTATGTGGTGGGAGCACTGACCGTGCTGCCTGTGTGGAGGGAAGCACTGACAGTGCTGGCTTTGTGGGGGAGCACTGACAGTGCTGGCTGTGTGGGGGGATGACAGACAGTGCTGGCTGTGTGGGGGAGCACTGACAATGCTGTCTGTGTGGGGAGCATTGACAGTGCTGTCTGTGTGGGGGGAGCACTGACAGTGCTGGCTGTGTGGGGAGCACTGACAGTGCTGGCTGTGTGGGGGGAGCACTGACAGTGCTGGCTGTGTGGGGGTGGGGGAGCACTGACAGTGCTGGCTGTGTGGGGGGAGCACTGACAGTGCTGGCTGTGTGGTGGGAGCACTGACAGTGCTGGCTGTGTGGGGGAGCACGAACAGTGCTGGCTGTGTGATGAGAGAACTGATAGTGCTGGCTGTGTGGGGGAGCAGTGACAGTGCTGGCTGTGTGGTGGGAGCACTGACAGTGCTGGCTGTGTGGTGGGAGCACGGACAGTGCTGGCTGTGTGGTGGGAGAACTGACAGTGCTGGCAGTGTGGGGGGAGCACTGACAGTGCTGGCTGTGTGGTGGGAGCACTGACAATGCTGGCTGTGTGGTGGGAGCAGTGACAGTGCTGGCTGTGTGGTGGGAGCACTGACAGTGCTGGCTGTGTGGGGGAAAACTGACAGTGCTGGCTGTGTGATGAGAGAACTGACAGTGCTGGCTGTGTGGGGGGAGCACTGACAGTGCTGGCTGTGGGGTGGGAGCACTGACAGTGCTGGCTGTGTGAGGGGAGCACTGACAGTGCTGGCTGTGTGGTGGGAGCACTGACAGTGCTGGCTGTGTGGGGGAGCACTGACAGTGCTGGCTGTGTGGGGGAGCACTGACAGTGCTGGCTGTGTGGGGGAGCACTGACAGTGCTGGCTGTGTGGGGGAGCACTGACAGGGCTGGCTGTGTGGGTGGAGGACTGACAGTGCTGGCTGTGTGGGGGGAGCACTGACAGTGCTGGCTGTGTGGGGGAGCACTGACAGTGCTGGCTGTGTGGGGGGAGCACTGACAGTGCTGGCTGTGTGGTGGGAGCACTGACAGTGCTGGCTGTGTGGTGGGTGCACTGACAGTGCTGGCTGTGTGGTGGGAGCACTGACAGTGCTGGCTGTGTGGTGGGAGTACTGACAGTGCTGGCTGTGTGGGGGTGCACTGACAGTGCTGGCTGTGTGGGTGGAGGACTGACAGTGCTGGCTGTGTGGGGAAGCACTGACAGTGCTGGCTGTGTGGGGGAGCACTGACAGGGCTGGCTGTGTGGGTGGAGGACTGACAGTGCTGGCTGTGTGGGGGGAGCACTAACAGTGCTGGCTGACAGACAGAAACACAGACAGAGAGAGAATTGGACAGATACAGGCAGAGACACAGGCAGAGATTTACCATTCTGCATTACCAGGAGAGACTGTCGGTGGGTGGGTGTGACTCCCCCATGGCCGATCAGCTGGATCAGTGTGACACCCCCATGGCCGATCAACTGGGTCTGTGTGACTCTCCCATGGCCGATCAGCTGGTTCAGTGTGACTCCCCATGGCCCGTCAGCTGTGTGTGTGCTTCCCCCCAGTGCCGATCAGCTGGGTGTGTGCTTCCTCACATTGCCGATCAACTGGGTGTGTGTGACTCCCCCAATGCCGATCAGCTGGATGTGTGCCTCTCCCCATTGCCGATCAGCTGGGTGTGTGCCTCTCCCCATTGCCGATCAGCTGGGTGTGTGCCTCCACCATGGCCAGTCAGCTGGGTGTGTGTGACTCCCCCAATGCCGATCAGCTGGGTGGGTGCCTCACACCTAAACACAGTCTGTGCAGCAGATAGAGACAGAGACTGAGACACTGACAGACACGGAGATACAGACAGAGATAGAGAGTGAGACACAGAGACCGACAGACACAGAGACACAGACAGAGACAGAGACAGAGACTGAGACACAGACAGACACAAAGACACAGAGAGAGATAGACAGACACAGAGACACAGACAGAGATACAGACAGAGACACAGACATAGACAGAGACACAGACAGACTAAGACACAGACAAACACAGAGATACAGACAGAGACACGGAGAGAGACAGGGACACAGACAGAGACAGGGACAGGGACACAGACAGAGACAGAGACACAGACAGAGACAGGGACACAGACAGAGACAGGGACACAGACAGAGACACAGACAAACACAGAGACACAGACAGAGACACAGACAGAGACAGGGACACAGACAGAGACAGAGACACAGACAGAGACGCAGACAGAGACAGGGACACAGACAGAGACAGGGACAGAGACAGAGATACAGACAGAGACACAGAGAGAGACAGAGACACAGGCAGAGACAGAGACAGGGACAGAGAGAGAGACAGATAGAGAGACACAGACAGACACAGCTACACAGACAGAGACACAGACACAGTTTGGAGGGAGCATTTCCAGTGCTGTCTGTGTGGGGAGCACTGACAGTGCTGGCTGTGTGGTGGGAGCACTGACAGTGCTGGTTGTGTGGGGTAGCACTGGAAGTGCTGGCTATGTGGGGGAGCACTGACAGTGCTGGCTGTGTGGGGGAGCACTGACAGTGCTGGCTGTGTGGGGGGAAGCACTGACACTGCTGGCTGTTGGGGGAGCACTGACAGTGCTGGCTGTGTGGGGGAGCACTGACAGTGCTGGCTGTGTGGTGGGAGCACTGACAGTGCTGGCTCTGTGGGGGAGCACTGACAGTGCTGGCTGTGTGGTGGGAGCACTGACTGTGTTGGTTCTGTGGGGGAGCACTGACAGTGCTGGCTGTGTGGTGGGAGCTCTGACAGTGCTGGCTGTGTGGTGGGAGCACTGGCAGTGCTGGCTGTGTGGTGGGAGCACTGACAGTGCTGGCTGTGTGGGGAGCACTGACAGTGCTGGCTGTGTGGTGGGAGCCCTGACATTGCTGGCTGTGTGGGGGGAGCACAGACAGTGCTGGCTGTGTGGGGGAGCACTGACAGTGCTGTCTGTGTGGGGGAGTACTGACAGTTCTGTCTGCGTGGGGGAGCACTGACAGTGCTGGCTGTGTGGTGAGAGAACTGACAGTGCTGGCTATGTGGTGGGAGCACTGACCGTGCTGCCTGTGTGGAGGGAAGCACTGACAGTGCTGGCTTTGTGGGGGAGCACTGACAGTGCTGGCTGTGTGGGGGGATGACAGACAGTGCTGGCTGTGTGGGGGAGCACTGACAATGCTGTCTGTGTGGGGAGCATTGACAGTGCTGTCTGTGTGGGGGGAGCACTGACAGTGCTGGCTGTGTGGGGAGCACTGACAGTGCTGGCT
The DNA here is from genome assembly GCF_047496885.1 of Scyliorhinus torazame. Classification (NCBI taxonomy): domain Eukaryota; kingdom Metazoa; phylum Chordata; class Chondrichthyes; order Carcharhiniformes; family Scyliorhinidae; genus Scyliorhinus; species Scyliorhinus torazame. The sequence goes on along the minus strand of NC_092729.1, from coordinate 58,240,678 downwards.
GTGTGGGGGGAGCACTGACAGTGCTGGCTGTGTGGGGGTGGGGGAGCACTGACAGTGCTGGCTGTGTGGGGGGAGCACTGACAGTGCTGGCTGTGTGGTGGGAGCACTGACAGTGCTGGCTGTGTGGGGGAGCACGAACAGTGCTGGCTGTGTGATGAGAGAACTGATAGTGCTGGCTGTGTGGGGGAGCAGTGACAGTGCTGGCTGTGTGGTGGGAGCACTGACAGTGCTGGCTGTGTGGTGGGAGCACGGACAGTGCTGGCTGTGTGGTGGGAGAACTGACAGTGCTGGCAGTGTGGGGGGAGCACTGACAGTGCTGGCTGTGTGGTGGGAGCACTGACAATGCTGGCTGTGTGGTGGGAGCAGTGACAGTGCTGGCTGTGTGGTGGGAGCACTGACAGTGCTGGCTGTGTGGGGGAAAACTGACAGTGCTGGCTGTGTGATGAGAGAACTGACAGTGCTGGCTGTGTGGGGGGAGCACTGACAGTGCTGGCTGTGGGGTGGGAGCACTGACAGTGCTGGCTGTGTGAGGGGAGCACTGACAGTGCTGGCTGTGTGGTGGGAGCACTGACAGTGCTGGCTGTGTGGGGGAGCACTGACAGTGCTGGCTGTGTGGGGGAGCACTGACAGTGCTGGCTGTGTGGGGGAGCACTGACAGTGCTGGCTGTGTGGGGGAGCACTGACAGGGCTGGCTGTGTGGGTGGAGGACTGACAGTGCTGGCTGTGTGGGGGGAGCACTGACAGTGCTGGCTGTGTGGGGGAGCACTGACAGTGCTGGCTGTGTGGGGGGAGCACTGACAGTGCTGGCTGTGTGGTGGGAGCACTGACAGTGCTGGCTGTGTGGTGGGTGCACTGACAGTGCTGGCTGTGTGGTGGGAGCACTGACAGTGCTGGCTGTGTGGTGGGAGTACTGACAGTGCTGGCTGTGTGGGGGTGCACTGACAGTGCTGGCTGTGTGGGTGGAGGACTGACAGTGCTGGCTGTGTGGGGAAGCACTGACAGTGCTGGCTGTGTGGGGGAGCACTGACAGGGCTGGCTGTGTGGGTGGAGGACTGACAGTGCTGGCTGTGTGGGGGGAGCACTAACAGTGCTGGCTGACAGACAGAAACACAGACAGAGAGAGAATTGGACAGATACAGGCAGAGACACAGGCAGAGATTTACCATTCTGCATTACCAGGAGAGACTGTCGGTGGGTGGGTGTGACTCCCCCATGGCCGATCAGCTGGATCAGTGTGACACCCCCATGGCCGATCAACTGGGTCTGTGTGACTCTCCCATGGCCGATCAGCTGGTTCAGTGTGACTCCCCATGGCCCGTCAGCTGTGTGTGTGCTTCCCCCCAGTGCCGATCAGCTGGGTGTGTGCTTCCTCACATTGCCGATCAACTGGGTGTGTGTGACTCCCCCAATGCCGATCAGCTGGATGTGTGCCTCTCCCCATTGCCGATCAGCTGGGTGTGTGCCTCTCCCCATTGCCGATCAGCTGGGTGTGTGCCTCCACCATGGCCAGTCAGCTGGGTGTGTGTGACTCCCCCAATGCCGATCAGCTGGGTGGGTGCCTCACACCTAAACACAGTCTGTGCAGCAGATAGAGACAGAGACTGAGACACTGACAGACACGGAGATACAGACAGAGATAGAGAGTGAGACACAGAGACCGACAGACACAGAGACACAGACAGAGACAGAGACAGAGACTGAGACACAGACAGACACAAAGACACAGAGAGAGATAGACAGACACAGAGACACAGACAGAGATACAGACAGAGACACAGACATAGACAGAGACACAGACAGACTAAGACACAGACAAACACAGAGATACAGACAGAGACACGGAGAGAGACAGGGACACAGACAGAGACAGGGACAGGGACACAGACAGAGACAGAGACACAGACAGAGACAGGGACACAGACAGAGACAGGGACACAGACAGAGACACAGACAAACACAGAGACACAGACAGAGACACAGACAGAGACAGGGACACAGACAGAGACAGAGACACAGACAGAGACGCAGACAGAGACAGGGACACAGACAGAGACAGGGACAGAGACAGAGATACAGACAGAGACACAGAGAGAGACAGAGACACAGGCAGAGACAGAGACAGGGACAGAGAGAGAGACAGATAGAGAGACACAGACAGACACAGCTACACAGACAGAGACACAGACACAGTTTGGAGGGAGCATTTCCAGTGCTGTCTGTGTGGGGAGCACTGACAGTGCTGGCTGTGTGGTGGGAGCACTGACAGTGCTGGTTGTGTGGGGTAGCACTGGAAGTGCTGGCTATGTGGGGGGAGCACTGACAGTGCTGGCTGTGTGGGGGGAGCACTGACAGTGCTGGCTGTGTGGTGGGAGCACTGACAGTGCTGGCTGTGTGGGGGAGCACTGACAGTGCTGGCTGTGTGGGGGAGCACTGACAGTGCTGGCTGTGTGGGGGAGCACTGACAGTGCTGGCTGTGTGGGGGGAGCACTGACAGTGCTGGCTTTGTGGGGGAGCACTGACAGTGCTGGCTGTGTGGGGGAGCACTGACAGTGCTGGCTGTGTGGGGGAACCACTGACAGTGCTGGCTGTGTGGGGGAGCACTGACAGTGCTGGCTGTGTGGGGGAGCACTGACAGTGCTGGCTGTGGGGGGAGCACTGACAGTGCTGGCTGTGTGGTGGGAGCACTGACAGTGCTGGCTTTGTGGGGGAGCACTGGCAGGTGCTGGCTATGTGGGGGGAGCACTGACAGTGCTGGCTGTGTGGTGGGAGCACTGACAGTGCTGGCTGTGTGGGGGAGCACTGACAGTGCTGGCTGTGTGGGGGGAGCACTGACAGTGCTGGCTGTGTGGGGGGAGCACTGACAGTGCTGGCTGTGTGGGGGGAGCACTGACAGTGCTGGCTGTGTGGGGGGAGAACTGACAGTGCTGGCTGTGTGGTGGGAGCACTGACAGTGCTGGCTGTGTGGGGGAGCACTGACAGTGCTGGCTGTGTGGGGGGAGCACTGACAGTGCTGGCTGACACACAGAAACACAGACAGAGAGAGAATTGGACAGATACAGGCAGAGACACAGGCAGAGATTTACCATTCTGCATTACCAGGAGAGACTGTCGGTGGGTGGGTGTGACTCCCCCATGGCCGATCAGCTGGATCAGTGTGACTCCCCCATGGCCGATCAACTGGGTCTGTGTGACTCTCCCATGGCCGATCAGCTGGGTCTGTGTGACTCCCCCATGGCCGATGAGCTGGATCTGTGTGACTCCCCCATGGCCGATGAGCTGGATCTGTGTGACTCCCCCATGGCCGATCAGCTGGATCAGTGTGACACCCCCATGGCCGATCAACTGGGTCTGTGTGACTCTCCCATGGCCGATCAGCTGGTTAAGTGTGACTCCCCCATGGCCCGTCAGCTGTGTGTGTGCTTCCCCCCAGTGCCGATCAGGTGGTTGTGTGCTTCCTCATATTGCCGATCAACTGGGTGTGTGTGACTCCCCCAATGCCGATCAGCTGGATGTGTGCCTCTCCCCATTGCCGATCAGCTGGATGTGTGCCTCTCCCCATTTCCGATCAGCTGGGTGTGTGCCTCCACCATGGCCAGTCAGCTGGGTGTGTGTGACTCCCCCAATGCCGATCAGCTGGGTGGGTGCCTCAAACCTAAACACAGTCTGTGCAGCAGATAGAGACAGAGACTGAGACACTGACAGACACGGAGATACAGACAGGGATAGAGAGTGAGACACAGAGAACGACAGACACAGAGACACAGACAGAGACAGAGACAGAGACTGAGACACAGGCAGACACAAAGACACAGAGAGAGATAGACAGACACAGAGACACAGACAGAGATACAGACAGAGACACAGACATAGACAGAGACACAGACAGACTAAGACACAGACAAACACAGAGACACAGACAGAGACACAGAGAGAGACAGGGACACAGACAGAGACAGGGACACAGACAGAGACAGAGACACAGACAGAGACGCAGACAGAGACAGGGACACAGACAGAGACAGGGACAGAGACAGAGATACAGACAGAGACACAGAGAGAGACACAGGCAGAGACAGAGACAGGGACAGAGAGAGAGACAGATAGAGAGACACAGACAGACACAGCTACACAGACAGAGACACAGACACAGTTTGGAGGGAGCATTTCCAGTGTTGTCTGTGTGGGGAGCACTGACAGTGCTGGCTGTGTGGGGGGAGCACTGACAGTGCTGGCTGTGCGGTGGGAGCACTGACAGTGCTGGCTGTGTGGCGGGAGCACTGACAGTGCTGGCTGTGTGGGGGGAGCACTGACAGTGCTGGCTGTGTGAGGGGAGCACTGACAGTGCTGGCTGTGTGGTGGGAGCACTGACAGTGCTGGCTGTGTGGGGGAGCACTGACAGTGCTGGCTGTGTGGGGGGTGCACTGACAGTGCTGCTGTGTGGTGGGAGCACTGACAGTGCTGGCTGTGTGGGGGGAGCACTGATAGCGCTGGCTGTGCGGTCGGAGCTCTGACAGTGCTTGCTACGTGGGTGGAGAACTGGCAGTGCTGGCTGTGTGGTGGGAGTACTGACAGTGCTGGTTGTGTGGTGGGGGCACTGACAGTGCTGGCTGTGTGGTGGGAGTACTGACAGTGCTGGCTATGTGGGGGAGCACTGACAGTGCTGGCTGAGTTGGGAGCACTGACAGTGCTGGCTCTGTGGGGGGAGCACTGACAGTGCTGGCTGTGTGGTGGAGCACTGACAGTGCTGGCTGTGTGGTGGGAGCACTGACAGTGCTGGCTGTGTGGTAGGAGCACTGACAGTGCCGTCTGTATGGTGGGAGCACTGACAGTGCTGGCTGTGTTGTGGGAGCAATGACAGTGCAGGCTGTGTGGTGGAGCACTGACAGTGCTGGCTGTGTGGGGGGAGCACTGACAGTGCTGGCTGTGTGGGGGAGCACTGACAGTGCTGGTTGTGTGGTGGGAGTAGTGACAGTGCTGGCTGTGTGGGGAGCACTGACAGTTCTGGCTCTGTGGGGGAGCACTGACAGTGCTGGCTGTGTGGGGAGCACTGATAGTGCTGACTGTGTGGGGGGTCACTGACAGTGCTGGCAGTGTGGGGAGCACTGACAGTGCTAGCTGTGTGGGGGGTCACTGACAGTGCTGGCTGTGTGGGGGGTCACTGACAGTGCTGGCTGTGTGGGGAGCACTGACAGTGCTAGCTGTGTGGGGGGAGCACTGACAGTGCTGGCTGTGTGGGGAGCACTGACAGCGCTGGCTGTGTGGGGGAGGATGACAGTGCTGGCTGTGTGGTGGGAGCACTGGCAGTGCTGGCTGTGTGGGGGACCATTGACAGTGCTGGCTGTATGGGGGAGCACTGACAGTGCTGGCTGTGTGGGGGAGCACTGCCAGTGCTGGCTGTGTGGTGGGAGCACTGACTGTGCTGGCTCTGTGGGGGAGCACTGTCAGTGCTGGCTGTGTGGGGGGAGCACTGGCAGTGCTGGCTGTGTGGGGGAGCACTGACAGGGCTGGCTGTTGTGGGAGCACTGACAGATCTGGCTGTGTGGGGGGAGCACTGACAGTGCTGGCTGTGTGTGGGGAGCACTGACAGTGCTGGCTGTGAGGGGGAGCACTGACAGAGCTGGCTGTGTGGGGGAGCACTGACAGTGCTGGCTGTGTGGTGGGAGCACTGACAGTGCTGGCTGTGTGGTGGGAGCACTGACAGTGCTTGCTGTGTGGTGGGAGCACTGACAGTGCTGGCTGTATGGGAGCACTGACAGTGCTGGCTGTGTGGTGGGAGCACTGACAGTGCTGGCTGTGTGGTGGGAGCACTGACAGTGCTGGCTGTGTGGTGGGTGCACTGGCAGTGCTGGCTGTGTGGGGGAGCATTGACAGTGCTGGCTGTATGGGGGAGCACTGACTGTGCTGGCTGTGTGGGGAGCACTGGCAGTGCTGGCTGTGTGGTGGGAGCACTGACAGTGCTGGCTGTGTGGTGGGAGCACTGACAGTGCTGTCTGTGTGGTGGGAGCACTGACTGTGCTGGCTGTGTGGGGGAGCACTGGCAGTGCTGGCTGTGTGGTGGGAGCACTGACAGTGCTGGCTGTGTGGTTAGAGCACTGACTGTGCTGGCTGTGTGGGGAGCACTGGCAGTGCTGGCTGTGTGGTGGGAGCACTGACAATGCTGGCTGTGCGGGAGCACTGATAGTGCTGGCTGTGTGGGGTGGGGGCACTGACAGTGCTGGCTGTGTGGTGGGAGCACTGACAGTGCTGGCTGTGTGGTGGGAGCACTGGCAGTGCCGACTGTGTGGGGGGAGCACTGAGAGTGCTGGCTGTGTGGGGCGAGCACTGACAGTGCTGGCTGTGTGGGGGAGCATTGACAGTGCTGGCTGTATGGGGGAGCACTGACAGTGCTGGCTGTGTGGGGGAGCACTGTCAGTGCTGGCTGTGTGGTGGGAGCACTGACAGTGCTGGCTCTGTGGGGGAGCACTGTCAGTGCTGGCTGTGTGGGGGGAGCACAGGCAGTGCTGGCTGTGTGGGTGAGCACTGACAGGGCTGGCTGTGTGGGGAGCACTGACAGTTCTGGCTGTGTGGGGGAGCACTGACAGTGCTGGCTGTGTGTGGGGAGCACTGACAGTGCTGGCTGTGCGGGGGGAGCACTGACAGAGCTGGCTGTGTGGGGGAGCACTGACAGTGCTGGCTGTGTGGTGGGAGCACTGACAGTGCTGGCTGTGTGGTGGGCGCACTGACAGTGCTGGCTGTGTGGTGGGAGCTGTGACAGTGCTGGCTGTATGGGAGCACTGACAGTGCTGGCTGTGTGGTGGGAGCACTGACAGTGCTGGCTGTGTGGTGGGAGCACTGACAGTGCTGGCTGTGTGGTGGGAGCACTGGCAGTGCTGGCTGTGTGGGGGAGCATTGACAGTGCTGGCTGTGTGGGGGAGCACTGACAATGCTGGCTGTGTGGGGGGAGCACTGACAGTGCTGGCTGTGTGGGGGAGCACTGACTGTGCTGGCTGTGTGGAGAGCACTGACAGTGCTGGCTGTGTGGGGGAGCACTGACAGGGCTGGCTGTGTGGGGGAGCACTGACAGGGCTGGCTGTGCGGGGGAGCACTGGCAGTGCTGGCTGTGTGGTGGGAGCACTGACAGTGCTGGCTGTGTTATGGGAGCACTGACTGTGCTGGCTGTGCGGGAGCACTGACAGTGCTGGCTGTGTGGGGTGGGGGCACTGACAGTGCTGGCTGTGTGGTGGGAGCACTGACAGTGCTGGCTGTGTGGTGGGAGCACTGGCAGTGCCGACTGTGTGGGGGGAGCACTGAGAGTGCTGGCTGTGTGGGGTGGGAGCACTGACAGTGCTGTCTGTGTGGGGGAGGACTGACAGTGCTGGCTGTGTGGTGGGAGCACTGACAGTGCTGGCTGTGTGGTGGGTGGAGTAACAGTGCTGGCTGTGTGGTGGGAGCACTGACAGTGCTGGCTGTGTGATGGGAGCACTGACAGTTCTGGCTGTCTGGGGGGTGCACTGACAGTGTTGGCTGTGTGGAGGGAGCACTGACAGAGCTGGCTGTGTGAGGGAAGCACAGACAGTGCTGGCTGTGTGGGGGAGCACTGACAGTACTGGCTGTGTGGGGGAGCACTGACAGTGCTGGCTCTGTGGGGGAGCCCTGACAGTACTGGCTGTGTGGTGGGAGCACTGCCAGTGCTGGCTGTGTGGTGGGAGCACTGACAGTTCTGGCCGTGTGGGGAGCACTGACAGTGCTGGCTGTGTGGTGGGATCACTGACAGTGCTGTCTGTGTTGTGGGAGCACTGACAGTGCTGGCTATGCAGTGGGAGCACTGGCAGTGCTGGCTGTGTGTTGGGAGCACTGACAGTGCTGGCTGTGTGGGGGAGCACTGACAGTGCTGGCTTTGTGGGGAGCACTGACAGTGCAGTCTGTGTGGGGAGCACTGACAGTGTGTCTGTGTGGGGGGAGCACTGACAGTGCTGGCTGTGTGGGGGGAGCACTGACAGTGCTGGCTGCATGGGGGGAGCACTGACAGTGCTGGCTGTGTAGTGGGAGCACTGACAGTGCTGGCTGTGTGGTGAGAGCACTGACAGTGCTGGCTGTGTGGGGGGAGCACTGACAGTGCTGGCTGTGTGGGGTAGCACTGACAGTGCTGGCTGTGTGGGGGGTGCACTGATAGTGCTGGCTGTGTGGTGGGAGCTCTGACAGTGCTTGCTACGTGGGTGGAGAACTGGCAGTGCTGGCTGTTGGGGAGCATTGATAGTGCTGGCTGTGAGGGGTGGGGGCACTGACAGTGCTGGCTGTGTGGTGGGATTACTGACAGTGCCGGTTGTGTGGTGGGAGCACTGACAGTGCTGGCTGTGTGGGGGAGCACTGACAGTGCTGACTGTGTTGTGGGAGCACTGACAGTGCTGGCTGTGTGGGGGAGCACTGACAGTGCTGGCTGTGTGGGGAGCACTGACAGTGCTGTTTCTGTGGGGGGAGCACTGACAGTGCAGGCTGTGTGGTGGGAGCACTGACAGTGCCGTCTGTATGGTGGGAGCACTGACAGTGCTGGCTGTGTGATGGGAGCACTGACAGTGCAGGCTGTGTGGTGGGAGCACTGAAAGTGCTGGCTGTGTGGAGGGAGCACTGACAGTGCTGTCTGTGAGGGTGGAGCACTGACTGTGCTGGCTGTGTGGGGGAGCACTGACAGTGCTGGTTGTGTGGTGGGAGCACTGACAGTGCTGGCTGTGTGGGGAGCACTGACAGTGCTAGCTGTGTGGGGCGAGCACTGACAGTGCTGGCTGTGTGGGGGAGCACTGACAGTGATGGCTGTGTGGGGGAGCACTGACAGTGATGGCTGTGTGGGGGAGGATGACTGTGCTGGCTGTGTGGTGGGAGCACTGGCAGTGCTGGCTGTGTGGGGGTGCATTGACAGTGCTGGCTGTATGGGGGGAGCACTGATAGTGCTGGCTGTGTGGGGGGAGCACTGGCAGCGCTGGCTGTGTGGGTGAAGCACGGACAGGGCTGGCTGTGTGGGGAGCACTGACAGTGCTGGCTGTGTGGTGGGAGTACGGACAGTGCTGGCTGTGTGGTGGGTGCACTGACAGGGCTGGCTGTGTGGTGGGAGCACTGACAATGCTGGCTGTATGGGAGCACTGACAGTGCTGGCTGTGTGGCGGGAGCACTGACAGTGCTGGCTGTGTGGTGGGAGCACTGACAGTGCTGGCTGTGTGGTGGGAGCACTGAAGTGCTTGCTGTGTGGGGGAGCATTGACAGTGCTGGCTGTATGGGGGTGCACTGACTGTGCTGGCAGTGTGGGGGAGCATTGGCAGTGCTGGCTGTGTGGTGGGAGCACTGACAGTGCTGGCTGTGTGGTGGGAGCACTGACAGTGCTGGCTGTGTGGTGGGAGCACTGACAGTGCTGGCTGTGTGGGGGAGCACTGACAGTGCTGGCTGTGTGGTGGGAGCACTGACAGTGCTGGCTGTGTGGTGGGAGCACTGACAGTGCTGGCTGTGTGGTGGGAGCACTGACAGTGCTGGCTGTGTGGTGGGAGCACTGGCAGTGCTGGCTGTGTGGGGGAGCATTGACAGTGCTGGCTGTATGGGGGAGCACTGACTGTGCTGGCTGTGTGGGGGAGCATTGGCAGTGCTGGCTGTGTGGTGGGAGCACTGACAGTGCTGTCTGTGTGGAGGAGCACTGGCAGTGCTGGCTGTGTTGTGGGAGCACTGGCATTGCCGACTGTGTGGGGGAGCACTGACAGTGCTGGCTGTGTGGGGTGGGAGCACTGACAGTGCTGTCTGTGTGGTGAGAGGACTGACAGTGCTGGCTGTGTGGGGAGCACGGACAGTGCTGGCTGTGTGGGGGAAGAACAGACAGTGCTGGGTCGGTGGGGGAGCACTGACAGTGCTGGCTGTGTGGGGGAGCCCTGACAGTGCTGGCTGTGTGGTGGGAGCACTTACAGTGCTAGCTGTGTTGTGGGAGCACTGACAGTTCTGGCTGTGTGGGGGAGCACTGACAGTGCTGGCGGTGTGGTGGGAGCACTGACAGTACTGGCTGTGTGGGGGAGCACAGACAGCGCTGGCTGTGTGGTCGGAGCACTGACAGTGCTGGCTGTGTGGGGAGCACTGACAGTGCTGGCTGTATGGTGGGAGCACTGACAGTTCCGGCTGTGTGGGGAGCACTGACAGTGCTGGCTGTGTGGTGGGAGCACTGACAGTGCTGGCTGTGTGGTGGGAGCACTGACAGTGCTGGCTGTGTGGGGGTGCACTGACACTGCTGGCAGTGTGGGGGGAGCACTGACAGTGCTGGCTATGCAGTGGGAGCACTGGCAGTGCTGGCTGTGTGTTGGGAGCACTGACAGTGCTGGCTGTGTGGTGGGAGCACTGGCAGTGCTGGCTGTGTGGTGGGAGCACTGACAGTGCTGGCTGTGTGGGGAGCACTGACAGAGCTGGCTGTGTGGTGGGAGCCCTGACATTGCTGGCTGTGTGGGGGGAGCACAGACAGTGCTGGCTGTGTGGGGGGAGCACTGACAGTGCTGTCTGTGTGGGGGAGCACTGACAGTGCTGTCTGCGTGGGGGGAGCACTGACAGTGCTGGCTGTGTGGTGAGAGAACTGATAGGGCTGGCTGTGTGGGGGGAAGAACTGACATTGCTGGCTGTTTGGCGAGCAGTGACAGAGCTGGCTGTGTGGTGGGAGCCCTGACATTGCTGGCTGTTTGGGGGGATCACAGACAGTGCTGGCTGTGTGGGGGAGCACTGACAGTGCTGGCTGTGTGGGGGAGCACTGACAGTGCTGTCTGCGTGGGGGGAGCACTGACAGTGCTGGCTGCGTGGTGGGAGCACTGACAGTGCTGCCTGTGTGGGGGGAAGCACTGACAGTGCTGGCTTTGTGGGGGAGCACTGACAGTGCTGGCTGTGTGGGGGGAGGACTGAGAGTCCTGGCTGTGTGGGGGAGCACTGACAGTGCTGGCTCTGTGGGGAGCACTGACAGTGCTGGCTGAGTGGGGGTAGCGCTGGCAGTGCTGTCTGTGTGGGGAGCACTGACAGTGTTGTCTGTGTGGGGGAGCACTGACAGTGCTGGCTGTGTGGGGAGCACTGACAGTGCTGGCTGTGTGGGGGAAGCACTGACACTGCTGGCTGTGTGGGGGGAGCACTCACAGTGCTGGCTGTGTGGTGGGAGCACTGACAGTGCTGGCTCTGTGGGGGAGCACTGACAGTGCTGGCTGAGTGGGGGTAGCGCTGGCAGTGCTGTCTGTGTGGGGAGCACTGACAGTGTTGTCTGTGTGGGGGAGCACTGACAGTGCTGGCTGTGTGGGGAGCACTGACAGTGCTGGCTGTGTGGGGGAAGCACTGACACTGCTGGCTGTGTGGGGGGAGCACTCACAGTGCTGGCTGTGTGGTGGGAGCACTGACAGTGCTGGCTCTGTGGGGGAGAACTGACAGTGCTGGCTGTGTGGTGGGAGCACTGACAGTGTTGGCTCTGTGGGGGAGCACTGACAGTGCTGGCTGTGTGGTGGGAGCACTGACAGTGCTGGCTGTGTGGGGGAGCACTGACAGTGCTGGCTGTGTGGTGGGAGCTCTGACAGTGCTGGCTGTGTGGTGGGAGCACTGGCAGTGCTGGCTGTGTGGTGGGATCCCTGACAGTGCTGGCTGTGTGGGGGGAGCACAGACAGTGCTGGCTGTGTGGGGGGAGCACTGACAGTGCTGTCTGCGTGGGGGGAGCACTGACAGTGCTGGCTGTGTGGTGGGAGAACTGACAGTGCTGGCTGTGTGGGGGGAGCACTGACAGTGCTGGCTCTGTGGGGAGCACTGACAGTGCTGGCTGAGTGGGGGTAGCGCTGGCAGTGCTGTCTGTGTGGGGAGCACTGACAGTGTTGTCTGTGTGGGGGAGCACTGACAGTGCTGGCTGTGTGGGGAGCACTGACAGTGCTGGCTGTGTGGGGGAAGCACTGACACTGCTGGCTGTGTGGGGGGAGCACTCACAGTGCTGGCTGTGTGGTGGGAGCACTGACAGTGCTGGCTCTGTGGGGGAGAACTGACAATGCTGGCTGTGTGGTGGGAGCACTGACAGTGTTGGCTCTGTGGGGGAGCACTGACAGTGCTGGCTGTGTGGTGGGAGCACTGACAGTGCTGGCTGTGTGGGGGAGCACTGACAGTGCTGGCTGTGTGGTGGGAGCTCTGACAGTGCTGGCTGTGTGGTGGGAGCACTGGCAGTGCTGGCTGTATGGTGGGATCCCTGACAGTGCTGGCTGTGTGGGGGGAGCACAGACAGTGCTGGCTGTGTGGGGGGAGCACTGACAGTGCTGTCTGCGTGGGGGGAGCACTGACAGTGCTGGCTGTGTGGTGGGAGAACTGACAGTGCTGGCTGTGTGGGGGGAGCACTGACAGTGCTGGCTGTGTGTGGGGAGCACTGACAGTGCTGGCTGTGTGGTGGGAGCACTGACAGTGCTGGCTGTGTGGTGGGAGCACTGACAGTGCTGGCTGTGTGGGGGTGCACTGACACTGCTGGCAGTGTGGGGGGAGCACTGACAGTGCTGGCTATGCAGTGGGAGCACTGGCAGTGCTGGCTGTGTGTTGGGAGCACTGACAGTGCTGGCTGTGTGGTGGGAGCACTGGCAGTGCTGGCTGTGTGGTGGGAGCACTGACAGTGCTGGCTGTGTGGGGAGCACTGACAGAGCTGGCTGTGTGGTGGGAGCCCTGACATTGCTGGCTGTGTGGGGGGAGCACAGACAGTGCTGGCTGTGTGGGGGGAGCACTGACAGTGCTGTCTGTGTGGGGGAGCACTGACAGTGCTGTCTGCGTGGGGGGAGCACTGACAGTGCTGGCTGTGTGGTGAGAGAACTGATAGGGCTGGCTGTGTGGGGGGAAGAACTGACATTGCTGGCTGTTTGGCGAGCAGTGACAGAGCTGGCTGTGTGGTGGGAGCCCTGACATTGCTGGCTGTTTGGGGGGATCACAGACAGTGCTGGCTGTGTGGGGGGAGCACTGACAGTGCTGGCTGTGTGGGGGAGCACTGACAGTGCTGTCTGCGTGGGGGGAGCACTGACAGTGCTGGCTGCGTGGTGGGAGCACTGACAGTGCTGCCTGTGTGGGGGGAAGCACTGACAGTGCTGGCTTTGTGGGGGAGCACTGACAGTGCTGGCTGTGTGGGGGGAGGACTGAGAGTCCTGGCTGTGTGGGGGAGCACTGACAGTGCTGGCTCTGTGGGGAGCACTGACAGTGCTGGCTGAGTGGGGGTAGCGCTGGCAGTGCTGTCTGTGTGGGGAGCACTGACAGTGTTGTCTGTGTGGGGGAGCACTGACAGTGCTGGCTGTGTGGGGAGCACTGACAGTGCTGGCTGTGTGGGGGAAGCACTGACACTGCTGGCTGTGTGGGGGGAGCACTCACAGTGCTGGCTGTGTGGTGGGAGCACTGACAGTGCTGGCTCTGTGGGGGAGCACTGACAGTGCTGGCTGAGTGGGGGTAGCGCTGGCAGTGCTGTCTGTGTGGGGAGCACTGACAGTGTTGTCTGTGTGGGGGAGCACTGACAGTGCTGGCTGTGTGGGGAGCACTGACAGTGCTGGCTGTGTGGGGGAAGCACTGACACTGCTGGCTGTGTGGGGGGAGCACTCACAGTGCTGGCTGTGTGGTGGGAGCACTGACAGTGCTGGCTCTGTGGGGGAGAACTGACAGTGCTGGCTGTGTGGTGGGAGCACTGACAGTGTTGGCTCTGTGGGGGAGCACTGACAGTGCTGGCTGTGTGGTGGGAGCACTGACAGTGCTGGCTGTGTGGGGGAGCACTGACAGTGCTGGCTGTGTGGTGGGAGCTCTGACAGTGCTGGCTGTGTGGTGGGAGCACTGGCAGTGCTGGCTGTGTGGTGGGATCCCTGACAGTGCTGGCTGTGTGGGGGGAGCACAGACAGTGCTGGCTGTGTGGGGGGAGCACTGACAGTGCTGTCTGCGTGGGGGGAGCACTGACAGTGCTGGCTGTGTGGTGGGAGAACTGACAGTGCTGGCTGTGTGGGGGGAGCACTGACAGTGCTGGCTCTGTGGGGAGCACTGACAGTGCTGGCTGAGTGGGGGTAGCGCTGGCAGTGCTGTCTGTGTGGGGAGCACTGACAGTGTTGTCTGTGTGGGGGAGCACTGACAGTGCTGGCTGTGTGGGGAGCACTGACAGTGCTGGCTGTGTGGGGGAAGCACTGACACTGCTGGCTGTGTGGGGGGAGCACTCACAGTGCTGGCTGTGTGGTGGGAGCACTGACAGTGCTGGCTCTGTGGGGGAGAACTGACAATGCTGGCTGTGTGGTGGGAGCACTGACAGTGTTGGCTCTGTGGGGGAGCACTGACAGTGCTGGCTGTGTGGTGGGAGCACTGACAGTGCTGGCTGTGTGGGGGAGCACTGACAGTGCTGGCTGTGTGGTGGGAGCTCTGACAGTGCTGGCTGTGTGGTGGGAGCACTGGCAGTGCTGGCTGTATGGTGGGATCCCTGACAGTGCTGGCTGTGTGGGGGGAGCACAGACAGTGCTGGCTGTGTGGGGGGAGCACTGACAGTGCTGTCTGCGTGGGGGGAGCACTGACAGTGCTGGCTGTGTGGTGGGAGAACTGACAGTGCTGGCTGTGTGGGGGGAGCACTGACAGTGCTGGCTGTGTGTGGGGAGCACTGACAGTGCTGGCTGTGTGGTGGGAGCACTGACAGTGCTGGCTGTGTGGTGGGAGCACTGACAGTGCTGGCTGTGTGGGCTGAGCACTGACAGTGTTGGCTGTGTGATAGAAGCACTGACAGTGCTGGCTGTGTGGGTAGGAGCACTGACAGTGCTGGCTGTGTGGGTAGGAGCACTGACAGTGCTGGCTGTGTGGGGGGAGCACTGACTGTGCTGGCTGTGTGGTGTGAGCACTGGCAGTGTTGGCTGTGTGGTGGGAGCACTGACAGTGCTGGCTGTGTGGGGGGAGCAGTGACCGTGCTGGCTGTGTGGTGAGAGCACTGACAGTGCTGGCTGTGTGTGGGAGGAGCACAGACAGTGCTGGCTCTTTGGGGAGCACGGACAGTGCTGGTTGTGTGGGGGGAGCACTGACAGTTCTGGCTGTGTGGTGAGAGCACTGACAGTGCTGGCTGTGTGGGTGAGCACTGACAGTGCTGGCTGTGTGGGATAAGCACTGACAGTGCTGGCTGTGTGTGGGGGGGGGAGCTCTGACAGTGCTGGCTGTGTGGGGGAAGCACTGACACTGCTGGCTGTGAGTGGGGGGGGAGCTCTGACAGTGCTGGCTGTGTGGGGGAGCACGTACAGTGCTGGCTGCGTGGTGGGTGCACTGACAGTGCTGGCTCTGTGGGGGAGCACTGACAGTGCTGGCTGTGTGGTGTGAGCACTGACAGTGCTGGCTGTGTGGGGGGAGCACAGGCAGTGCTGGCTCTGTGGGGGGAGCACAGACAGTGCTGTCTGTGTGGGGGAGCACTGACAGTGCTGTCTGCGTGGGGGGATCACTGACAGTGCTGGCTGTGTGGGGGGGGGGAGCACTGACAGTGCTGGCTGAGTGGGGGAGCACTGACAGTGCTGGCTTTGTGGGGGATCACTGATCGTGCTGATTGTGTGGGGGAGCACTGACAGTGCTGGCTGTGTGGGGGGAGCACTGACAGTGCTGGCTGTGTGGGGGAGCACTGACAGTGCTGGCTGTGTGGGGAGCACTGACAGTGCAGGCAGTCTGGTGGGAGCACTGACAGTGCTGACTGTGTGGGGGAGCAGTGACAGTGCTGGCTGTGTGGGGGGTGCACAGACAGTGCTGGCTGAGTGTGGGAGCACTGACAGTGCTGGCTGTGTCGGGGGAGCTCT